>NC_071572.1:86692205-87003692 GCF_024509145.1 Vidua macroura
TTAAAATGACTGTAAAAATTGACTATAATCAAATTCTATGCTCAGTAACCAAAGCAGAATTGGATATCATGCATGTCCCTTAATTTCATAACCTCTCCTTTGGAAAAGAGTGCATAAAATAGAACATATTGTCTTAGAATTTTTAGGTTTTGAACTTGTTTTCTTTTCTCCATGAATGCATCTTTTGAAATCTACTGAGCAAAAGTATATGTATAATGTAATGCTTTGAAGTAATTTTCCAAATTCCAAAAAAACCAAACATTAAGTAGCCTCCAGGATTTCTCTGAGAGAACCCCCTCAAAATCCTGCAGTGCTCTAAACAGAATATTTTGAGCTACTATCAATATGCTTATTCTCATTAAACTGTGAAGGTCCTTTCCAGTTTTAATCCACTGATGTATCCCATGCTGTGAAGGGTGTCACTAAAGAGGATGGAACTGTATGTGAGGCAGTCTGACAAAGAGAACTTTTGGACTGTACTTAAGCCAAGGACATAAGGATTTATGTCCTTGTACATAAGCCAAGGACATAAGTGACTCATAAAGACTTCCACAGAATGGTTTTAACCCTCCAATAATGTGATTACTTAAAACATCAGTGGGATTGAGAAAGGCATAATAACAGATATTTTGTTCCTAAAAAGTGTAAAAACAGGTCTTTGAAGGCAAACAGGCCAGCTTCTGGCTCCCAGCTTTGGCAAAATTTAAATTCTCTCATTAACATTTTACTCTCAGTCTGGCTAGCATTTTGTCATCTTCAGTAGTGTTAACCAAAGGATAAATGGGGTAAGTACAATCCTTCTGAAAACAGCTGAGTTCCTGATTTTTAAGTTACTCTATACAAATATTACCACACATAGATCTTCTGCAAGGATTGAAACACTTTTGTCCAAAATACAGGGGAAATTGATTTTCAAAAAGAACAGCAAAATTCTTCAGTAATGGCTTTATACTTCACATGGAAGGCAAAGTGCTTGAAACAGTTATGGTTTGCATGTTTCTTTTTCCCTGTTTTTAGTTATTTTTAATATTGGAGCATCACTAACTCACATTTGACGTGATTTGAGTTAAAATGACACTCATTTTATTTAAAATTCTTTTCTGATGAGTGTGCTGCTTTGTTACTTGGTTCTTGAAAATCTGACCTTTTCCTGTTGACAGGATAGGACATTTTGAGTGTGACAGAAAACATGCTTAATATATACCATTTGAATCAAACCCTGAACTATTTGCAGTAACTAAATACATCATGGATTGAAATTAAGTGCTGTAGGAAGTCTAGACGGAGTCTTTGAGCTCAGTTCTGTGGTCACACATATGGACAGTGCCCCATGCAAAGCCCTAGGAGGAAACTGCATCCAGTTTGTAGTGCAGACAGCAGAGAGGAGCAGTTCAATAAAGTAACCTGGAACGGGTGGGGTAAGGTTTCTTGGATTGTAGCTCCTGCAGCATGATGCTTGCAGGTATCTCAGATCACACAGGGGCTGTGCCACAGGAGGAGGGCAGGGTTTGCTGCAGGGATGGAGGGGGCAGTAGGGTCTGCCAGGGCACAGGCACCACAGCACTCCATCCTGCCAGGATAGCTGCTCCCCACATTACAGCACAGGGGCTCCTGAGCAGCCTTCTCCCTGCAGGAAACTGATCTGCACTTCCCTTAGTCTGGTTTGCAGACACTTTAGACGTGTGATTGTTGGGAGGGTTTTAGCTGAAGGAAGATTGTTATATGTAGTTCATAGGATCACCCCTGTTATTTCCTTCCTGGTGTTTGAGTTATGGAGAGAACAATTTTCCTGAAGTCTCTGCTTCATTCAATCCTTCTCCTTGGTGTTCTGAATGAGGACTTCTTTGTCCAAGGCTGTGGTGTCCAAACTGTATCTTAAGTTTAGATACCATACCAGTGGAGAATATTGCTTTCTCATGTTTTGTTGTCTTTTTATGTGATAACTTAGTGCTTGTTTGTTGACAGGATGCATATGGTCCATATTCTCCGGAGGAATGCATATCTTTACCAGTCTACACTAGTGTGGAGAGAGACCGTGTGGTGACAAATATTGACGTACCTTGTGGAGGAAACCAAGACCAGTGGATTCAATGTGGAGCTGCTTTATTTTTGAAAAATCAGTAATATGAAACTGCATCAACTTGTGAAATTAAGAGACATTTAAACATCTAATTTCTTACTTACTAAAAGAGAACTTTAGATTCATTGCTTTTATATTTTAAAGCGATGGTTTATTAATTCCTGTTTATTTCTTTAAGATATATTCAAATAATTCTACTTGATAGAACTTCAGTGTATCTTTGTGGGATATGGTAAAAATTAACATGGCACTATTAGCAAACTGCTAATTTGGATTGTTTCTCTAGATTGTAATGTGCTGTATTTCTTTCTTGAAGTTGTTGAAATCTCTTCTGGTTTGCTCAGAAGTATTGAATAAAAATTCAAAGTCAGCATTTTTTATTTCATCTTTTTTTTCATTATCCTTTTGAAACTGTTATTCATATGCCTCTGTTATTTAATAAAACAAAATTTTAAAACTTACCTTTTGTAGCTGAAATTTAATGTTTTACTTGAAGATAAGAATCAGGATACATGTTTCAGTCTCTTCTAATGATGTTTTACTTGTAATTGTATTTCTTTGTATAGGTAGTAAATAATAGGACTTTGACAAACTTCATATGGAGTTACAAAGTTAGATTACTATCATGGGTATTATCCAGAAGTTACTGAAAAAAAAATTAAAAAACTGTACTAAGTTCCAGTAAAAATGTGCACATAAAGGTCTGCAATAACCAAACAATTCCTTAGACAAAAAAAAAAAAAAAAAAAAAAAAAAAAAAAAAAAAAAAAAAAGAGAGATTTCCATACAGTTATTAAATGAAGGACTGAGGAATATAATAGTGCTTTTGGTCTGTAATGTGAGAAACACCTGGAATCTTGTTCTTAGTGCAGGATACCCAAGTTTCATTTCATGATGTATTGTGTTGGGATCCTGTCATAGCATTGGAGTGCAATTAGACAAATTCTAAAATCCAGCAGGAAGAAGCATTACTGATGTCTCAACATAAAAATTGGAAGTGTCTAATTTTTAACTGGAATTACACACTTCATTATGGTATTTTTAAAAGCCAAAGGCAAAGCACTTTCTTGGTTTGCTTGGAAAACAAAATAGATGCTTTGGCTCTGATATATCTGATGGATTTTATATTCATTTTGAATTAGTATTTAAATTAAGACTATATTTCACTTTCCTGATATTTTTCATTGATAGTTTGAGGGAGAGAGAAGGAAAGCAGAGAAATGATTGGCCCCATTTCCAGGTCAGCTTCCTGAAGGAAGAATTTTTCTCTCTTCTTCTCTATTGTTCATGCCTTAAACTTGGTCTTTTGTCACTATTTGGAAAGTTTTCCATTTTAGTTGTTCTTCTAATTAAAAACTGTCCTAAAATAATTTTATACAATTGAACATACATTTTTAAAATTGAATCCTGTCTAAAAGCAAAACAGACTTACTTTATACTTTTCAGATAATTGCCTCATCTTCCTTTATATATTTCACTCTGATTCACTGGAGAGTAAAAGGGTAGAAAATTGGAAAAAAAATTGTTTCTGAAGAAGATTTTGGGGAAAAATTACAAAGTCTCCATCAGAACAAAAGCACTGTGTAAATCTATCTACAAGCTCTGTGAGGATTTAGAGGGTGACTTGTCCAGAGAAAATATTCTTCCATACTAGACTTGAAGATGAAAAGTTTTGCAGAGGGCATACTTTTAATTCCCATAGGCACATGTAAAGAACATGCTGCACATTTCCTTTTTGGATCCCACGTTTTCATAACCTAGACTGAATTTCAGCTCTCATATATCTCAAACTGAGGGTTCAGTATACTGGCTCTTATGAATTCCAGCTTCTTTTTTGTGGGCAGGTAGAGAAATACAGATGCTCAGCATTTTGGATAACTACCTGTTAGGATAAAGATATCTGGAAAATAATACATCTTCTTTTAATCTACCTTGCACAGAAAGTAAAGATCAGAGATGTAGTAGGTGGCTTTGATGACCCATTTTACTTGTAATGGGAAATAAAAGTCTGTAATGGGAAATAAAAATAGTGAGAGGTAGAAATCCTGAAAGGAATCATTAGTAGAATATTCTAGGGACTTCCTTGTTTTGGTTTTTTAAATTTTTTTTCTCTCCTCATTGTAAGCTTCAAAATGCCTTCCATATTGCCAAGAGAAATATAATTATTATTTAAAGTCTCTCAAGTCTCCTCTTGCTATATATTTAGTCTTACTGATTCTACTAATATACAGATATTGATCCTATCACAAAGAACAGATATAAAAGAGTCTTTCTGATGTACCACACCATATCTCTATTTCAGGGTCAGGAACTGATTCACTTTCTTACTGATTACTTGTCTGTATCCTAATCCGTCAGAAATGGCCTCTCTTTGGAGTTTTGTAGCTTCTTTTGTCATCCACTATTGCCACAGATTTAGAATGGTGGAATATTTCTCAGCTCACAGCATCAGGAGTTTTGTTCTCAGACATGAATTCATGCATTTCTGTCAGAGCCTTCTCCTAGCCAGCTTGATTAAATCTCATTTGTTTGGTTGTCCTCTCAGTTTAGAGCCCCTTCAAATTGCTGGAACTGTCTATTTGCTTCTGGTCTTTCTAAGACCTTCCCTGACTGATATGAAAAAAACCCAGTTTTAATGTTTAGCTATAACTGGAGCATTGAGTTATTTTTTTATTTGGACAGAGGTCCTGTGGGAGCCCATTGAGGCTGATCTTTGTTACAGATATGAAAGGCTCTCTCTTCAAAGAGACACCTCAAAGAGGTGTCTTTGATATCTTTTTTTTTTTTCAGCACAGGACAAAAGACTGATTTAAATGTCAAGCTAATTTTTCAGCTTGAAATCTAGTCGATTTTTAATTATGCAATATTATCATCACAAGAATACCCCAAAACCTTGGGAGCTGTATATTACACTCACAGTGTATTAAGCAGTATGTTTGATGCTTATTTTGTTTAACTGAATTAAGTTTACTAAGCTCTCCTTCTCATAACTGGCATTATAACCCTAATGTTTTAGATGGCTCACAGATGACCTAAAGAGGAAAAAAGGAATTGCTTATCATGTGTTCCTTGATACATATTGTCAGTTTGCATTGTATAATGTGCTTTCTTTCTACCCAATGCTGTAATCTAAATGAATGATACTATAGATAACTGCTACTCTAGATCATAAGAATTGTATTTTTGGCAGTAAAAACAGAACTGCAGAGTTTTTATTACCACCAAAGTACAGCTGTATCACATGCATAGGCCATTGAGAAGTATGAATCAGGAAACATAAGAAATAAAAACATCAGAAATGCCTTAGTGGTCTGAATAGGGCTTGAAAGTCTTTTCTGCTATTCAGTTTCAAGGGTATAGGAACTTGTAAGACTAAAAAGAGATATATAAAGAGATCTTAGAAAACACACATTATTGCTCTGTAAACACTCTCTTTCAAGACTCGAGAAAGGCAAATCTTCAGGAAGTGCAAATTGTTATCAACAGAAATCAAAGTGACAAAATGCAAAGTGAAAAAACCTTAAAAGGATAACAAAACCTTTCAAAACAATGAAGAATATGCAGTAATATCTGAATGTCTTTAAAATACAAATAATTTTTTTTTTTTACAAATGCATGTATTTTATCTTTGAAAAGGAACAGTTTCTTCCTTTTGCACCTTATAGCAATCAAGTTTCTGTGAGATATTGGTGCTGTCATCCATTGGAAGATGTGCTGTTTGTTGCATTTAGCAAATTCACTGCAAGTCTACTGACACAAAGCGTGCTGTGTGCCCGAACAGAGGAATACAGGTTTGTTGAAGAGTCAGACTCACCTTGTGCTATTTGGGGGTAAACAGCCTTTCAGAAACAAGACCTATGATGTTGATAGAATACCTCATGTTTTAGTGCTAAGTTAAGTTGACTTAGTATTTTTTTTCCCAGAAAATGTCTAGAATTTCACTAAAGTCCATATGCTGCAGTGGAAGGCAAGTTATGCAAGTTATGTTGAGTATAAATAGAACTGGTGATGCAAATTGTCTTTCCCCTCTGTTTCTTTATTTCAGCTTTCAGAGACCAATACTCAGAACAGCAGTAATTTGTCCCCACACAGCTATATCATTGTTAGAGTTGAAGGGGGAATAACCTGAACTCGGTGCTCAAAAGCATCAAGTATGAATTATACGAGTTCTTAAACTGATAGACTGTCTTTCAACAACAAAAATGGGTTTGCATAAATTATACTTAATATTGGTTACCATAATAAAAATGTGCAGCCTTTACCAGGACTAGAAATTTCCATATGAAGATTTACATAGACATTTTAAATTCCCTTTAATTTTTACATTTTTAATCTTTTGAAAATGAAAGGTGTGAATAAGAAACTAGATGTGGGAGCGTCTGAAGACCAATAAAAAGTGGGTCACACTTGAGAAAACAAGTTCAGCCTCTGTGGGTTCTTATGCTGTGTTCTCCTCTAAAGATGTGCAGCTTCATCAGTGCACTGGAGTTCTTCACAGATCAGAAGTTTCCCTGGAGACCCATGTGCCTGAGAGGCCATCCTCCTTCACCTCAGCTCATGGCCTTCAGTCACTGAGGTTGCATAACTCAGCCCCATCTCCTGGAGCTGCATTTCATTTCAGATACTGAAGCTCCTTACACCAGAGCTCACCAAATGAATATGTTTTAAGAACTGCCAGTCTTTAAAATCTAGATTTCCTCTTAGTTCTCATGTTATCTAAGATACTTAGAAAGCAACAGAAGAGAGTTTTTCTGTGTGTTTGGTGCAAACAGAAAGACTTTTCACTGGCCTGTTTTAGAAAATCAAGGAGCAAAATTGGTGTTCTTTGAACAACTTCACAATTACTGTTAATATGGGCTACAGTGTGCCTCACAAATAGTTCTTAGGATACGATCTTTGTGGAAATTGAGGTGGTTATTTCCTTTTATTTTAAAGTTGAATTAATTTGGCTTAATTATAGCACATAAATAAGCATGATAGAATATCCAGAGATCTTTGTACAGGCTAGTTCTAGAATGGGTGTATGACAGGCTACTCAGTGCAAGAATTTGGGTATTCACCCTGTGTGAGAATATGCCGCAATTCTACTTTTTCCTCATCAAAGCCATCTGCATTGCAGTGTCTTGTCCAACCCATAAATTAACTGAGAGCACATGTCATTTGAGCACAGTGTAAATACCCTGTCTGGTGTTCATTCCTGCTGGGTGATCCTCTAAGGGAAGCTGCCTGAACTGCAGTAAGCAGATGCCCTAGGTGGATGTCAGATCTGTGTACTCTAACTGGGAGCAGTTTCTACAGAAGTGTCAGAATTGGTACTGCCTTTGCATCTCAGGAGACAGCAAGCTGCCCTAGCTCTCTTTAGAAGAAATCTTAGATATATTCTTCATCATTTTCCCCCAGCATTAGATCTACTTAATTTTTCGGAGCAGCAAATATGGATTCTTCTTATTCTTCTTATTATCTTATCTTATTATCTTCTCATTATTATTATTATTATTATTATTATTATTATTATTATTATTATTATTAACAGATCAGCCTTGGAAAAAGTAATTAGTAATCGTGCTTATGAAATGTTTCAGATAGGCAATTTCATTGTCAGAGCTGATTCATCTCAGCCCCTGGCAAGGTCAGTTCTCCTCACGCAATCCCACATGTTTATACTGCCATGCCTAAGAGGATTTTCATACACTTTTCTCTACCTACAGAGATCAGGAAGAAATGACAATGTCTTCAGAGCGCTTTTGGGATGGGCACAGTCATATCAGCATTTCCCACTAGATGGTACTGTGGACTAGATCCTGGTGAGCGCCTGGCACAGGGGACTGAGGTGGATTTGGAAGGTAAAGACAATTTATAGTCTATACAATATTGCATCAACAGTCCGTTGCAAAGGAAATTTCTTACAGCAGTGCAGAATAAGCAGCTACATCTTTAAAAAAAAAAAGCTTCTAGTTAGTTGTGATGTAGTTCTTTTTAGAAATGAGTGATTCAGCAAGTGAATTTCTCCTTCCTTCAAGACTCCTGGTTTGTGCACATGGAAAAGGCACTGACTGACCACTCTGGCCCGTTTGCAGCTATTTCTGTACATCTTCAGTGTCTGCATAGGAAGAAGGAACAGTGAGGAGAAAGGTTCCCTTGCAGCATGGAAGGCCACCAGCCTCCTGCACTGCACCAGGCAGAGCGGCCAGCAGGCTGAAAAAGGTGATCCTTCCCTGCATAGTATTGGCAACACACATCTGGCATTCTGGGCCTGGTGCTGGGCTCCCCAGTGGAGACGCAGACATACTGCAGCAAGTCCAAACAAGACTTTGGAAAACTTGAGACAGTTCACCAAGACGGTCAAGGGGCTGGAGCACATGACTTATGTGAGAAAGCTTAAGGAACTGGCCTTCTTCAGCTGGAATAAGAGGCAACTTTTATAGGGAGGGACTTATTGGCAGCTTACCATTGCCTACATGGAGGTTATCAAATTTCATGCCAGGAGGACAGAGGACAAGATGTCATAACTGCATACAGGGAAAAATACTCTCCCCCTGAGGACAGTCAGGCACAGGTTTTCCAGAGATGTTGCCCAGTCACCATGCTTGGAAATATTGAAAATTGGACTGGATAAGACCCTGAGCAATCCGTTCTGACCTCAGAGCTGACCCTGCTGTTGGGGACCTCCTGTGTCTCCTCCAGCCTGAAATATACTATGCCTCTGCCTGGTGGATTAGTTACATGTTCATCATTTCAAGCGCAGTGTATAAATTACAGTAAGAAAATAATGTCCTTCTGCTCTTTCTACCTTCTGCACCATATAGAAATGACCTGCAAGTCCTTCAGTTTTACTGCTGCCTCATAAGCTATCAGCAAGTTCAGGGGTTAGTCAATGGAAAATGAAGCAGTTCACAGAATAAATGGATGAATGAAACGTTAAACCATAATAGAGCAAGCCAAAAACAATTTAGAGGAACCTCAAGGCATAAAACCAAAAATAAATGTTCTGAACACTTCAGAAGCCTGCCAAGGGGAGTATTGGGTTATTAGATGAAGTGTAAAAAGAGTACTCAGGGAAGGTAAGACCACAACAGAAACCTAAATTCTTTGCATCAAAATTCATTTCAGAGAACCCGAGTGTGGTTCTCATATGATGTCATATTGACATCTCAGTCTGTGCTTTTTAAAAAAGGGATGAGCCTCGGGGATCATCTTAAACAGACCTGTCAAATAAAAGTTTCAGAAGAAACTAGAAAAGAGTTGTAAGAAATAAGTTATTAGGTCCTCATCCAAGAGTCCTTAAGAAACTCAAGGAACTCCAGCACAATGTTGCCTCACTGATCAATATAGGTGTCTAACCTATCATTTAAGTGTGCTGTGGTTCTAAGGGAAGGAAAAGTTCTCTTTTTTTAACAGTCTTCCATAAAGACTTTTTTCTATGTAAATCCTACTGAAATTGTAAACTAAAAAATGTGATACTCAACTATCTTAAAAACAAGGAAGGTCAGTGTGGATTTTTTGTAAGTCATGTTTTAAAGAAATTATTTTTTAGCCTTTAAAAAAGCTTGAATTTATTGATGGAGTCAGAAAAATTATTTGATACAGTACACAGGAATTTGCAGAATGTGGGAAAAGTTGGGGGAAAGGAACTAAGCTGTAAACAAGAAAAAATGAGAGAGAGAGAGAAAGAGAAATAGAGGGAGAGAGTGAGTAGTGTTGTGCCATTTTACAACAGCTGAGGATCTCAGTTTCCTACTCGATCTTTATCAAGGCAGGAATCCCAGGCAAGAATATTTCCTGTGGCTTTTCAGTACAATGGCATGCTTCTTTAAGGAGAAGTCTGCATTAATTTTACTGCTTTTACTAGAGCCAGACATGCTGGGCCCAAGTGTAGTAAACTTTATGCCTCTCTCTTGGATGCTGAATGATTATCCTGAAAGGTAGCAAAGAGGTCATCAGCCAATTTTTACTTGGTCCTTCCTTCCTTCCTTCCTTCCTTCCTTCCTTCCTTCCTTCCTTCCGCAACTTCCGCAACTTCCGCAACTTCCGCAACTTCCGCAACTTCCGCAACTTCCTTCCGCAACTTCCTTCCGCAACTTCCGCAACTTCCTTCCTTCCGCAACTTCCTTCCTTCCGCAACTTCCTTCCTTCTGCAACTTCCTTCCGCAACTTCCTTCCTTCCGCAACTTCCTTCCGCAACTTCCTTCCGCAACTTCCGCAATTTCCGCAACTTCCTTCCAAACTTCCTTCCTTCCGAACTTCCTTCCTTCTTCCATTACAGTAGATAAAATGAGGAAAATCTTCACTGAAATAGGTGTTAGGAGACAATGAAAAGTTTTTATCACATCTTGGCAGTTATGATCCAGTTTATATCAAAGAATAGACTGTACCACACCTGCTCCTAGGGATTGCCTGGAGCAGGAACAGCAGAATCACAGGAATTAATACAAATGAAAATATCCTGACTGCACTTCCTGGTCAGCTCCTGAAGTAATAAGAAACAGACCTGAAGGTTTCAAGCCGATCACTTCATAGGACAAAGCTGCTTCTAGGAGTGAGCTGATGAGATGTGAGATTTGTATTTCCATAAGCAAGTCAAAATTACCCCATCCTGTGTCTGTGATGCCAATTTAACTAGTCCCTGTAAATCTAATTTTTAAACAACTTAAGCTAGATGCTTGAAATATTTTTTATTCTACTATTATTTAATTAATTGTATTTCACTGGATGGAAATGAAAAGGTCCAGACTGGTGAAACTGGAAACCAGCCTAAACTGAGGTAGCAGAAAGCTGATGCAGATTTCAAAAAAGCGAGTGAAACATGGCAATTTCCTAAGCAATAGAAAGTTGAACAGAACAAAATTAAATAAAATAAAAGCTAAAAATAAAGGGGCAAACCTCCTAGAAATTATTGAAGAATCCCAAATAATGGATTTGCCATGCTTGTTGAGGAATTGTGGTGATGTCTTAAGTTTCAGCTTTCATATTTTCCAGATTCTGCACTGCCTTAGTGTGTGACTCTGAACTTCATATAAAGTGTTAGCAAGTTCTCCTCACAGTTTAGTCAGACAAAACAATCCTTTTGCAGCCTGAGAACCAAGGACACCATTGCAACTTCAGGCCCAAAAGTGTAAACAACAGCAAATTGAGGAGAGCAATCTGGGAGGATGGGACTTCATAACCTGAAGCTGTTATTGGACAATTAACTTCAATATGTAAATGAACCAAACTTATAAAAGTGTAAAAACTCATGACTGGTCATCCAACTTGCATCATCTTGAGTCCATCTTGGGCGGAGTCATGGCGGGGCTCTTGTACTGCCCAAGGCGTATTTTTTGAAGGCCCTTTAAAAAAATACCAACTTTATTCCTTTAACTCTGTCTAGTCTCTGTTCCAGGTCAGCCTCTTTAGGCATCAGTGGAATGCTTCACTGCTGGAATGTGAAGCAACTCCAGTCTGAAGAGCCAGACACCCACTGGCATCACACCAGCTACCCTGAAGAGTAGTCCACACTGAAAATCTATCAACTTGATGAAGAATTGTATGCCTTGTAATCCAGAAAACAATTGTTCAGTGGAATAATGCAAAGATGAGTCATATTTAACGTCCATCTGGGTGCTGCCATCATGAATGGAAGGTAAAAATCACTGGTTTAGATCAGGACTACATGTCAACTAATCCAGTATGCTGCCACTACAAATAACTGGGGGAAAAAAAAAAGGTAATGCACCCAGCAATGGGCAAAAGCAGTAAAGCTGTGTATATTTCTTTCTCTTTCCTACAAACTAAATGTTTTCTTCATTTTTTCAAAGCGCAGATTATATTCCCTTTCCAGGAGAACATGTGTTACCCAGAATATCCCTGAATGTTCCTGTGGTGCATATACACATTTAAACCTTCTTTCAGTTGTCTGAAATTTTGAGCCTGAGACATACTTTTGAAAACTGGATTTTTCTTTTGAGATTCTTTACTTTATACATGTTTATAATATCCCTTCTTAATAATTTCCTCCTGAACAAAACTCACAGCCTTTAAGTGTCTACTGATAGGAAAAAAAGTGTTATTTTCCATCTAGCCATCCTCAACTGATTTTGCTAAGTTTTTCTGAATTCTGAACTATATTTTTCCTTCTTTTTAATGATCAGGTGGTCACAAAGTTTCAAGTAACACCATGAAATTTTTTTTATTTTATTCAATATCCATATACTGTAGTAAATTGCTTCCCACAGGTTTCACATCCTGTTGAACAGCTCTCTCCCAGTGCTTCTTCATGAACAGGACATGGGTTCCCATCTGCTTTCATTAAATGATGGGAGTTGAGCCAAGAGCCATTAAGAAAATACTTACTTATTATTGTCATTTTAATTTAAAGGAACATTAAATTTAAATAAATCTTTACAAATTTGAATTTATCTTTTCATTTAAAAGTTATTTATAAATAGATCACATTTCTTTCCCACCTACACATGGAACTACTTCAGAGGTAGGTGTTTTGTAGAGAAATTTTTATTTTTCTGAAAAATACTGAAGATAAAAGAAATATTAATTCTTAATTATTTTGCAACAGTACCAGTTTCTGATGTAGCAGGGTGCCCATGCTCTGGTTTTTTTGGTTTTTTTTTACCTCTGTCCTATTCTCCAGAAGGTCCCTCGAACTGCAAAAGTCTACTTGTTTCTCAGGTGGAAGGTCCCCTCTGTTCCCCAGAGGTTTCAGCTGCCCAGAGCAGGCACACACCCCTTCCCACTGCTTTGAGGCTCCAAACTTTTAACAGAACAGAAATGGATTAAGAGAAAATAAGAATAGGCAGGACTATATTTTCTTTCAAAATTGCAAAACCACTTTTATCTTAGCCTATTATGAACTGTTTTTAACATTATGGAGGACATTTGCAAAGTATAGGAAGAGCTTTGTGGGGATTCTCTTGGCAAGCCAAGAAGGGAGTGATACATCTGTTGAAGGACTATCTTTGCTCTCAGCTCAAAGCATCTGCTACTGAATGTTGCTGTAGACAGGGGAGGAGGAGGAGTTGGATCCATCGTGTGGGTTGTTTAACCTGAATGAGGTTTTATGATAGATCTCATATGATCAGCTCAGTTGGTTGGAGCACGGTGCTAATAATGCTGAAGTCATGGGTTTGACCCCCACATTCAGTCCAGAGTTGGACATGAGGGTCCTTTGTGAGTCCCCTCCATCTCAGACTCAGACTATTTTGTGATATGACAGAAGTTATTTGTTGACTATATTCCATTATGACCACCTTGAAGACCTGTCTGGGGCAGTGTCATTAACACAAATCATCAAAAGAAATAGTGCTGTGGAAAACTTGGAAAATTTACATGGACACTGCAAGCAGCTATAGGTCAACATGTCTCTATTTTCTTCAGGGAAGTTGTTCTGGTTCACATCAGCTGATGAAATGTCTCATTGAGTTAATTTGACCTTAAACAATTCTGTGCAGTGGGGGCCATGGCGGTGGTGAACAGCAGAACTTATTGGTTCGGGTTTTTTTGTGGGACTATTAAGAAATTTATGCTGATATTTTTTTTTTCCTTTGGAAAATTATGATTCACTAGAACATGACTTCTGAGAGGAAAGTACATTGAAACCAATCCTAAAGAAAAAATTTTAAAAGGGTTTTAACACTTTAGACTGTCCCTCTAGGATTGCTGCAATATAGAAGTTTTTATCCCTCAATTCATAGGAATTTTTTTGTTTTGAAATCTGAACATATTCCTTCATATCTAAAAGAATACCAGTATAAATGAAATACCAAAACCACCAAAGGATACCAAAACAACTAAATTTTACATCTGAGATTAATCTAATCCAGTTTCTCTAAAAAATTATCCAATCACAAAATGAAATGTCTTCAAACAGTTAATACTAAAATTATATGTCAAGACAATTAATTTGCTTTGTAAAAAATGATTTTATTTAATTGAAGATACATGAGTGCATTTTTTGTCAACTACAGGGACCCATTCCTGCCATTATAAAATTTAGTTTTCAGAGTCTGGCCACTTTCAATATACATACTATAGACTTTATTCCAAAATATGTGCCTACAATTTTGGCTTCCTTCTGGATAAATTGTCTGCCAGCTTATAAATCCAAAACATGTGGCACTGGAAATTCTTCTCCCAGACTATAATAGCATGAGCAGTTCAGAGCTACAATGGGAGATAAGTTGCAGTCACTGTCTTAGAGCGTGTGCCCTGGATTTTCATGCTATTTGGTTCCTACAGATTGCTGAAATATTTGGGTTTTTTTCTGGAGGATGGAACAGAAGTATAAAAACTATGTATTTTCAGACAAGCAAGAAGACTACCAAAAATTTCAAATTCAGTTACTAAAATAGCTGTTGCCCACAGTACAAAGTACAGAAAACAACCTGAATCCACATACACCAGTATTTCCCTTCAGAATTCAGAATACAGGATGTGATATTTTGATAATTATGAACAGGACTTTGGAAGTGCCTCAGGCTCATTAATCCTCTGGAGTTATGAACCTTATGAAAAATCCTGTCTTGTGCTTTTAAGGATTTCATGAGGATTTAGTAGTCAGCAAACCCCAGGTCTCTCAGGTTTTTGCTGAAGTGTTGACACAGGCTTTTACTTGGGAATAATACCAGGGTATTTTTCTCTGCACAAAATTACTCTCATCAGCATCTGAGTATTTTCCAGCCAAGTTATCTGGTCCAAACTGGAACCAGATACAGCTTTCACTCAGCCTGGCAAGTCATTCTCATCTGTCAAGATGTGACCTAAAATTCTGGTGTAGCTGTAGGTCCTGTGAGCCATGCCCCAGCTCCCCACACCGTGTAGGAGGGGTGGCAGGGCAGCTGGCTTTGGCACCAGCTGTCATGGAACACTGGGCTTCACTCACCATTATTTTGCAGCCCCATTTTTTTTCTTTTTTTTAAGTGAAAGCATAGCTTTCATCCTATGCTGAAATTAGTTTGTAAAATAGGTGGAAGGAACCATCTCAAGGCAGGTGGGCTGTACTGTCAGATGACCCAAGGAACTAGAACTCCTGTCAGCCTAACCTCAGTGCTGGGACGGCCGTGGAATAGATCATCTTGAGTGCCAACACTCAGCACATGCAGGACAGCCAGGGATCAGGTCCAGCCAGCACAGGTTTGTGAAAGGCAGGTCCTGCTTGATCTACCTGATCTCTTTATGTGATCAGGTGACCCTCTCAGTGGATGACAGAAAGGCTGTGGATTTTGCCTACCTGGACTTTAGTAGAGCCTTTAACACCATGTTGCACAACATTCTCCTGGAGAAGCTGGCTGCTCATGGCTTGGACAGGTGCACTGCTTGGTGCGTGACAAAACAGGAGGCTGCACTTTGAAGTGCACTTGGTCACTTTGAAAGACAACTTAAAGTCACTGAAGACTGGTGTATAGAAATGTTGGATTGTGTTCAAAAGAAGGAAACTAGTAGAGCCTTTGTAACTCAAAATATGTGAGATTTTTCCTCCTTTTACTTTCTTCTCTGTCTTTTCTGTACTATTCAATGGTTCACACATCTTTCAGTAGAGATGAGATGACTTGTTAAGAGCAAATGGGTCATGCATACCGAACTTTGGTAGTCGGAGACAGACCTTTTAATGTTATCCAAACACAGATGAAACAAACTGGCTTTGGATTTTTTTTCCTTTAATTCCTCATGTCTAACTCAATCCCCAAAGCAATAAAAGAAACACTTCAGCCACACACTTCATTGGTTTCTTCTGGTTCTGTTGGGCACAGAGGGGCATTCTGCCAGAAATAATTGTAAATGGCACCATTCCTATAAAGGACACTGAAAATTGTGTTTTCAAAACCTGTCAGTTGTGACCAATTCTTCCTAAAGACCTCTTGAGCTTTTCTGCTGGAACACCAGCTGACAGGATATACCACGGCAATAAAAACATTTAAACATTGTCAATACATCAGGCTACAGAGCCATGCAAGCAGCAAAGTCCCAGTAGCACATCCAGACTGTTAATTTTGACTGGAGTCCTCCATGGCTTAGAAACAGTAAAGGGCACAGGAAAGGATGGAACCAGTAAGTGTCCATTAAAATGAAAATGAGTTGTCCATTATAATGAAAATGAGTTAGAAGAGGCTGAGAGACTTCTCTGAAACTTGTGCACTGAGGAACGAAACACATGGCAGGAAAACCCAGTGCCTGCTATTCCTCCCTTGTCTGTCCCTTCCTTTTCAGGAGTTTCATACAATGGAGATGACTTACCTCAATAAATTTTTCTATTGTGAACTTTTATGTTGCGTTGAATTAGATTTTGTATTCTGTTTAACAGAGCTAAAGTAATAAATTAGAGGATAATTAAAAGAGATGTCTTCCTACAAATATAGCTGACACTGGCAGAAAGGTTTCAAGATAGAGCAGTGAAGCAATGTATTAAAATTATTGAATAATTGTAATGTACAATAATTATTAAATAATGCATAGTCTGGGTTAATTCTCTATAGTGATTTCTTTTGAAAAAAACGGATAGTAGCAAAGGACAGTAGAGAAGAATACAGCAGATGAAGCCATATAATTTCTTCATCAGGCTAATGCTTTACTGCCATCATTGTGACAACGTGAGATCAAGTATGAAGAGATACAAACTCATGGGTCGGAGGCAGGGTATGGCCTCACCTGCATTGTTGAAAACTGGATTAACTCCTATAGTCAACACAGATGTGCTGCAAAAATGAGATCTAACGTTGGTTATGAGAAGTTTCATCCCAATGTATTGAGATGTACTCCAGCTTATTTGAAGCAGGAAAACAGTTAGGACAGGATGATTTGCACCAGACAGTCTGACATCCTGGCTGAATGGAAACTTGATTAAAACAAGGGCTATAAGAAGGGTTCAATATTTAGGATAAGAAAATGACAAACCAAAAAATGAAACCAAAAAACACATGAAGGCACCTGGGGCCATATTTGCACCTTGCAATTGTTGAGTATTTTTGTATTATCATAGAGTCTTAGAATACCCTGAGTTGGAAACAACTCAGAAGGGTTATCAAAGTCCAACTCCTGACCCTGCTCAAGACAACCACAAGAATAACACCATGTGCCTAAGATAATTTTCCCAATGCTTCCTGGCCTCAGGCAGGCTTGGTGCCATGACCACTTCCCTGGTGAGCCTGTTCCAGTGTCCAGTCACCCCTCTGGGTGAAGAACCTTTTCCTGCTATGTAACCTAAACCTCCCCTGACACAACTTCAGGCCATTCCGTCAGGTCCTGTCACTGGTCACCACAGAGCAGAGATCAGTGCCTGATCTCTCTTCCCCTCATGAAGAAGTTGCAACTGAAATGAGGTTTCCCCTCAGTCTCCTCCAGGCTGAACAGACCATGTGATTTCAGCTGCTCCTTGTACAGCTTCCCCTCCTGACCCTTCACCATCTTCATAGCTTTTCTTTGGATGTTTTCTAATAGCTTTCTATCCTTCTTACATTGTGTGTCTGTTCTTGTTCCTACAGCCTCACTTTGCTTTTAGTCCACAAGCAAAACAGGATGGACACTACATTACCTGTAATGTTTGTCCATGATGATGATTCCCCATGATGTGGTTCCCCGTCTTGGTGGCTGTGTAGGCACTGCTTTAGGCAACAGATCTAGGAAACAAATTATTACAAAAAAAGCAGGATGCAGTATTTCTCTTCTCTTCTCTTCTCTTCTCTTCTCTTCTCTTCTCTTCTCTTCTCTTCTCTTCTCTTCTCTTCTCTTCTAGGTTTGAAATACATAATTTTCTGTATGTTTGTTTGCCTTGCTCAGTATGCATATTGCAATATAAATTTGGATCTTCCTAGTAATTTTTAAGGTTTCATCTTTGTCTGAATGATTCAGTTAGATCCATGTCATCCTTTAAAAAGCATAAGTTAACTTCTTTTTTTTTTTCAGAAATTGAGGAACTTGATACCTGGGAAAAAAATATTAATGAGTATAACTCCAGATGGATGTGCTTGGTAGAGAAATATTTTTATCTTGTTAAGGAAAATACATTAATGCAAATGTGAATATGAGAAGTTATAAACATTAAAGGTAATCCCATCTCAAAGCTACTTACAGAGACAGAAATTATTACCCAGTCTTTATAATGCTGTAAATTGTGTCTGATTTGAACTTCATTTTAAACTTCATAGTGAAAGAGAAATCAAAATTTTCTGTTAAATACAAAAGCTTAAATGAGAGTTCAACACACAGGAGACAGCAGACTGACAATATACAATCTCACTGAAGCTTGAGTGCGCATAGACTAGCACAGTTAATCAAAAACCCCACTCATCTGCCAACTCTTTATGCATTCATCAAAGCTCAGCAGAGAGTTATCAGCACAGAAGATTCATACATCAAGGCTTCAGCTCTGGCTTCCTTGACATCCCAAGCAGATTAGTCTGTGACAGATTTCTGTGGCCCAGCAAGCATCCCAAAGTGGAGCTACAATGGAGATGACTAGCAAATCCTTGGCATCTGATGTCACGTCCACTTGTTCCATCAAAGCCAACAAGGTTTCACTAAGGTTATTGAAGTCATGCAGGTTTAGGAGTTGTGTTTTTATTCAGACAACATGACAGGACAAGTCCTCAGCAGCTTGATGCAGAAGATAACCTTTCAGAGATGACATGAATAAATAAATAAATCCCATTCAGACTCCTTTCAAACCAGCCATGTGTCTCCCACAAAAGGAGGCCTGGACCAAAGGAGGCCTGGATCACAAATAACTGCTCAAAAATGCTCTTTCTGTCCTCACGAGGTATCCCAAAGGAGATCACAATGTATTTCTCAGTGCCTCAAGGAAGCAACAGTAGAGCGATTATCTCCCCACGTATTTGTGTGCCATGCTGATGCTGGGCATGTACTGGCTGCATGCAGATATTTTGATCTGGATTTGAAGCCAAGAATTAAGGGGCATGCTGCCTGGGAAAAATCCCATGGTATGCCTACATAGGAGGTCGGGCAGTCTTTTATATCATAGAACTAAGGCTGAGGTAGAAGAAAAGACCATCCCTATCTAGGGATCTCAGGACTAGGCTATGAGCAGGAGGAAATGTGCCTGTCTTCCTCTGTAAGAGAAAATCCCCAGCCCATTCCTTTTGCTTCTCTGTGTGAGACTGTAATGTCTCTGTCTGCAAAGATACCATTGTACCCCATTTTTCTGTGACACAGGTGCAAAGCCAGAGCCTCTGGGGTTGTTCAGCCTGGAGAAGAGAAGGCTCTGGATAGACCTTATTGTGGCCTTTCCGTATAAGAAAGATGGAAGGAAATCTTTTACTAGGGCCTAACAGAAAAAGGGGCAACAGCTTTACCAGCTACCTGAAAGAAGGTAAATTTAGATTGGAAATAAGAAAATTTTTGTGATGAGGGTGGTGAGGCACTGGAACAGGTTGCTCAGAGAAGGTGCAACATCACTGAAATTTCCCAAGGCCAGATTGAATGGGGCCCAGAGCAACCTAATCTAGTGGAAAATGTTCCTGTCCATGCCAGGGGATTGGATTAGATGAATGGTCCTTTCTGCCCCAAACTATTCTATGATTTTATGATCATTCCATTGAGAATTTGCAAATGAATCCAAGGCAGTAGATTTACTAAAAAACCTCATAGGTCCTGGTAATGACAAGTTAATAGCTAAAGCAGAAGCCATGCACACAAGCAAGGCAAAACAAGGAATTTGTTCCCCAGTTCCCATGAGCAGGCCGTCCCTAGGAAAGCTGGGATCCATTACTCATAGCAGTGACTTGGGAAGAGAAATTCTGTCACTCTAGATGTGCCTCCCTTTGCTTCTCCTCCCCCCAGCTTTCTATGCTGAGCATCACGCCATATGGTCTGGAATGTTCCTTGGGTCAGTTGGGGTCAGCTGTCCCAGCTCTGTCCCCTCCCAAATCCAAACCCCCAGCCTCCTCACATGCAGAAAAGTCCTTGGCTCTATGTAAGCCCTGTTTGGCCATTATGAAAACATCCCTCAGTTATCAATACTGATTCCAGCACAAATCCAAAACATTGCCCAATACCAGCTACTATATATAAAATAACCTCTACCTCAGCCCAAACCAGCACACTCCCTTTACCTTTCCAATTATCTCCTGCATCCTATAGGTAAAGACTGAGAAAGTATCTGCTTGGGGCTCAGCTGCCTGATCAGGTTGAACCACACTGGTTCATAGTGGTGTGATGCTGTTGGCAGCATGAGGCAGCAGCCAGACTCGTTTCAGTATTGCCTTGTAAGGCTTGTTAAGGGTAAACTGTCAGCCAGGTATTAGAAAAGGATGATCAATCAAGGTATTACAAGAATCTATAGAACAATAATTTTCCTGTGTAGGTGACTGACCAAGCATCTCCACATATAGAAAGGGAGAGAATTCTATGCTCTGTTACTTCCTCCAACACACCAAGAAGTCTGAATTACATGAGTTGCATCAGTCATGCCACTAACTCGCTCAACAGAAAGTGAATTCTCTAGAAATTATATACAATTTGTACTGAAGTCACACCACTCCAAGGAATGTTTTAGTTACAGGGAGTTCTCCACTTTCCTTTGGTAAAAGTGAAATCATCAATACATAAACAATTAATTTAGCAATGCTTTTGTACATAAGCTTAGATTTACTGTAAATGCTGCAGTTTTAAAGAGACACTGCTGCTTTAGAAAGCAGCAAGTAAACTGATGCCTTTAGGTTGCCATGGAATGCTCTTTTACAGACAGCTTTAGGAAATGTCAATTCCAAAAAAGACATAGCCTATAAAAATTATTGAAAGAATAGGCATAAATCTTCAAAACACTTAGCAGAATTTTCTTCCATATTGATACTCTGCAATGGACTGAATAGATTTTAAAGGTGCTTTTCCTCAGAGGTAGCTGTACTTCAAAGGTCTCAGACTGGTGAAGCCCATTCAAAATGGAATTTAAATGTACATATAAGTAATGTAGAGAAAATGGTTTTCGGATATTGATGAGGATAGATACATTAAAAATATTCCTTCTGGAACCATGTCTATTTGCAAAGAAAATTCTAATGGCTGCACATTTTAATAGGGTCACTAATTCAGTTAAAATGGAAATGTAACAGGGTCTAGGATTATTTCAATCCCCTTTAGGAATGCAAAGTGCTTTAAGAATATATTTTGCTTCCCCAGCTCAGAGCCACCTCATCTTAAGAAGAGTGGCAAGCGTTTAAACTAGCAATAAATTATGGAAGCCAAGAATTTGACTCAACTGGGCCAATAATCCATTTACCAGAAACTGGCATTTAATGGTCATGTAAAAGTGTAAACACTGTAAACTCATGTAAATTTTCTCTTCATATTTTATTTCATGCACATACAGACACACATATTTCACTTGTTTTAAAGTATTTCTTTCATCCACCTGAAGGCTGTAAACCTCCAAGCATGCTTGACTTATTTGGGACCAGAGACTCAGGACTGACCTTATTACTCTCTACAAGCTCCTGAAGGGTGGTTGTAGTCAGGTGAGGGTTGGTCTCTTTCACCAGGCAGCAGCTGACAGAATGAGAGGACACAGTCTCAAGCTGCATCAAGGGAAATATATATTGGATATTAGGAAAAAGTTTTTTACAGAAAGGGTAATAGAGTTCTGGAGTGGCCTGCCCAGGGAGATGGTGGAGTCACCATCCCTGGATGTGTTTAAAAAGGATTAGATATGGCATCGATGCCATGATTTAGTTGAGGCACTAGGGCATGGGTTGGATTCAATGATCTTTAAGGTCTCTTCCAACCTAGTGATTCCGTGAATTCTGTGAATTACAGATGTCCCTGTGAGTAGTATGAACCCCAAAAGCCACTGTGCAAAGTGGGGTATATGGCAGTGATACCCAGGCTTGTCTGACTCCAGGAGCAGGGAGATGCCACCAGCTGGCTCCAGATGATATCTGGGTAAGGAAAAGTAAGACCTTCTACAATAGGAAGTTCCTGACCAGCACCACATCACATGCACATTAAGAAGAGCATCACATGCTCTGTTCATGAGGACTTGGTGCACATCTCTCCCAAGGCAAGTTAACTCCTGGGTGTGGCTGTGTCGCAGATGAGTCAAGCCCCTCACTTGTAAGAGGGAAGCTATGATATCTTTTATTGATCTAAACCAGTGAGTCAAAAATGTTCAATGGTAAATGCAATAGTGGTTTAACAAGATTTGATGGCAACATAAACTTGGTTATTAACTGAATGCAGGGTCAGAACAATCAGGAAGACCCTCCTGTTGAGTTGTGGGGCTCAGAAAGGACCCCCTACCTAACTAAACTATTCTTATCTCCTTTTCAGAGAGAAACCTAGCTTTAATTCTAGTCTCAGCTTGGTCAACAGTTTATGTCGGAAGGATTATATATGCACAACCTTTTATATCACCCAGCTAAGGTTTCAAAGTTTAACATGCTAACGTTGCTAAAGATTTCATAGTTTAGTGTCTGATCCTATAAGAATTCTCTAAATACTAAGAAATAACCTTGACATCTCTACTCAAGGGGAGATCCTGCCATGCAGCCCGCTGCCATGTAGGATTGCTCAGTGGGCCCTGGTTTATCCAATACCTATGGAGAAGGATGACTGACTTACAGTTGCATACCAGCAAGATATTAGGGTCACCATTCCAGACCACCCTCAGCTATCCTGTTGACATCTGCTCCCCAGATCCCAGAGTGAACTGGATGCAGCCATCACAGCCCTTACTGAGGGTTATGGCTTAATCCTGAGGTTGGGGGAGGACACTACCACAAAATGCTAATATGCTTTGGCTCCAAAAGCAAAGGGAAAGGCAGCCAGACTGAGCTGAGGAGAGCAGTAATACTGCAGACACAAAGGGGAGCCCCAAGTGCCTTTTGCAAGCTTAGGCAGGTTCTGGTAGCACCCGTTGTGCCTGCTTTGCCTTTGCTACTGACGAGGCAGAGGTTGGATGCAGCTGGGGTGTGAAAACCCCCTGCACAGCTGTATCCAACCTCTAGGCAGCAACTTTTATTTCAGGGAAAGACCAAGCACTCCAGTAACATGTTAGCATCTGCTCTGGGCTCTTCAGTCTGAAGATAAATTCTTGCCTTGCATCCTGCTGGTGACTAGCTGGTGCCTTCAAGCAAGGGATTTCATTACTCGTTTCTTGTCTTTACCTGCCCACTTGCAAATGCTTAAGTGATAAGATTTTTCAGCCTTTCTAAAAAGCCAGTCACAGGTTTTACCACTGTGAGTTCCTCTGAGCAGGAAAAGGAAAAAATTTCCCTTGCTCCTTTTCTCCTTCTGATTCATGTAGTTCATACCTGGACTGCCCTTTCAGCTGAGATGAGAGGGTCATGCTGGATGGCCAGGGTTTGCTTTAAGGACAGCTCTCTGAAAAAGGAGAGACATATTTTTATAATTCTAAAATACTTTATCATTGTACAATTCTGTCATTGAGAATATTAAAATATGATCAGAGATATTTTATGCAGCTGTTATTAAATAGTCATTAAACATTTCTGGAAATAATACTCCTCAGGGATTTGACATTGAAGAATAGACTGTCAAGGCCCAGTCTGAGCCATGACTTAGAAAAATATAAACCAGCCAAATGCAATAACTTGTCTTCATAATCAATTATCTCTGAGTTCAGCAGTTTTCTCCACACTGAGCAGAGTCTGGGGTATCTGTTTCTATGCACACCTCACCATGGTGTCTTATAGGCACATGTAGCACGTGGCATTGTTGTGCATCAGAGGAGGCTGCAAAAACATCACAAAGGCCCATTTGTCTGAGAATGTCAAGGGTCGTTTTTGGATTTAAGGATAAAGTGGCAATTGTCCCAGCCAGTTTTATACCTACAAAACAGGTTGCCACGCCGGTGCTAAGAGACAGTGTTTGGGACCTCTGGGCAGTGAAGTGACACAAACTGATTTGGGGCACAGCTCCCAATATCAGTGTGACCTGTCAGATGTACTTCATGGTGGTTTGACCTGTGCTTTGTTGATGACTGTTCCTTGGCCAATTATGAAGGTAAGTATCTCAGGTGATTGTTTCAGTTGCCCAGACTTTGTGTCTACCAGGCTCTCTCATTTAGAGATCCAGGTGCTGCTTCTTCTACCCCTCAAGCCAATCACAAACTCCCAGCAGCAGCTCAAAATTTCTTCTCTGAATGTCAGTGTTTTCACCCAGACATTGATAAAGACAATAGGAGGTTTTATACCTCTTCCAAATCTGTTCTTTCCAGATGTAGAGGTAGCAGTCTCACATTGCAGCTGAGGGGAGCACACAGCAGATTTTTCTATTTTTACCTTTTATATGGCTTAAGGAGAAAATGTAGTGCTTCCTGCTGTCCCTTTAAACTCTGCAGGGATTTTGTCTGCAGGGAAAGTCTCCTCTTATTTACAGACTAGTCCAGATTCCCAGGGCATTCAAATTCTCATTCCCACTGCCAGAGATGTGGCTCAGTTGTAACCAGGCAGTTCGCCTGACTCTGCTGGAAGTTTTGGTCCTCTTCTCTCATACAGATTGCTCTGTATGGGCAAGGAAGAACAATTGCTAAGGGAGAACAATTATCCTTCTTAATGAATATGCAAAAAAAAAAAAAAAAAAAAACCAAACAATTTCCACACTCATAAGTCTCTCAGCTGGTTAGTTAAAAGCCTCCACTGGTGGTATACAACAACAAGAATAACAGCTTGATTAATCCCCATCTACTGGTCTGAACTAAAACCTGTGCCATTTTGTCACATTGCAGTGACAGAGTCATCATAAAACAATACAGCTCAAAATGGCTCTCACAGATTCAGAAGGTTGTAATGGCATCCCCACTGACCCAAATATCTGGGGGTATGCAAAATTTCCTTTGCTAAAATGAACAGGGGACTGATTTTGAGATTTCATTGTTATGAAAATATATTCTGCTTAGGACAATTATATTTGACTTCCCCCACTCCCCCTGAAGCATCAAAAATATTTAATATGCTACACTGATTAACAGTGCTAGTCTCCTGTTTCTGGGGTGATTTGTCTAGAAAATGTATGCATAGAGAATATGGCAGAGGAGAAACTGTGGTGTTTTACTACTGATCCTATTATCAGATTTGCCTGAAGAAGACCTACTTTTACACAGAGGGGATTTCAAAGCATGAATATCACTCCTTTTAGGGCTCTGCTTAATGACATTGATGTTTCCTAGTTACCCCAGCCTGTGGAGACACCCATGCTAAGAGTAGATCTTGAAATGCTTATCCATGGAAAACTTCAGGTATCTCCTCCCAGCCTGTGCATGTTCTTGGCTCTTTATTCATCAGGATGCTATGGGAAATAGAGCTGGATTGCTATAAAAGCCATTGTGTCTGGGACTGAATAGAGAACAGAGCAGTTACTTCACCAGTAGCATATTTATAATTTTAACATGGTTTGGAGGGAAGTTGTGGAAAAAAACAAACATCAGTGACTGCTTAGTCAGATCTATCTATGTGAAGACACTGACATCTCTTTCTGTTTATATTGGGCCATCTGCTCCAGCAGTGCAGCTGGATTCTGCCAACTATACTAGAGCCACTGCTGTACCCTGGCTTCAGGCTCATGCTCTGCCTTTCCTATTGATTTTAATGAGGCAGAAATATCAGGGCATAAAAAATATGCATAATATGTGCTCTAATTATTTTTATCATTTATTGTTTTGGGTATTATTTGCTATCTTAGGGATAAGCATACAACCACAAAATGTGAATCAGTTTGCCTTTTGTGTGGTTTTGCAGATTCCATGTTGAGGCTGAAATCTAATTCTCTTTAGAAAGAAATGACATTTCAAATCCTTTGTGTTTCTAAACAGTTTACCTTATTGTCTGCCTAAAACTGTTGATTATAGAGTGCATATATACGTAAGCATATATATGTATTATATTAATATTTGAACCTAAGCTGCAGTTCAATGTATGCCTCCATATGCAATACACAACTGCGTTTCCCACCTGAAACTGTGTATCCCATTGTGTTAATCCCCCTTCCTCTTACACAATTTTGCTTTCAAATATGTTCCCTGAAAGCAAAACCACACAGCATCTCCATTTAAGAAAAAGGGAAAGCATAGCCTAAAGATACATACCCCCATCAATTACACATGAATAACATATAAAATTTAAAAAAACAAAACCAATCCAGTTCTGAATGAGAAAAAGACTGAATATATGGAGGTAAGGATGAGATAGCATAAAAGGAAACCTGTAGTAACAGATGATGTCACAGTGAGTTTTTTATCACAAAACAACCTTAGGACTGATATTTCTTAGAGACAGTAGTAGGGAAGGTAAAACAAGAGCAGAGAAGATTTGTATGAACAAACAGAAACCTACATGGCTGTGAGTAAGATAAGACAGAATAATGGGTGTGCTCCTGACTACAAGAGCAAGACTACACTAGGATATATTTTCTTTCCAACAGGAGCATCCTTCAGTACTTCATGATGGATTGTGCTTGTGTAAGGATTGAGATTATATTAGGTAGCCTGCAAAGACTGTTGCCAACTAGAGTCAGTGACCCCACAGTCCACTCCAAGTCCTGTGCTACCATATACTTCACCCTCCCTTTTCTGATCCTCCGATACCTACTATCCTTCTGCATCCTGTGCCTCAGATATTGTGCTATGTCATCTCAAAGTGTGTCATTTTTAGATACGTGTCTCATTCCGAGAGAATGACAGAGAAAAGGAAATTTTCTGCAGTCCTCTATCCCATTTACTTCTGTATACCCTGTATCTCCTGTTCATTTCTCTTGGCCAGACCAATGAGGTGTGATGGGATGATGGGAAAACAAGTCAGCTGAGATCTGGTCTGGTTCATCAGTTGAGGAATTTAAAAATTCTCTGTGCCTAGTGGAACATGATATATTCAACCATCCTCCCCAGGACATCTTATGTTATGACAATATGGGAAACCTGCCTCAAACTAGAAAGACCAAGAAACTTAGTGTTACCAGACACTCAAGACCTGTGTGCAAATATATATATAAATGTGTGCAAACATTTCCTTCACTCTTTCAAAGGCACTCTCCCTTCCTAGATCTTTCCACTACCATTTTAATCTCAGTGTAATAGTTCTTGTTTCTTCCTCTGTGTGACAATGCAGATGTAGAGTCAATAGATTGAACCGCAAATACATAATTGATGGCTTCCTGTGCAGCTTGAAGTTTTTTGAAATATATGATCTTGGTAGTCTGCTGGTTTTCACTCAAAAGCTGGAAATACCTGCACTATCAAACATTCCTTCACAGTGAAAGACTAAAGATCATGTCATTTCAGATCCACACATGTATTACTGCACTGATATTAATTCAGAAAAATGAATTTCATTTTCACTTTCAAAAAGTACAGAGCCATTTGAATTCTTCATGAACACAACTCCATACCTGCATTTCTACATTCCAAGATACTTCTTTGGCTGCTTTGACTTCACACAGTGTTTTCTGGGTAAAGTGCAAGCTAGTAAGGGTTTAAAGCACCACTGATGTTATTTCCACTACAGTAAAGGTGAACTTGTTGCCCCCTCTCTCTGTGTAGTGACAGGTGGCCTGTGACATCCTGATGAATTTAATCTGTTTCATGCTGAAACTCAAGTACAGAACTTTGGCTCTTTTCTCCCTGCTCTATTCCTCTCCTTTAAACTCCCTTCCTCTGTGCCAGTGAATTTTAAGCGTGATGAAGAAAGGAAACATCCTGGTACATAAAGGGATAGATAGATGATAGATAGATAGATAGATAGATAGATAGATAGATAGATAGATAGACAGATAGATAGGCTGTTTACCTACAGTTACTCTGAGATACCAATCAGGTGCCTGCAAATGTACATTGGGTTACCCTATAGTTGTAGCACTAGCTACAATGTGCTAGTTGTTTTCTTAACCTTAAGAAAGGGATGTTTTCTGCCTTGAGAGCTTGCAGCTCTATGGACAGACAAAGGAAGAGAAGGAGGAGGCAGCAACTCCCAGAAGTTTATAAATTAATTTCTCCTCCTTTGTCTGAGAGAATTGTGATGGCTTTGAAGCCAGCTCTGGTCTCTACCATAGCTCTGGCCTGCTGAGCTCCCCTTCCTCTGCCCTTTTTTCTCCTCATTGCCCAATTTAGATCACAGGAATTTGTGTCTCTGCAGCTGCACAGCCAAGTGGGACACTGGTCACTTTCCTCTGGGCATTTTGCAGGATGAAAAATAACTTGTGCAAAATGAAACTCCCTCAGAGTGGCCTGTTCAAAGGAGCTGCAGGAAGGGTTTTCATATGGGACAGGGTGTGACGGGCAGCAGGAGGTGCTCCTGTGAAGTGTGGGGAGAGCATGGTGGTGGCTGTGTGAGGGGCTGCTGCTGGGGTGTGCAGCACACGGATCAGGGCTCTCAGTACACACAGCTGGAGAGGGAAGGGTGCACACAGAGCTGTGAGTCATGACAGACACATCCTGCAAGGCCACCCCTTGCTGCCTTGAGGGATGGCAATCCAGGTCAGCCCATGCATGGGCATTATTCTTTGCAGGACTCAAAGAGTCCAATTCATTATAGCAAAGCCTATTTTTTTTTTCCTTTTTCCACTTCAGTGGAGCATAAATGACCTGAATAAATCCTGCTCCTTTGGCACATGTAATGCATGGAATGTGTTGCCGGCGCTGTAACAAGATTTATCTCTTGGCGCATGTTGTGAACACACATTTCTTTCCAGTCAGTAGAATTGTTAAAGCTATAGAGCTTGATTATTGAAAGGGGAGCTGGTTGGTGGAAGGAAGATATATAAATGTGATATACACAGTACACATCAGCCACACCAGCTGGAAAAATCCATTTATTTCCACTGACTGAATAACTCACTTTTGATTCCAGTTTATACAGGTAGGAACACGATTACTTAGTGCCTGTCTCCAATAACTCAGCTAGTGTTGAGCTTTGTTTAGTCTTTGTGGCCAGAGCCAGCTCCTCTCTAGAGCTCCATATCAGGCTAAAAACTGCCCTTCAGGTGACTTAGCCAAGGCAGAGGTGTGTCCCAAATGCTGATAGCTCCAGTCGTGGTGATTTTCAGACAGCCAGTCTCATGTTGAGCCCAGAGAAACAGTCAGGGAAAAGCATCTATGTTTTACCAATGAAATAGCTGGCACACAGCAGGTGAACATCCTCATAAGGATTTTCAGCCCAGTAATCACCAAGACAGGCGTCTCATTACTGTGTATAATGCAATAGTATCCAAAGAAGGGGGGAACATAAACATATGTCATTCAAAAATCCCCTGGATTATGGAAAGTGTCCACTAACAGGGCACCCAATTAGCCTGTGCAGCTTTATATTTTGTCCATCTGTTATTACTAATCTGGCCTCAAGTGTGCAGTTTAGTGCTGTAAACCTTTGGTTGGGACTGTTTTATTAAACTCTGTGGCCTGTGGCATCTTCCTCCAGCTAGGAGAGCTGTTTTGGAAACCTTCCAAATCACAAAATCAGTAGTTATATTTTCTGTGTTCCAAACACACTTCTGACCTGGTTGGTGCTCAGTTTCAGGGAAATATATGCATATATCTGTGTGATGTTTTGGAAAGAGAGAGTCTGCTCTGTAGTTTTTATGTACTAGCCTCTCCACCTGTCTGGGTCCCCCTCTTTGGCTCTGCCTTCCCTGCCAGTGAGAAGCTGGAGGACCAGAGTCATAGCTCCTCATGCCACACATGGTATGCTCCAAGCACCACCACTAATCCTCCTGTGCATGCTTTGGCTGCAAGACAGGAGATCTTCCTGAGATCTCAGCGTTTCCTCTTCTTCAGTGACCTCCCTGTTATAACCATGCCCAGAGTGGCCTCTGCCCCCAAGCTAATGGCTAATCCTGGTCTCCCTGTGAATACTCACTTGAGTGTCTTCTCTCACTTCTTTCTCTACCACTTCCTGCTAAGTGAATGCAAATAATTTCTTAGTTCCCCCTTTTCCTCTATTATCCAAGTCTGTCAGCTAGACATAAAGAGTGATCTGCCCAACAGTGTGGAAAGATGACTGGAAGGTAAGCAAAGTATCAGGAAATCAAAATGGGAATAAAGAACAAGAGAAAAAAGAAGCACACCAAGATGCTAAGCCAGCACAAGGAAGAGGGTCCACAATATGCTCAAGAGCACTATGACATGAAACAATGACCTTTATATGTCAGCCAAGCAGTACTGGAGGAGCTGGTCATCAGCTGCCTCTTTGTGTCTCCAACAGCCACAGAAGCTGCTGCTGAATCCTCGTCTGGCCAGACTTTGTAAGTGAATTTACCATTTAGCTTAGTGCTGTGCACAAGCCCAGAAGGCGGCGAGGATCTGCGTGCACAATCAAAGTGTAAGGTGCGAGAGTGTTGCGTGCACAAGAGGAGCCTAATGATGTTGTGAAAGAATACTGATTGTAATGAATACTGCATAGGTATGTCCAATAGGTTTGTTTTCTGTAGACATTCATCTCTGGGGAGCTTTTGGGAAGTTAATGCTGTGAATGCTTGAGACTCTTTAAAGGGACTTTTTTTCCTATTTTGAGGACATATTTGGAGACTGCTTGAAGATAATTGTTAGAAGATCTAAAAGTTGAGAGACAGAGGCTGTTACCTGGGGCTTTCAGATGCAGAAACCAACTTCATTATGTGAATGACATTTTCTTATGTTTTTCTTTTCTTTCTGACCTCGTGTCCTGCAGTAATAGTAATTCTTTGCTGTCAAAGTATCTAAGACAGAAACTCCCATAGGCTTGTTATTTTGGCCAGCTTAGAGGAAAACACTGTATTGCTTTAGACAAACAAGAGTTCCTTGCTTTGTCGTGGAAAACTCATCTAGCAGAAGCTCCCAGTTACTGCTTTGAGACAGCTTGCTTTCAAATACAATGAGGAGATCAGCTTTGACACTTTTGTTGCAGTTAGCTGTATTGCAGAGGTGCAACTGATATCAATGTCCACTGCTGAAGCCTTTCTTAGTCAGAATAACTCTTCTTTGGCAGATGGAAAGCACTTACCTAAGTGAAAAGTCTGATGCACAGTCAGATTTGTACAAACTCTCAGTAAGTTTTGAAGCATTTGCATGTCTCCTCTCCCCCTCTTCAGTAATTTAAATTTTTATGATCTACTTGGTGAAACATATTGTCACATAAAAGATTTAAAATTAAATTTATCTTTCTTATCAGTGAGCATATTAGAAAATATTTTCACATCTCTTTTTAAGGCATTTGGAAAAAGTTGGACACAAATGCTGAAACCTACCTCTTGATTTATAGGATAGATGCTCCATTAATGATTTGCTTCAGAAAGTAGCCCAGAGTAACAATTTGCCCTTCCTGGACTACAAATTTGCTCCAGGAAGGGGCATCAACCTTTATCTGTGCCACTTGTCGGCCCTAACTCAGTGCCAGGGCCCAGCAGCAGCCACTGTGACAGCTGGCAGGAAGGGAGCATGTGCCAGTGAAGTGTCTTTTTATGGATCCTATTGCTGACAGACAGCAGGAATGGAATAACCCCTAAATGGATGTTTATGAAAAGTACTCTACAATATTTGCTTGTTTCCAGCCTGGACACAGATGTTAAGGACATGATTTTCCATGCTGAAATACTTCTTAGTACTCACAATTATCGGGGCAATAGGAAAAATTTCTGCATAGAGCAAAGAGGATTATGCTCTATGGCATATATACGCATAACACGTGTTCATATGCTTTTATTAGCTGTCACCCATGCTAAAGGACAAATGAGGCATGCCATTTTGCTAATGGACACCTGTCTTGAGAGGGAATTGTTCATTCACTGCTCATGGATGTGAACAAACATCTCAGACCAGCATCTAGGAATTTAAGGAACGAGTTGTGATAGTGCACCCAGACAGATGTCAACTTGAATTATTCAGCTGTACTTGTCTCAGAGGCTACTACAGTCCTGCTCTATTATACACACCAGAGAATCTAAATCGGATAACCTTTGTGATCAGTATCTACTGGAGAATTGATATAATGTACATTATCTCTTCTGTCAGTTAATAGTTGAACTCCTGATTATATGTTAAGAAAGATTTTGTTTTCTTCAATCAATACTTTTCATGATATTTTATGATAATAACTCACTTATTGGATAATAAATGTTCAAATTCTCTGTCAGTGTTGTCCTGGAGGGAAGAAAGGTCTTCACAGTAAGAGAGATGACTCCAACAAGCACACCAGCCATTTAACTAGAAAGGCAGCCTTTCTGCAAGTTGATCATGTTGCCATAATAAAAGTTCACCATCCATGGTATGTTTATAGGAATAGCTCTTGGGCAGGATATGTAAATGCGCAGAATCTGACAGTAACCACAATTGCATTATGTGGGATGGCATCCCCTCTGCCCAGGGCACTGCCATCTCAAACACAGAACTGAGGAGTGAATGTAAAATATTCCTGAATGCCCAAGTAGTCCTCTGCAGGGAGCAAAGAGGGATAAAACCATGATACTTCCACCAGAGGTTACACGACCAGTTTCCAATGAGTGTAGTTAAGGCATGTTACCAACTGTAGAAACTCAACAATTACAGCAAGATGCAAGACACAAATACAGAATCACAGAATCACAGACTTCAGAGTTGGAAGAGACCCACAAGGATCATCAAATCCAAGTCTTCAGTGAATGGTCCATATGGGTGGGGGTCAAATCCGTGACCTTGTGTCGTGGTTTGACATGGAAGTGAATTTTTTCCAGGAAGTTGGGTCAAATCAATCAGTGGTCAGGTTTGGATATTGGCACCTGGAGTGACCACTGAAAGTATGGACACGCCTCTGAGAACACAGGGGGTTAAAAGCAAGAACTCCCAGGATGAGAAACTGAACTGTTATATCTTTGGGTCCGTGGCAAAGCATCCTTAAAGGAGCCCTATGAGCAGTCTGTCCATGCACGGTGGTGAGAGCACTGTGACATGGAATGGAGAGTGTCACACTGGCAGATTTTTTCCGGGCGGTTGCCATGTGTGACAGGGAAACACAGGGGGGCAGCTGTGTTTCCTGGGGGTCTGTGGTACAAGAGAGACTTCTCTCTCCCTTGATAGTTTGAGTATAGATTACCTGAAGGGTGGTGATTTGATCAAGAATCCCGGGTGATGTTTCATGGCTGGGTGTTTTTGGAATTGGGAGGAGGAGGGGTGGTTTAAAAGGTCTTCATCCTGGATTTAGTTTATGTGTTTTCTGTATTAGTAGTAGTTTAATAAAGTTTTTTTTTCCTTTGTTATTAAGCTTGGGCCTGCTCTGCTCTGTTCCTGATAACATCTCACAGCATTTATTTAGAAAAGGTGCATTTTCATGGGGACGCTGGCATTGCGCCAGTGTCCAACCATGACACCTTGGTATTATGTTCATACAAGAACATAGATTATGAAACATGCTGATTTTTGCCAGCTTGGGAGAGAGGTATCAGTAGAGACCTAGCCAGGGCTGTGAATTTTTTTTATGCCATGGGCCCAGTTGTGTGAAAATATAGAATTATGGTAGAAAGATGAACTAAAAAAACAGTGGTCATTTTAACCTTACAGGTGACAAGAAGTTCAGTCCTCCTCTCTGGGGAATCTCTCTAACCTTTGGATAGGCAACCAGTCTGCCTCTGAAAGTATGGTTGTGCTTATGATTGCGTTGAGCAAGTCCTGCAGTGGAAAATAACTTCAGTGTATGATATTTCATTCTTCTGTAACACCTACAAATTGAATGGTCATTTAGCAAAATTGGAATGAACTGTTCAGATATTTTTGTTTTTTCCTACTGTGGTACTGTGTTCTCTTTGAGAAGGAGAGATGCAGATTGTGATTATGCAAATGTACTCTTTTATGTACTGCTGATTTTAGTAAAAACTATTTATTAGTAGAAAAGAATAGTCTAACAGGCCCTGTGGAATTTAACAGATGAAGAATATGTTAAAATGGCCAGTTATTTCCCATGAAACAAAATGTCTCACTAAAAGGACAGCCAGGAATAAACATGTGAAATTGGGATTTTTCCCAATGATAAATCTAGGTTTGAATTCCCTGTAAGATACTTTCTGACATTTTTAGGACTCCTGATAGTGACCATGAGGAAGATCCAAGATGTTCAATGGCATGATTGTCACACTCTACAATTAGAAATCAAAAGGCAGTGCAAAGGTGTCTTTATAAGGCAAGGAACAAAATATACACTTAAAAACCCTAACATTCCCATGCATCCTTGGAACATACATAAATATTGCTAAACTCAGGATGAGGTGAAATAAATGAAATTTATTATGGATTTTAGGTCTCTGATTGATACCTACATAGTAATGAGATGGACTCATTAAATGTGCACAGCTAGATATTTTACCTGGATATTTCTGAGGAGGAAATTATTCAAAACAGAAATGATATTTTATTCAGAAAGGTTTGATGGTAAAATATTTTCTTTCAGTCAAATAAGATATGACTAAGAATTTTCTTTTAATTAATTCAAGTAAAACTAGTGAACAGGGAAATTAAATTCCTCCAGAAGTAATTTTGCAGATCTGTTTAGCCTAAGGTTAAAGCTTCATTTGAGGAAGAGGGAGGAGTAGAGGATGCATTAATGTCCATGCTCTACGAGGATTCTAGTGGAATTACTGTTTTATAATAGAAGATCTATATCTAGTTAGCCATGAACTGGGGCTTGAGTCAGAATGTTTCATGTGAAAACTGATCTGAGCAGCAAGCTAGAAACCAGAAAGTCTTCAGCCCATGCATGGAACACTCATATGTGGATCATCAGCAATCCTGTCAACTTTCATATTCAGAAAGTTATTTCAGAATTTCAAAGTCAATTTTCCCATGCAAATTAGTGTTGCAACCATTGTCTCATTTTGTGCTGTTGGTTTGGACTGCTTCTTGTTTCCCTCCAGGACCCTGTTCTACTGGTTGACCATGGCCTGCTGCATTAACAAAATAATTTTTGGAAGTGGAACAAATAAGTATGTGAAAACTGTAGGTGGTTTAGTAGTTGGATGGTCCAGAGATTGCTCCCCCTGGCACGGGATTGCACAATGTCCTGATGCCTTGGCTCAGAATGGTGTTTGAAGACTCTTCCAAAAAGCCTCTGCTCTCCACTTGCCTTCATGCTCTGTTGTTTCACCCATGTGTTACACTGTAGGGGTAACAGAGACAGCAGGTTCACACAGAGTCAGTCCTCATTGTTTCAAAATTCAAGGTGAACTCCAAAAGCTCATTTTAAATGGCAAACTGTCTGCGACTCAAAGGGCCTCAGAAGGGATGCAACATGCCCTTAGTTATTGCTGAAGAGGGGCTCATGGTGGCTGGGAGTCTCATGGGCCCCTCAGAACTCATGCAGGTGGCCTCATACTGGGAGTTTCAGGCACAGGCCCAAGCTTTGCTACTTTCCATGTGGAAAACCACCCTGAACATGTAGAACAGATGTCAATATGCTTTTCACAGTGTCACAGGCATGCAAGACAACATTTAAATGTGGCTGTGAACCTCTTCATAAGCCTGGACTATATGCACTGCTTTCCTGTGCCCCAGGACAGGGTTAGGAGAGCTCCATGGCTTTTTCCTGGAGGATCTCAAGCCTTAACACAGCCCACTGGATAAGAACGTCACATCTGCACCAATTAAGCCACAGTGTAGCCTTCCTTAGCTTTTTCTAAATGATGATCCTTGTGGGTCCCTTCCAACTCAGCATATTTATCATTCTGTGATCCTGTAAACACCAGGTGGATAAGCTCAAAGCCTTACCTGCACAGTGCAAAACTGAGCAAATGAACAGTGCCTGTATGGACTCAGCAGGTGTAAAGTCACTATTCAGATCAAGGATTATCTGGTGAAGTTTGCCATGACATGGGAAAAAGAGGCTGCCCAGGAGCCATCAGGGCAAGAATTCATTTTGCACAGCCACAGATAAGAGACTTCTCATTAGTGGTTGGGTTTGTCTTGTGTGCTGTGTGGATTAACCAAGCACACGTGCAGTGTCTGGGAGAGAGATGCTGGTATGAATATGCATTTCATGGCTGGCCTGTGTTCCCAGTGATCACTCAGCTCAGGCTTTTGGTCATCAAATGTAGCAGAGATGTGTCACAATACTGCTAAACCAAAATTAACTCCTAGGAAAAGCAGTGAAGCAATCAGGTGTGCCAATGGTGATCTCCCACACCCTCCCCACCTGTGTGGAAAGGTCATACCCTCTATGGACCACCACAGGACATCTTGGCCAATGCATCCATCATTTTAGTCTGTAGATTACTCTATGACTATATTAAATTCCTGGGTTTTTTTCCCCTGTAATTCTAGAATCACAGGTTGAAAAGTAACTCAGACAACTTGTAGCCCTACCTCCTGCTCCCTGTTAAACTTAGAATCCATGGAAAATCTTTTCTGATTTAATTTCTGCTACTTTTGGAGTGAATCTGTGTTGGGGTTTGGCAGTTATCTGGGATATGTGCTTTTTTGTTGATTTGTTTTGGTTTGGGTTTTTGGTTTTTTGGGTTTTTTGTTGGTTTGTTTGTTCATTTTTTCTTAAAATGCTTATGTTGTATTCAAATGCTTAATTATCTTAGAGGCAACCAGAATTCGAGACTGATGTTGACATTGTTCTTTCAGAATTGGCCTATATTTTGAAAAAAAATAGGACAGTGAAGGAATTACATCATGCAAAAAATTATGTATACTATCAAAGCTCTCTGTTGTACCAAGGGTTTAGAAAACCTTGGAGAGTAATGTCTGTAGCTATTTTGTATAAAGGTACCATTTGTGTTTTTAAAAGCCTTTGTGAGGAAAGTGAACTTTTTTCTCCAGGGAGGAGACCAGTCAGAGGAAATGTATAGAATACAAGTTAAAATTAAAGGAAATGAATAGGGAACAGAGCTCAGTTACTTTTCTCCAAGGATCACATTCCTGAGGATATTGTTCCTAGAAATATGGTATTGTCCAAGTGAGGATATCTGCCACGTGAGTGTTTCCTAGGGCAGGTAATCCAGTGCTCCTTTCTTTACTGCCTTTTTCCTCCCTGGAAAATCTGGCAGCTCTGCCTCTAGCCCAGCTGCTGACCTGTATGAGCCACAGCCTCAGGGTTCTCTGTGTGAATTTGCCACGTCCAGCCCTTGGTGCCACCCACCTCCTTTTCTGGGAAATAGTCCATCTTTGTGCCTTTTGTCCTGTGCTGTCCCAAGCCAAAGTTCATACACTCCCAAGTCAAAGTCAGGCACCACTTGTTGGGTCCCAAATTTTACTTCATCAGGCGCTTCTCACATTGTCAGGTGCAGTCTTCTAATTGCTCAGCCATCAAGGCATCTGCTTCATCACCATCTGAGCTGTGCAAATGCAAATCAGTGAGTTGCATTTTTTTAGCTGAGAGCATTGAAGAAGACTTCAGACTGAACTCATTACACTGTGTGATTTCGCAGGAAATACTAAAGTGACAGTCTGTTAGAGAAAAAATGTTTTACCTATTCTGATTCACCCTGTCTTATGAGATTGACTGATGCAGATACATCAGTTGAAGGTTAATTGCCAGTGAAATTTTATATTAACATTGTTTTTTTTAACCAAAATGTTGAGATTTAGAATCATTTACTAATGAGGAAGACAGAACATGTATTTCATAATTTAATCTGTCATGTAATAGTTTAAATATAAGGTTTTCTTCTTAAAAATTCCTTGCTATCAACCCTTAGAAAATTTGACTAAGACCTTCATCTGTCTTTAAAGGCAGATCATGTGGTACACTTCTCCATTTATTTTCAAAGGGTGTGTACCTGAGAATATTTCTTTTCACAAACCTAGTAAGAAAATTTCCAAGGACTGCATCTTTCTTGCATACAGAAAGCAAAACTTTGGAGGCCTCAACAGATGTAAAATAATGAGGCACTGCATGCAAATGAGCCTTTGTTATGCACTGTTCTCTCTGTATCTTAAAAAAAAGCATGTGACTGCAGTTGCTTAAGTTTTTAAAGTGAAGCATCCTTCTATGACAACAGATTGCGTGAACTGCTTGAAAAGTCAGTTAATATTTTCTCGCAGGCCCAGCAGTCTTACAGGTGAATTATGTTATTTGGTTTTTTGAAGATCTCTCCAGGATAAAATACTTGTGCTTTGAAATTTTTCTTCTGAAAAAATGTTTCCAACGTAAATGATTTATATTAGTCTGTTCACATTCCCATGTGCATTCATCTTTTTCACTCAAAACCATCTTTTTCAAAACATAAATGTAGAAAATTACGGACTTCAATTGATTTCCCTTTGTTACCCTTATTCAGTTATAGTTGAAACCATGATTAGGATCCCAGGTTCATGTGGAGGGCTGCATGGGAGCTTGAATTTTCTACATATCTAGAGGTTTGAAATGGGCTTGATGGTTTCAATGTTTCCTGTGCTTACTAACTCATCAGATCGCTCTTCTGACCTCTAAACTATGCAAAAGTGATGACAATTCATTCACAGTTTGTTAAAATAATGGATTTAAAGCTGTTGGTTCTTACAATATTTATTCTTCCATAAATCTGTGTCTTCTGTAGGAAATGGGCACACATAAAGAGCTTCAGAATTTTAACAGACCTTACACAGGTCATGTTTAAATTTCAAGGCGTAAGCAAATCTTGTCTTGCAGGTGGTCAGACCTTACCTTCAGAAGTACAGTATATAGAAACAATGTCTTTACATTACACAGGGCTTATCCTGTATCATAAGATTTGCATATTCCTACCATCCAAGTATTTTGCTTTCCAATATTATTAATTGTTGTACATAAAAATACTATGAAAATAAAGCTATGCTATTTCACTCTGACTGCATTTTTCCAGAGAAAAGTAATTACATTAGCATTTTTGCCTGCATTTACACTCAATAGAAATCAATCTCTGATAGTCGTAGATTAAACAAGCATTGTCTCCCAGTTCCATGGCTTTCCTGGTTTTATTGAAACACAATTGCAGTATGGTTATGCTGAAAAACATTCATTTTTTCCCCTTTATACAAATATTCTGGCACTGCACAATCAGGTATTTTTAACCTTTGTGCTCCTCAGTATTTCTAATGGCTACCCCCCACTTTGTCTGCAAATGTACTGTTAGTAAAAATTACTTTCTTTTTCTATTGCCATGATTGTTCAATTCATTTGAAAAAATATACTGATTGTCACCTAAGAACTACCACTTTTGCTGCTGAGTGGCTGGTAGTAATTTGTAAGGAAAGTGAATTTGATCAGTTATACCTTAGGAAAAGAAAGGAAGAATGCAAGAGATAAATTAGTACTCACAGAGCACAGCTTTACTGGGTTTATAGAAATAGTGCTCAGTAGCTCTCTGCAGTCTGCAACAGGATCTTAGCACAGACCTACTGAGAACGACCACTAGGCAGCAAGGTGGGGACACAGGGCCCACACAGAGGTGCAGGCTGCTCCCTGTCCCAGATGTACTGATTCTCAGGAGATCAGGAAATGACACAGGCAAAGCCAATGCTCAGCACTTCAGTGATGTTTCAGCACATATTCCCACTCATTACTAGTGTTAGCAATGGAAGGTCTGCAGAGATCTTCAGGTGAAGGTGTCAGATTTGAAGTATCATCCACCTGGGGTAATTTTTGGATGTAAGCTATTTCATTCAGAGACTTTCCTTCCAGATATGTGTTTACTGGTAATACACAAAACTGGGAGGTGTGCAGTGAGTTTTATTGGTTGGTTGGTTGGTTGATTTGGTTTGTTTTCTGGGTTTAATATTTTTCTCAGGGTCTGGTTTCAGACTGGGAATTTTTCTGAGAATGAGCACAGATACATGGTTTGCCTGACTGGCTGGAGCAGTTGATGAGCTGCAGGGCAGGTCTGCCATTCAGAGGGAACTGCAGAGGCTGGAGAAGTGGGCTGACAGGAACCTTATGAAGCTCAGCAAGGGCAAATGTCAAAGTCCTGACCCCAAGGAGGAACAACCCCAGGCACAAGACAGGCTGGGTATGACCAGCTGGGAAACAGCTCTGCAGAGAGAGACCTGAGGAACCACAAACAGAGTAGTGGGTGGAAATCTGCCCTGGCAGGTTCCTTGTACTGTGCTGTATCATCAAGAGATGGGGCAGGAGGTTGAGGTAGGTGGTTCTTCCCCTCTGCTCAGTGTTAGTGAAACACAATTGGAATTCCATATCCTGTGATAGGCTGCACAGTACAAGAGATACGTGGACATTCTGGAGCAGGCCCAGAGAGGGACCATGAAAATGATGAAGGGACTGTAGCATCCTACATGTGAGGTAAGGTGCAAGATTTGAAAGTCAGTAGCCTGGAGAAAACTCAGGGGAATCTTATTTAGTGTCTAAATACCCAACCAGAGAATTCATAGAAACCAGACTCTCTGTGGAGGGGTTCTATCAGACACCGCAGGAAACAGATATGAATTGCATTAGAAGAAGAGAAAATCTTTACACCAATAGTGATAAAGCAGTGTCATAGACTGCCCAGAGAGGTTGTGAATTCTCATCTTGGAGGTACTCACAACTCAGCTGCCCAAGACTCCAGACAATTTGATCTGCATAGGAGTTAGCCCTGGTTTGCCTGGGATGGTTGGACCAGATCACTCCCAGGCTTACTATCCAGCCTATGTGATTCTGTGATTTTCAGATCCTACAAGGTCAGTTGTCAAATGTGTGGTTTCGGCTATGGAGGAATTTATAAACTGGGTGTTTTGCTTCTCCTGAAAAGATTTTTCAAACCAATGAACAAAACTTATCATGTGAGGAGTTTGAGTGAGGAAACTTGAATTAATCCATATGTTTACCAGTATATTCCTTAGAAAGGTGTCTTTGGTCTGAAAATTTAATCAGTATAAAGCAGATTTGTCTTTGTTTTTGTCTTTGCTAGTCCTTTGCTAGTCAATTGTCTTTGCTAGTCATTCTTAGGTCCCCAGCATTGACAAGGGACATACTTCTTGGATCTATGAGCTTCCACAGTTATCTTGTATAGGGAGATAAGCCTCATCTGTAACCTTTGGTGTGTTCTGTCCTGCTGATGTGACTTAAATTATTTTTTTTAGTACAGCTTATGTTAGTTTTGTTTTGTTAAGAATACTTTTATTTTTTTTTCCTCAGACTGTGGGTCTGGGATGTTGCTGTTATTTTTTTCTTTCTTCCAGCCTGACAAAATGGTGCTTGTTCACTGGGGAGCAGCATGTTATGTGCTTGCAACAGTATTGACAGTAATCCATATGATCTCCTCTACAGTGTTCTGCCTTCTCATGACTCTGACAAATCCCTTTCACTTTCTGCTCAAGTGCCACAATTTTAAATAGCAGCGTGTTCCTGTGTCACCCCTGGGATGTGCATTTGAAACAAGCTCTATCTTGAAGTTATCACAACCTGAGACCACAGCTGGTCAGGCTGAAGGAGGGAGGCAGGTATGCATTAAACATTTTTACTGTTTTGCTGTAGAACTCTAGGCTATTGTGACCTGCTTCCTAATTCACTAATCCATCCTCTCAGTTTAAGCCTTTGATGTATTATAAAGTATTGTACCTAAACACTGTAAGCAGTGATGATAAACACCAGCCTGAAAACAACCATTAGCCCTGCTGTCTGTGGTCAGCATGCTCTCAGGCTTCCAGAGCTCGAAGATTAAATATAGCACTCTGCAGTGCCAGCCTGTCTCTCATGCAGCTGATGCAATTCTCCATAGCCTATTCATTTCTTTCATTTTGTTTTTGCATTATGATATAGTGTAAAAAAACTGTTGCCCATATCAGATTTTTAAAATGGAACCTAATCAAAGTGCGGTGTTTGCTTTCGTTCTCCCCAGCCACACGCAGCTCTTGGGAGCCCGGCTGTGGTGTAGTTTCCACGTGCTGCTGGGGTTTTCTGCCGTGGGTTCCCAGACACGGCTCTGTGTCTCGGGCGCGTGGGCTGGCCAGCCGCTGTTACCATGCACTAGGGATCCGGTAAAGAAGTAAGGAATTTGTCCATTTACTCTGTGCTGGGTTGGAACGGTTTATTGGTCACATGGCACGGTTCGATGGAAAGACGCAACCGCTCCCAGCACTCACATGGGAGAAAATGGCCTCTGGGTGCCAGTGGGGTAGGATTTTATGGAGGGGTGGGGTGAGAGGATCCACGGCCTGCCGTACAATAGGGGCGGCTGCCGTGGCGGTGACACCAGCAACAGCGACCAATCAAGATGGCGCTGGGGCGGTTCCTGGGTCCCAGGGCTAGTAGGGATGCAGCATCAGGGAGATTGGCGGGGAACTCTCTGGCAAGAATGGGGAGTGTCCGCCTGAGTGATTGGGGTAAGCTCCAATAGCACGCAGCTAGGAGCAAACAACCGCGGGGAGGGGAAACACGGGGGGTGTGCGGGATTACAGAACTTCACTAGCTAACATAAATTAAAAACCCTAATCTAAACCCAAACCCCAGGATGCAACATCAAAGCACTCTGTGTTCTGCACCCAGTGCCACAGTCAAGATGCTTTGATGCTTTAGCAGTGTGGTGACTCAGGGTAAAGGCAGCGTAGAGGAAAGAGGGGTTCTTTCTTTTTTTTTTTTTTCTTCGTTTTTGGGAGCAGGAGAGCAGGAGAGAGGTTGTATCTTGTGGAGGCTGTGCTTGCTAGCTTTGTGCAAAGAACAGTGAAGAAATTAGGAAAATTTTTACCTTGATTGCAACAACCCTCCACCGGGAGACAAAGAGAAAGAAATGTTTCTCTTTGTCTTACTATTTCGCAGTTGAACTTTTCAGTTACTTAGATTTGATTTTGCTTATGTTCTTAGCCTTACACAAACAAGAAGCCAAATAAAACAAATCCCAAAGTATATAGCATTGCATCTCCCAGGCAGATGTAATTTACAGAAACGGTAGGCGCACTTCAACAGTTCACTGTGCTTTCAGAAGCATTTCCAATTCCAGCTATATTTCCCATGCTTAAATTGGGGCTCCAGTGGTCTCTCGGTAGTAGAATTAACTTTGCAAGTGCATACATACTGCAGAGCAGCAAAGCTTAACACAAGCAGTAAATCTGCTGCAGTGAGGTGGAGAGACTGCTGGGATCCTGACACAATGAAAGCTAAAGCCTTTTTTTCTAAGAATTAAAGATTTTACTTGGATCTCCAGGAAAAATTAGGGTGCATCTGTGATGAGATGTGCATGTACACACCACATGTGCCACACATTGTAGTCAATGCTTCTTAAAGCTACTGATGCAGGACAATTCCCTTCAGAAAATATGATTTTTTTAAACATAGGTAAATAACTTCTTGGGCCAAATCTTACTTTTTATTATTTAGCTGACAAATCTGATTATGAAAACAGAAAGGTGAAAACTGGAGTCTACATTTCATAAGTGAGTAAGTCACAAGAGTACAACATCCATTTGTCAGGTTAAAATTGATTTCCTTTCAGCAAATGAAATACTTTCATTTGTATTGAAAATGCCAACAGTTTTAGTTGGCATTTCCCATTTTTAGCAGAGGCATTCTTCTTTTCATAGATTTTAGCATTCTTCATGAACAATCTAATTCAGTGCAGAAATTAATTTCAAAATGCTGCCATTTCTCACACAATAAAAATCATATTTTTCTGAGCCACCCCAGTACTAAATATTCTTCCTGGGTTCTGTAGGATGAGAAATATTTTGCTGTAGTGGCACATCAGAGATGCCTTGTCAGGTTCAAGGCTTAATTGTCCTTACTAAGAAGAGCCCCCAGAACCAGTTGCCACTGCTCTTCCATGGAAATTTCTGTTGCCTTACTGAAGATAACAAGAACCTGACTTATTTACAGGACTCAAACAGAGATAATATCCCATAATCTCTGCCCTGTTGTTTGCTTTAACCTGACTCCTATGGTCCATTTTCAGTTTTCAGACACTGAGGAGAAATATCAGCCTGCTACCCTGTGCCAGCTTGGAGGACGTCCCAGGTCAAAAAAAGGAGAGGAATAGTGGCCTTCCTCAGACAAGTCAATGACCCACTTTGGGCAACTCGAAATAGAGGAACACCAAGGGGGAATATAGAAAATAAGAGGATGTGTGTAATGGTGCACCTTCCAGTAAGTGTATGAATAGCTGGCAAACCAAACAGAAACACTTGACAACCAATGCCTGCACTGCCTTCAGTTGTTTTCAAATCAGCTCAACAGGATCCCATGTAGCAGGATTGTGCTCCCCAAATGCCTATGCATCTAAGAGCCTCAAGGGTTGGTCATGGACCTGTGTGTAGCCCCTCAGAGTGTGTTTCTGCATGTTGGCCTCAAGCAAAGATGCAGATGTTGGCAGCAGAGTCCTATTCCAGTGCTTTGCCCATGGGTAAGGCTGGAGAACATTTTGATAATCAGAGATTGACAGGAATTTTGTCTTCTGAAAACATTGATTGTATTATTTTTACATGTATTTTTACTTAATATGTTCATTGTTGATAAATGGCCACTCTTAATTGCGAAGGAAGTTACCTTGTTCTGACAGCTCATCAGATCAAAGGCCAAGCAGATGCTTAGGGTGTCACTACAGTCAGTGGATGGAAGTAAACACGGGTGTTTACTTCAATGTTTAGGTGACGACTTTTTGCTGAATATTAGGGAGAGCTTGAAGATTAAGTGTTTTCCACAGTACAGACAGAAGTAGTTGAAAATTGTGGTATATCTGTCAAAAAGTTGCATAGTCCTAGACTGCAACTTGATGGTGAATCTGAAGCATTATATCCCAAAACTGCATGTCCATACAGACTTTCCCTTTAAAGTTTATGTATTTTCAACAACTTTTGTGGTAGAACATTATTTTCTCCTCCTGAGTCATGTGTGTTGAGGGGAGGAAAGAGAAAGGGAAGGAGGACCTTTGAATATGTTCAACATGGTCTTATAAACATGCTATCAATTTTGCAACCACCTTTTCTTGAGTGAACAAGAGTTAATTTATTCAGAGAAATTAAGTAGAAGGTAGAATGAAACAATGAATTCATGGAAATTTAGTCATTAAGTATATTGTATGTAATTTAGTTATTAAGCATATGGTATGTAATCCAGTTTCCAACAGAAATGATCACTGGCATGCTGCAGAATGTAGAAGTGCAACACATTAACAATTAAGTTTCATCCTATGAAACTGATTATCTCCTTTATTCTGTTAATTTGGAAATGAAAATCTGGATTTTCATTAAGAACAAAAGAATAATGGAACAAAATATTTATTGTCTAGAGTAAAATCAACCTGTGAAATAATTCCAGACTTATTATTACCCCCAGATCCAGTTATCTTTATCCAGAGTACGTGATAGAGATGGGTGATAACTGTGTTTCTGTCTGTCAAGAGAAGTAGCACCTGATATAGCTGCCAGCCTTCCAAGAGTGCTAAAATGATAAACAGATACCAAAACCAAGAAATGTACAGCAGCTTTGTCTGTGCTGGGAGGCACACTCTGTGACAGTACAGTAACTTTGCATTCCAGCTCTCATCTTTGGGGAAAACTTGCCTTCAGGCTCCTAAAGAAAGAGTGCTATATGAATATCAGCCTTGGTGGCCTGCATAGGCTAGGTCTTTTTTTCTACATATGATATATTTAAACCTCCTGCAGAAGTTCATAGGTTACCCACCCTAGCTATCCATTCTTACTGTCCATCTGTGATTCATGCAGTTTGTAGTGGGGAGACTCTGCTAAAGGATCAGCAGGCTGGGGGGGAACTCCAAAGCATGAGTCCTTTCTCTTTGGCTGCAGGGAATGCTATTGAGCTGGCTGAAGTCTTACTCTCTCACAGTGGATGCCAACCCTATGGACAGCATTTGGTCTTCAGCTCTATCACAAAACACCCCTTTTGTCTTTACTGGGAAAATGCAAGATTCTACTAGCTGTATTTATGTCATTCTTAAAATGTCCTCCTTGCTGCTCAAGTGTTTTCAATGTTACTGGGATAACATCAGAAGTGTTTAATATAGAAAAATGTTACCTGCTTTGAAGCAGTAAGTCGGAAAATCTACACGGTGGGGTTTGTTGGATGCAGGAATACTCAGGCTGTCCCTGCAAGTGCAAAGCCCTGATGATCCATACCACATATGGTACTTACTTCTGGGCTGGGAATGGTAGCTTCTGCTCCTCAGAGCATGGTTTATCAACTAGGCTTTCAAGCTGGCTGAAGTACACTGTGAAGCCTTTCCCTTCTGAAGAGGCTGTAATCTGATTTTAAGACTCTTCCCATGGGACACCTGATAAAACCCCACAGCCCTGTGTCTGTTCTCTCTCTACTCTCTGCTCTCAGGCCTGAGCTCTCTGGGCTTTGCTCAGACTCCCGGGCCTCTGCCCCCCTGCTCCCCCTGGCACAAGGGGGGTGGCAGGGCGGTGGGGGGTGTGGGGGGGGAATATAATGGACTCCTCTGCTAAACAACAGAGACTTGTTTGTTTTCCCTGTCGCCGTTGTGGCTTCCCTGGATCACGATCATCACTGTAGCCACACGCTGCCACAGTACACGAAGGGCATGGAGTACAAAATGAAAAGCAGGATTTGATTTAACAAAGATGGAATGGTTTAATTCCAGTGAAGAATGAAAGGCTGCTCAGTGATTAAAATAGTTACTTGCCACTCTCTACCCAGGGTTCAATTCCTGTTTTGATAATGAACTTTTAGTAGTCTGAAAGATAGTGTTGATTTTTATTGTATGATCATGGGTAAATCACTCAGGAACTAAAACCAAAGGAAGATAGTGTCCTATCAAGATCAACATCTTCTCTCTGAAAACCAGGGTATTTTTAAAGTTTCTGAAACTAGGTAACTCCAAAATGTAGGAAACGATAATTCTTTACCATGCTTGAGAGTTTTTGGTAGCATTTTCCCTAGAGATTGGAGTTGGAGACTTAAGAAAATGATACTGTTTTAAAGTTCTTTTTCACTAAGGGTATAGCTCTGAACATATCCCAGTAGTAAGAAAAAGCAGGACGGGGTACTGCAGGTGAACATGACAATTTTAGAAAAATCATATGTTAAGAAACAGCTGGTTTAATACAATAGTTCCTGCAGCTCCCGCATTATCAACACACAAAGGCACAGATATTTTTCTTTCAACTGGGCAGGCAACACAAATTGGTCTTAAAGCTTTCAGGAAGACAAATGGTAAAAATAGCTAATTTACCTGATTTATGTGAGCCATTAACAACGCACTGCTATGTTCTGATTGAACTTGGGTTGTAAATTTCACATGACAAAGAAGACAATTAAGGAAAAACAGGTAAGAAAATTAACAAATCGTTATTTTACTAATTTCTACTTAGCAAAGATTTTACCACCACCACCTTTTCTTTCAAGGCATCTCAAATTGTTATCTGAATGTGTACATCTACCTATCTCTTTCTTCAGTTGGTAGAATCAGGATTGCTAGCCACTTAAGGGATTTTAAGTTTCCTTCTTATGATAGAAAATACCCTTCCCTGGTCTATCTACCTATTTTTGATCAGATTGGCCTGACTTACATAAAATCAAGCTTGTTTCTTATTATAATTTAAAATAAAAAGCTCCAGTTTCTTCACCAGAAAAAGCTCCAGTTTCTTGATTGCTGGTCCTTCATTAATCACAAGCTATTATGCTGTGTCTTTGGGAAGGCACCATGTATCTTTTGTAGTGCTCTCTAAAACAGGGCAAGCTAGAACTGGGGGGAAAAATGTCTGGCATATACTCAGCTCATGCAGGTAAACAGAACAGGGATTTCAGCTCCAGCATGTGAGTGGGGTTCTCCGATGATGAGGGGATTTAGGGCGCTCAGCTGATGCAATGGTGTTGTGCTGCTGCCTTCTGAGACCTCTTAAGAAGTGCCAACACCCACAAGAAGAGCAGTAGACAAGGCCTGCAGAAATTTGTTTATTCTGGATGGGTGAAATGACATCTACCTGGATGAATCAGGGGTGAATGCAACAAACGTTCACCACAACATCTGGTCTTTCTCTGCCCAATCAACAGAAATATTTACAAGACTCCAGTTCCAGAAGTATCAGCTCATCTCTGTGGTATGGAGAGCTTTTCTGACCCTTCCCAGACACTACAAGCATCGTGCATGGACAGGGAACAGCAAGCAGGTGTCTGTGTCTACTGTCTGTTCTGTCTCCCTGAGTAGCCTCGTCCTCAGTCTGTCCATTCTGAAAAAGTCAAGACTGGGAGTTTATAAATGCCTGCACTTTCAAGCCATGCCTGGATGTCAGGTGAGGTTTGACACTTTCCTAAACCCAGAGTTTTATGAAAGAGAACCCTCTCACCTTGCTCATTTTCTTTCCATCAAAACCAAATGCATATTTGCACTTGTCAGTGTGCCTTGCTTGGATCTCTAAATTAGAGCTGTGCTCCAAAAATTTTAATGAGACAGTAGTGTACCACCTTAGTTTTTGGGCAAAAGGGTCATTGCTAGTCCACATTCACTTCTTAGGCAGATAATCCTTAATACCTCCAAAGGAAACGTGACTAAGAGCATATTTTTCTTGCTCATTATTCTTATAGACTTTTTATAATATGTTTTATTCTATGAACATTCAATGAGAGAGCAAATCAGAGGCGGTAGTAAACATTCCAGCAACCTTGACAAGAGAAAGCTTTTCTCTGTAATATTCCTGCAATGATTACTGAGTCCTTTGGGGTTCAGGCTCAGGAGAAGAGTGTACAGAATAGAACCTGGCAGAGGAAAATAAAATTACTTCTGAACAAGGTGGACCATCAGCTATATGTTTCTTTTTATATGCTAGTTACTTACAATTTTTCCCTTTGTCTAATTCTTCCAGAATTCTGAAAGAAATTTCTCTGCAGGCACCAAACCTTTTCTCCACAGACCTTCCTTTCAGCTGTAAATTCTCTTTGAATCGTGGTACATGTGAAGTGATAAGAGAGAACAGAAGGCATGACATTCTTTTCCAAGAGAAGCTTTAAAGGATGATAAATATTTATCCAAGCAGTGTATTCAAGCCATATGCAAATTTGCATAATGGCACTCCAGGTGATGTGACGCATAGTAATTACTCGCAACCTGATAAAATGGAGAAATTCAGGAGCATGCTGCTCAATGCAAACATTCATCTGTGAAAAACAACACTACCTTGTCACTCCTTAATAAGGGTATTATGAAGAAAAGGCATATCTTTAGAGAAGGGCATGAAGGACATGTCTAGCGGGACATGAAGGACATCTCCTTGCCTCCCTCCAGGAGTGTGATCACTGTATGCTCACTTCCTGAACATAGCCATACCTTTTGGTTTTTCAACTTGCATTGATTCCTTAAAAGCTTAAAGATTCTCATCATTCCCCAGAACTACACATATTGGCCTGACATTTTCAACTCCCTCAGTAACATGGCTTGTGCTGTAATCACTCTCAATTAACAGCACTCACATCATCAAGACAAAGAAGAACACATCAGACTTACTTGCCCATGGGCAATTAAATCGAACAAACAGCACCTTGATGCTTGAGACATGACAGAAGAAGATCAGTAGTTCAGAGGAGATAAATAGTGGATTGTAGCAGTATAAAAAGGTGTAATTAAATTTCCATTTATCATGCATATTAAGTCAAGAATAAAACCATGTGTCAGATTGAATGTGATGAGAATTTTGCCATTGGCTTTGCTTGATTTCCAGAATTTTGCTCTGGGACGCATTTTTACCTACTGGGATACTTTATTTCTTAATCTATCTGAGTGAAGTAAGGAAGTATTCAAAACAGGTAACACAATTGTCTTCACTTTGTAGTTTCTTTACATTGGAGAAATACATCAAGATAGAAGGAGTGCTGCAAATGGTTTTCGTGTGCTCGACATGGTGGCTCCATGGTGGTCCAGAATGGGCTGTGCCTCAAGGAACAGATGCACGAGATACAGTCTACTGAGCATTGAAGGAGAGTTCCTCGCCAGGGTAAACAACCCTGTGTGAACACTGTGTGCTGCAAAGTAAGCAGGTTCAAAAAGGTCAAGCAAGGCCTGCTTACCTTTATTTTTTTTAAACTTTTCGCTACTTAAAAGCATAAAATGGTGCAAATTTCTCTGTGCTTAAAAAACACAGGGCTTTGCCTTGCGCACTGATGTGGCTACAGGAATTGGGGTAAGGGAAGCCATACTGTGCCTGCTTAGGGAAGGCACCTAACAGAGTGTTGCTGTCAGAGCCTTAAGTCCCTTTCTCCATGGTGTGCTCTATGCATACTCTTTGTAATGTGGCTTTTAAGTGGGATTAATGGATTCCTCAGACCTGCAACACAATAGGAAATTCTGAGCATTAATTTCGTATCCGTGAAGGAAGAACACAGCCAGAGCAAATATTAACTTTGCTAATATGAAAATATGATCTAAAAGCACAGAAAAAGCCAGTTACCTGCCTGTAACTGTGGAAAATGAGCTAAAGTTTTTGCTGATGTGGACAGCCAGAAGCTGATGGACTGCACAGCTTTTAAAACTTAAGTGAAAACAGAGAAGGAACCACCAGAAAAGGAAATAGCAAAATGAGTAACTTGCAGGAAATTATCATACTAGAGAAAATAGCCTGAAATGCATATAATCATTAGGAACTACTATTTTGGGTAAAATATATATGTAAATTATGAGTAATATAAATATTTTTATTCCTATAATGTAAGGAGATCTGACAAAGATTTATGTACCTAACAATTTCTATTTTAAAAATATCCATAAGAAATTTCATAAGAAGTTTTCATAACTAATTTTTCTTTAAATGAACAGTAGGCATAAGACAGAGAATGTGGTGGGGACCGAGGAAGGGGTTTTTGTTGTTTACTGTTTGAATTTTGGTTATATAAATCCATTTCCTTTCTTTTACTCTCCATTATTTTTTTTGCCCCAGGGTTAGAAGGACTCCCTCTTGCATTGTTCCAAACATAATTAAGTACAGAACTTCCTTTGAAACTGTAGCTTGCTAAAAATTAAGTAAAAATTAAATTCACCAATCTAGAGGTGCAGTTATGTGGGGTTTGGCAGAAGAGAACATGTTCTGGAAAGTAGAATCTTGTAGCCATTCTTTGACTTCTTTGAAAACAACAGCATTCTTGGCACTCTTACAGTTTGCCTATGAGACAGCAGGACATTTGATGTTCAGAGATGATACCAGTGTCTCTAGGTATTAGGTTGTGCAACCTGAATAGCCAGAACTCATGACACCTTCCTTTCCTAGTTGCAACAACAATCATTGTATTAAAAAAGGAAATTGATACTTCTCTCTTAGTTTTTCATTCTCAAATTTATATTGGTACTCTCTCTGTCTTAGATTTTTCTTCCTTGTTTTGCTTTTATATTGGATATGAAGAACATATCTGTTCAATAAAGGGCTTCCTAGTTTGATGCCCACTGGGAACTCTATGCATCTAAGCACGTCAGCTAGTGGATGTTTCTAAATCCACTACAGAATTGTACTATCTTCTGTGTAAGGTCAGCAAAGAATTAATTTCAGGCTATGGTTGAAATATATATTTATTCTTCCCATACAATAGGAATCTAAACAAATATTTAAGATGGTAAAAGTGATTAAACATGTCAAAAAGTGTCAGGATAAAACTTTAATATTAGAGATTGCCAGAGATAGCTGCAAAAGGGAAATCCCAACTTTGCTCTCAGTGACTCACTGTTGTGCTTCTAGAAAAGGGCTGTAGGTAAGGGTCTCATGCTGGAGACAGAACAGATCCAGCTGATCTTTCTGCTTCCTGTTTTCATGCAGCTATGTGAATCTAAATTCTGACTGAGAAGCAGAAATTATTTTTTTAAATTTTTAATAAAATAATCCTCACTAAAATCTGAGATTTTCAATCAGAAGTTTGATTTCCTTTAAGTTTTAACCATCTGAATTGCCTATTCCTTTAACTACCTGCCATGCAATGACCCAGGTGGCTCCTCCTGAGTATGCTATTTCCTGCTGATCCAGTAATTGATGGATAACAGGAAGTGTCTGAACATGGATGTTAAATTTTATTCACTGTAGGAATAGACTGCATTGCCACCACTGTTGCTATATCTATTTAAACCAGTAATCACTGTTGCCATTTTATGTGCCCTCAGGAATTGGATGCTGCTGTGCCTTCCCAGCATGTCTCTTTTTCCAAAGACGTAACACATGGAAGGGACAATGGATGGAGGCAATAGCACAAAGAGAGGATTTCAAGATTTGCTCACTGTTTATATCACACAAGCCATGAATAGACTGGTCAAGAAAAAACATGTACACTTTGACAAGGAAGAAAACAGCACCAAGCCTTTGAAATTGAATGAATTAGTACTGACCTCTGCTTTCAAACTGAGAGTGACCTTGGCTGGCAGGATGGCACACTGGTTGCCAAACCTGCCACTGTCTTTTTCTCTTGATGTTGGTTTTGCAAGTTTCTTTCTTAAGCCTTATCGTTTTGGCAATTCTGACCAATAGAAACAAAAATTTCTATAGTTGAATATTTTGGGTGGGGAAGGGTCAAGGACCTGATCATGGAGCTTGATCATGGAGTCTTTTTGGAAGGGAATGACTGAGCAAGGAAGAAGTTAGGGACCATTTTTCCTGTCATTCTTACTCAAGTCTCTGAAAATCTCTGCCTTGCAAACCACATGGGAACTGTGATTTGTGTGTGGGGTTGATTTCTCAGTTATGGACAACCTTATCAGTGTGTTAACTACAAGGCTATCAAAAGCATAATTTGCCTCTGCATATGCCAGTGTAAGCTAATCAGAGAAGGATGGCAAATATAATCAGGGCTTTAAAATAGCATGGCTATAAAAAGATAGAATTGACAAGTAGCTTTTAGTTTGGAATAGAGATGACTATTGTAGATATATAAAAATATAAAGGGCATAAAAAGAATAACAAGTAATTGGAATTTGAGTGAAAACATGCTCAGGAATGAAAGAAGGCTCCCCTCTCCACTGCCTTGAAGCACAAAGGAACAGAGGAAATCTCTTGCTCTGAAAAGTCTCCAAACTGAAGTGGGAGGACATACCAGAGGAAAGATAACTTGGTATTGGTCCTGCTTTTATGTTCCTGCCATGCCTACTTATTGGCCTTTCACAGGCATGGTGCCAGGCTGGGTAGCCCTCTCTGTATGGCCCTGGCTATGATTTAAGAGGCAGCACCTTTTTATAGCACTTCTTGCAAGTGCAAGTAATGTTAGCTATAACTAGGCCAATCATTTCCATATCCTTTTATGTCCTGCTGGGATTCCAAACATACACACACTCACACACAGACACACACAGCTTTAGAGTGTGCAGTACTCCTACCTCATACACATTATAAGTATCACACTGTACAGCTGGCACAATATTCATGTTCCTGCTCAAACTCTAATAGAAGAGGAGTCTGCATTTCACGTTGAGTGTACTCACAGTGACACTGCTTAAAAGATTTAAATATAGGAAATTACATAATTAAAAGCTATTACTCCAGATGTAGGAACAGAATAGAAATATCCTGTGTTAGTAAATACATCTGTTTTGTGAGAATGAATTGTGTTAGGAGTGTTTGTTTGTAAACTGATTAGAGAGCTAATGATATAAAAATATGCGTAAAACATAAACAGAGTCTCTCACAGGAGTTTCCCACATGCACAAAGGGTCCATAATCTGTTTCTCTCTGGCCTTGCTACTATATGGAAAATTTGGAATATAATATTAACCCTGAAATGACCTTTTATTGGGACAGGACTGGATTTCCACTGTAGTAGTGGTTCATCCTGTGGGTGATTAGTAGTTGTCATGGGAAAATATTCCAAATATATTTCTAAAGACATTTGTTTTCCAGGGCAACACTTTGACTAAAAGCACCATTGCAGGCAGGTCAGTCTGAGTAGGAAAACAGACTCTTGCACTCTGGCTAAAATTCTCAGGCGAGACAAGGAAGATTATTTTGCCAAGAATCTAACTCCAAACTATGGAATTTCAGATCTTTTCATAATTAATAAAATCAATTTTCAGGAATTATTCACCTCAATGGTTTTTAGTTGCTTTATTAATTCATTTCATATTGTGTGGATTTATATCAATATTTCTTTATAAAATTTACACAATGACTCTTTACTTATCATATCACAGATTAAAAAGTCTTATTTGCTTATTTTCCATGCTTAATTAAAGCAAAAATAAAGCTAAAGGTAAAAATAAATGTAAAATTAAAAATAAAAATGAGAGTAAATTTTTGCTGCTCTGTGATTCCATGAGCAAGCTCTGATGACAGTGTCAACCCCCATTTGAGAGAATCTCAATTCCTTATATATCTATCTGCTCTGAGTTCTGTTTGTTTCCCAGAGAAATAAAAGGCTTGAGGCTCTAAGGGGACAGACATTGACATATTGTCCTGTTCTCCTTTTATGACTAGGGACTCAGTTTCTGAAAGCTTCCCCCGATGCTGTTTGGTCCTTATTCATGAACACCCTTTGCAGTACATCACTAAGCTGCTTTGTCAGCTTGAGGGCTGGCTTTTTAATTTTTCAGAAGCATGCAGCTATTCTTTTAACACAGCTATTAGTTCACTGCTCTTTGCTGACAAGGGAAAAATAATTTCACAACAGCTTTTTTAGAATTATGTCACTGAGAAGATGGACTTGTCCCCAGATCTCTTGCCCCAAATTCCTCCATGGAAAATGATGGCTATAGCCTGTATATATGCTAGATATTAACTGGCTATATGGCTAAATTAATGAGTGGAAACAAAAGAACATTTACTGAAGCTGGCTATGAGTTTGCAATGATGAATATCTCCCACAAGCTCGATTATTTTTGGCATGCACCTCTAGTCAGAGCTACGTTCGTTCAGACTCCTCAGCTCAGTGATAGAGCTCAGACATGTAATTTTTACAATTGTGGGGACATCAACCAAAGTCACTCTCATGGCTCACTGCTGACCTGTCTCTTTATTGGAATTCATTTTATCAACTTGAAAAATCTATGATGTGTATATTTACCTTGTGACTTTGAGGTGCCCACCCAGGGGTATTTACAATATACACAGATGGCCATATCCTTTAAGGCTAGCAGTTGCAGGCCAGGCAGAATGTATTAAAGCACCTCGATGTCACAAGGTACCCAGATGCGGGCAACTGGATCAAGTCTCTGAAATCTGGCAAAATGATTTGTGCCTGTGGTCTCTGTGTTGTGGGGATGCAGCTTGGACGTACTCTTGTTTCTGAGCTGATGGACTCAAAGTGTTCACACATAATAAAAGTGTTCAGTGGGAAGGGGGCTTGTTTGCAGTTAAAACAATGAAATGAATACATAAATCGCTGTTTATCTATTGAAGGCTCTTACATTAACTCCTCTCGTTCCCAGAAATCTTCTCATATTAAAATCCTTTCCTGCCCACCACCAACATGTGTAAATTGCCAGCGTATTGGGGATGGCTGAGATGGAGTTAATCTTCCCCACGGCAGCCCCCATTGAACTGATAGCTAGAAAGCTGTGGATAACGCAGCAGTGTTGTGGCTACTGCTGAGTAGTGCTGGCACAGAACAACATTCCCCCCACCAAGGCACTGGGAATGGGCAAGATCTGGGAGGGGACACAACCAGGCCCAAATTAACCAAAGGGTTATTCCATACCATATGACATCAGCTCAGATATAAAAGCTAAGAAAAGGAGGAGGAAAATGGGGCACTCATTATTTGCAGTGCTTGCCTTCTGGAGCAATCGCTATGTGTGCTGAAGCCCTGCTTCCCAGGAAGTGGCCAGACATTGCTCACTGGTGGCAAGTAGAGAATAATTTTTTTTTTGTCTTTGCTTCTGTGTGCCCAGCCTTTTGCTCGTACTTTAGCATATTGTCTTCTCTCAACCTACTAGTTGTTTTCCACTTGTTTTCTACTAGTTGTTTCCTACTAGTATTTTCTCTCCCCTGTCCACTGGGAAGGGGAAATGACTGAGAGGCTTGGTGGGCATCCAGCCAAAGTCAAACCACAGCTAAGGAAACTGCCCTGTCTCACCATCCAGGAGTCACTCTGGCAGTCATACTCATACCACCTGAACTAGAATGAAGCCCCTTCACAGTTACACATCCCACACTCACACAGCTGGGCCAGATTTCCTTACCAGCTTGACCCCAGGCTTCCCATAGCAGAGTCTCTGACATTCAGATCCTTGAAGTAATTTAATCATAACCAAGTCATAGCCTGAGCTGGGTGCCTCCGAGGAGGAACCTTGAGTTAAGGAACCCCTTTTATATTTATATCTATAGATACATACCCCCCCCCCCATATATATATATATACACCCATATAAACACACACATATATATATATATTTAATATATGTATGTGTATATCTATATATACATATATATTATATATTAAAAAAAATATGTATATGCCCTTACAGTCTAAGGGTGAGAAAGTCTGCGTTGTCATCAGCTCCTGCTGACTCTCTGAGTGGCAGTCACCCAGCTATGCCACAAGACCCCCTGCCCTTTGTTATGCAGAGGGTTAGCAGTTCATGGCCTTTTGTCTTGGCCTCAGGCTTGTGCTCCCCAGAGCTCAACCTGCATCTTGAAATGCATCTGCACACCCAGCTACCTGCACTGAACGTACTCCTCAAAACCCACCACAGCCTAATAACAGGAAATTAGTTTTCTGATTTGGTTTTTACTGGGATTTGCTACTAGGAATGTAATATTGAATTTTCCTTTAAACTATGCATTTTTTCTTTAAATTATATAATTTTTACATCAAAGAAGATTCCCTCAGTTAAACAGTGCAGAATTTCACCGAGTGCTGACAGATGAGAATATCTTGTTGTGCCTCTAGTAATCACTGAAGACTTTCTTACAGCAAAACGGGTTTACAAAATCTATGGCTATGCTCTTCAGACATTCATCTCAATTTTCCCTGTTCCTAATACAAACCTTCAACACCCATGTTTCTCCTACAAGGATCTGAGAGGACTCTTTGGGCTTATGGGCTTTCTGTCCCTCAGCTGTGGAGGGAGAGCCTTGCTGTGCTTTGTGTTCTACCTTTCCCAAAAACTAATACTATTTACTACAGTGTGCCTCTATTTAGATGATTGCTTTCTGGATTGAATTTGTAAAAAGATGTTGACTGAACTGAACTGAAACCGAATTTGGAGAGACTAAAATTTTTCCTGAACTGGAAAACTTGCTCTTCATTGGGATGTTTTTTTGTTAAACTAATAAACTCATAAATGAAAATCATAGAAGTAGAGCAATTATGATTTTTAGATTAACATAAGAGGATCCAGTAACAGAGATACTTAGGGTTCTATTCAGTCACAGAGTCAGAATCTATTAGCATAATTCTTTTGGCAAAAGCCCTGGAAGGTAATGGGAATTGTATTAAAGCCTGTCCCTAGTTTCAGCAGACCTCTGTTTGAATTTAACATATTCTGTCTACATACTAGAGCTCCCTTTCAATTTCTAAGATAGCAAAAATCTAGGTAATCATTAATATATACCATATCCATTGTTCTAGCTAAAGTGATAGTTTTGTTCCAAGAGACTTGCTGTTTGTATGGCATTGGATCCATGCAAAAAATTATTCTGCTCCATTCTTACTGGAATATCTCCTAGATTCTCCTTGTCTTTTTTTGTACTTCATTGAATCAGCTACATCCCTGCAGTAAATCAACCATACTCCAATCATTGTCAACAAGAGGAACTCTACCCTTTGCTATTAAAGCATATGGCCTGCAATCTGTTAGTATTATTATATCTGACAAATATAAATTTGTTAAAACAGAGGGCATGAATTTTTGTCTTCCTAAATAATCTTATAGTCTCTCTCTTGCTACTTTCCATTTCTTTCAACAGCAGTCAAATTATCTTTGCCTTGCAGTAAAGTATGGCATTTTTTGTCTAAAATAATAATCTACTCTCCAAATTACTTTTTCTCTGAAGATCATGAAGTGTTTACTTCATAAGGCTTGCATAATCTCACCATCATAGAGAGAGAAAAAAAGAGAACTGGAAAGCACCTCAAGAAGTGATTATTTGACCTGCCCAATATGTCCTCTGTTTTGACACAGAACCAAAGTAATGTAGTGAGAACAGTGCTGTCAATTTTCCACTGCTTCTATTTTCCTCCTAATGCTATTTTGAACTGCAATAATAAGGCATACATAGTTACATCAGTTTAGACTAAAGTTATTCTTAATCAGTAATTTGGATGATAAGATTTCAGCTACATATTTGCCCCTAGGTAGCTGGGGTAGAAAGAATAACAGACATGCAATTGCAGCTTGATTTTCATTCTGCCTTTTGAAAGAAATCTTTATCCAGTTGACTAAAATTTGCTGTCATTAACACATTGAGCTTGTTTGCTGTAGCCAGTGGGGTCATATGGAATATTGCTAAAAGCAGAATTTGGTTTGCTACATTCACAGCGGCTTTTCAACATATATTGGACATGACAAGATGCATGGCTGTTCCTGGTCTTATCCATGAGAATGGCAGAAGAGCCTTGAGGGAGAGAGCTGCTTCAGACTTCTAAAATCCTTCTGCCTGAAACGTACAGAGCTCTGCTTGTTGCATTTGCAAAGTCAAGGCTGAAAAACACATATCTTGAAGCTTTTTACTGCTTATTTGGTTTTATGCTACAGCCGTAAACTCTGTTCTTGTTTTATTTGTTGATCTGTTTTATTAAGTGCCTTCTGATGAACAACAAGAAACATATAATAAAAACCATCCACAGTATGGTGGCAGCTTCCTTCTTCTCTCAATCACAGACCTTAAACCCAGTCCCTGTTGTGCTGCTATACACAATCCTGTCTTGTTTCTAATACTTGTTACTAAAATGTTCATCTGGTGTTTTTGGCTGAATTTGGATTGTGCTGCTATTAGAGGAGACCCTTCCCTGGGGACATTTTTCCAGTTCTTTTGTAATCTCTTTGACAGCATACTCCACTGGTTGGGTCCTCACAGGAGTAAATATCATAGTCAGATAAATACATGGAAGAATGAGACAATTTGCATTTGTTAAGAATCACAAATCTTAAATCACCTTATCTAATCACAGATGTTGAAGTTTTGATTTTCCTTGCTCAGCACCTGAATACCACATGCAGTGTTCTATTACACAGTCAAATTTTAATTGACTTCAATGAGAACTCCTACCAGATCTAATCTGAGAGGACCCAGTGTGGCTCCTCTATTTATGCTGGCTGAGATGGAGCACCAGAAGTGCCTGTTCTTTTAGGCATTGTTGTGCTGATGTCTGGGTGTTAGGGAGTGCGTTCAGCCAGGCTGCCCAAAGATCTGCTGCGCATGGGATTTGGTCTTCTGGGAAAGGAGTTTTGCTTTCATGATACACCATGTGTGAGGTGAAATGTTGTACAGGACTCAGACCGGGCAGTGTCCAGGTTTCTTGAAGATTGCTTTGTCTCTCTTGACTACTGACAGCAGAGCAGGGAATGCCTTCCCTGACACTCCCAGGAAATTCACGTTTCTTGCCAGTGCAGAATGTGTCCTCAAAGGTTACATTAACATTGATGGACACAATCTCTTACTTAGGGAAGAGAACTGAAGATGCAGGAACCACTTGCAGGAACCTTCAGCTGGAGGTGTTAAAGACAGGCAGTGTAATTTAAAAGTCAGACTCTAAGGACTCAGAATTTACAGGGGTTTAAAATTTTGATGAAAACTGATGTAAATGATTGTGGCTGCAGTAAATGATCCATTTCCGTCACAGCGCCTTCACAAGATTGACCTTGCTTTCTGGTTCAAACTTTATTTCAACTAAATATCAGGATAACGAATGAGATGGTAGTCTATTACAGTTCAAAATAATCTAAATTCATATTGCTGGGGTATGCACTTAGCTCTTAGCCTATATTTTTTGCTTCTTTTTCAGAAACTTTGAGAAGCCTCCAGTGGCTACAGCAATCTAAATATCAAACTATGACATTTAAAGTTTGGAAGAAAAAGAAATATACTGCTACGTGCCATAAACGTCCATTAATTACCTTCCTCTTTCACATTTAAGAGCATTTTATTCCCTGTAAGCCACTCCTAGAGGCTGGATCCAGTCTTACCATTATATAAGTGTGGAATTTGAACCATTATCACATCTTAACATTATCACATTCATTACAAGAAATCATTCTCTGCTTATTTGATCCTAAATTTTTTCCTTTGCACAGTAGTGAAACAATACTCTATTTGTGAGCGTCATGTCCTTTTAGCATATTACAGAGCTCTAGCCTATGTTTTGCTGGAAACAAGTCCAGAAAACTAGTGAAAAGTCATCTTGCTTATGTAGCAACTACTGGCAGGAATAGTCACTTCGGTTTTGCTGTGACCTCAAAGCATCCAAAAGTAGGTAATGCAATTGCAACTGTTTAGGACTGACTCCTTTTCTCTTAATTTAATGACAGCAGTAAATCAAATCAATCTTTTGAGCATTTAAGTTTTGAAACATCTGGATCAGTTTTTATTTTCATATTTGCATCACTTATAATTATATTAACTAATTTGCTGCCCTAAACAGTGAAAAGAGATACATGTGAGAAACTTTCTATCATTGATAAATATGTTTAACCATAACAGATTCTTTCAGTGTAAGTCTACTTCAGAATTAGTGGTTTAGATCTGAGTCAAGTCCTGCTTCTTCTGTGAAGAAAAAGCATTCGCGTCTAATGACTTCTACCAGTGTGCCCTTGTCCATATATTTAAAAAAAAATACCAGCTAGTAAGGATGATTGTGTTAGTTCTATTTCTTGAAAATGCTGAGTGTATCTATACAATGCAGCCAAAAGGTTTTGAGCTCAGCATACTTGCACCACTGAAGTGGTGGCACACCAAGCAGGGAGAATCAGGGCAGTGTGGGAGACAGCCCAAATGCAGGAGTGTGCCTTAACAAGGCAGTAGCAGAACTAACATGGCTGGACTTCTTCCAGGCTCAAGCCTCAATCAGCAATGACTCTCATACCTCTACTGGTTTGAGCATCCCTGTGCTGCAACTGGCTTTGAAATCAGAGCTCTCCGCAATTTCTTCTCATCTATGGTCACTAACCAGAGAGGTTGAAGAGACTTTTCACATTCTTTGAGCTCTTAGTTCTCTTAGGAACTCTGCATTTTTTCCCATCTTTCTCACAATTGGAAATGACTGTTCAGAGTTGACTTTATCTTTCTTTTTGCCTTTATGTGTGATTTAAACCTTCAAAGCTGATAAAAAGAAAGATCTTTTGCTTGCTGCTGTCATCTCAGTGAATGTTTTTACTTTTTACAGAACTGTTTACCAATTCCTCCTTTTCTTTCTCCAAAGTAAAAAAAAAAAAAAAATCTACCTACTCTTACTTTTGAATATCAACTATAACTCTGTAATTGCTTCAGAACAACATTAGGACTGTTGCTGCAAGAAAATCAGAGCTGTAAGAAATACCTGTTTATATCTTACATCCTGACCCATGTCTTTTACAAGTTAGGTGCTTAACAGGCTCCAATGCCCTCTGCTTCCCAGCAAACAAATATTAGGAACTCTATGTTGTGGATTGTCCTTAGCATTATGGTTACTGCAAGCACACATTGCACATATGTTTAGGTCCCCTATGTTTCTTTTCAGCTCTATCTGTTTAACCAGGGAATGGAAAAAACTTTGGACATACGATGGTTAATACAAATCATAAGATAAGAGATATTTCTATATTTTAGAAACTTATTTCACACCACTGGAGTCCTTAAATTATGCTCATAACTACTGGTATGAACCAGTAGGGATTGTAGGGATTGTTTTACAAGCTGAGTTCTGAAGTTCAGATGGAAACAAAAAACCCTTCTCGTGTTGGTTGGAAGGGACTTCAGTGGTCATATTGTCCCTGCTCCCAGTGAAACCGTCACTATCACTGGACAAAGACAGTAAAGCCTGTAACATGGATCCACCACCACTCTGGAACATCTGCTTCATTGTTCAACTACCCACTAGTGAAAAAGTTGACCTCAAAGCAGAAGCTGAACCTCTCAGTTCACAATGTGTGGCTGTTACTCCTTTTACATGTATAACATATAACATATAACATATATAACATATAACATATAACATATAACATATAACATATAACATATAACATATAACATATAACATATAACATATAACATGACCAAGAAGAATTTGACTCTGTTCCTTTATAATTCCCATGTGCATGTTTGCAGACTGCATGGAAACCACCTCTTTACCAGCCTAAAAAAGCCAATGCCTCTTAGCATTTTCTCACATACACTGTGCTGGCTTTCTCAGTAGTCTTACAATGGGCCTGGAAGTCAGAATCCTGAACTCCTGACTCAAAACTGCTGTGTCTGTGGTTCTATATTAATAGTTCCTGAGTCAGGTGCTGAAATGCTCTACATGTAGGTTCATGGCGTGCCAGTTGGATGCAAAGCCCTTAGATATGTGCCCAGACTCCCTACACAGTCAGCACAGAGATACAGGCACCCCTGCATGTCTCTCGACAATGATCAAAAGTGGAGCATTTACTTGTCTCTGCTGACTGTGCCAGGAGCCTTCATACTCCAGTGGAGCCAGGCAGCACTCTCAGATGGAGGAGAGAGCCAGCTAACAGGAGGTCATGTGCGAAAAGACGTCCGGCTCAGAAGCGCACAGCATCTGCCTGAATCTCCTGGGAGTGGGATACAAAGCCAGCCTTGGAGAGCAGGTGTCTGACTGGAGAGGAAGTGTATGGCTCAGAACTGGAGTTCTCAGATTTAGCTGAGTAAAAATACTCCTACAATTCTAATGTAGGTTGGTTTGGTTTTCTTTTTAGTAAAGCTAATAGAGTTTCTTCGTAATTCTGTGCAGTATAAGCGGCCAAGACTTTGAGGCTACCCCCTTATCTCATGGATTCACAAAGCCATGTTCTTGCCCTCAGCATTTCTGAGCTAGTAGAATAATGAAGATAGCCTCCAAGTTTAGACACTTCTTCTCTGTTCGGTGTTTTGGGGCATGTTTCACAGAGTGTTGGAAAATACTGATAATGTTCAAGCCGTCACATTTCCCTCCTTTTCACAAGGTAAATAATATACTGTTTTGCAAATACTGGACTCTGGAATCAGTAATTTGAAATTTTCCTGAACAGGTTCAGTCTAGACAAAAAAGAAATTGCAGCCATTCAAAGATAAAAGGTAGGTTTTATTCAAATTAATCTGGTCTTCTCCAGCTGTTCTTAAGCTAGATGATCCTTCAGCTTCTTAACTGGTAGAGTACCCCTTAGGACAAACTGCTACTTCACACATTTTTAAATAGAACAAATATTTTATTTATTTTGGATACGCTGTTAAAAGCTAAAAAATATTATCCTAATTTGTTGCACTATGACACGAAATAACTCATGCATTTACTTAAGATGCAAAAGAAGGAAAAGAGGAAGTTTTATTTCTGACTTTGTAATATATAGAATTCTAAAAGTGACAGTGGATTGGAGGGTGAAATTGCTACCTCTCTAACCACACTGGTTAAACTAACAGTCTATCAATTCTCTCTTTTTACAAAGAATTTAAAACAATTATTATTTACATGAACAGTGTGTGAGAAACTCTAGTAGAAATATGAAAACATCAGAATGAAAACATCAGAAGGCATAGAAAACTTTTAAAAGAACTTTGAAACTTTTAGAAGAACAGGGCAACACTAATTCTTTTGGAGTAATTAATTGAAATATTTTTAAGGTGAAAGTCCATTCCCTTTACTCATGCTGAATAGTAAATTGCAATGCAAATAAAAGATTACAGGTATACTATACAAAATGAGAAAAATGTGGGCTGAAAAAATTGCAGGAAAGGTTGGTATTGGAGCTAATTTAGTATATGTGCTCCATAAACCACATAATTTTTGTTATGAATTTCTAATATGGAAAAAGGCAATGAAAAGAGTAAGAAACTGTTTCAGAAATATATTTGAAGCCTAAATTGTTTCATTTCTCATTGACTAATTTAAACCCTGTAAGAAAATTTTTCTTTTCAGAACTGGTTATATGCATTTTCATCTGTCATTGGCCCATTACAGATCTGCTTTTCTTGATGCCTTCTGTACTTCTGTAGGTCCCTTAAAGCTATGAGAAAGATTGTACCGTATAATATTAGCCTATATCTGCTATGCATAATCTCATGAAAATTGAAAATCCAAAGTAAAAACAACTGAAGAGAGGTATTTCAGCATCAAAACTTCAGTGATAGATTATGATTTACCTGCCTTACAAGTATTCCCATCTGCACTATTTCTTTCTAGGTGTTTAAAATATTTTCTGTTATTTCAAACAAAATTCATATATTTTAAATGACTTATTAATTTCACATATTTTAAATGATTTTAAACTTCCGTCAAAATATTGTGGAACCACATGTGACCTTATCAAGACCAGATAACGTGAAACAATTAATGGTGTCTGATTAGAGAAACATCCAATGTCATCTGAAGCTGGATCTCTCCCTGTTCCTGGGCCGTATGTAGATGTGGCTGTAGCTGCACTGTTATGTACATGGCTTCAGAAGAGTCTCTCTGAAGGTACCTCTTTTTTCCTTTTCTTTAACAAGTTCCATATTACTTCCAATGTTTTTTAAACTTACCTGTCTCAGCCTTAAGAGCAGGCTTATTTTAGTCCTGGGCTGCTCCCATAAAAATTCCTTTTTAGATCCTTGCTGTTGTAATGCTTTTTTCTCTTCCAAATTTCAAGCCTAAATTTATTCATAGCCAATTTATACCCATTTGTTCTTGTGTCAGCATGGCCTTTAGCTTAAACAGTTGTTTTCCCTGCCTGATATTTACATCCCTGAAATGCTTACAAAGAATGGGAGAGAAGACAGATGGCTATCACTTAACCTGCAATTTGTATTAATTATAATAATTAATGAGGTTATTTTGAGTTCAATATGGTGTGATTCAGCAGAATTTGCTAAAATTCCTTAGCAGAAAAGTTGATGGAAGATTTTGAGTTTGTAAATAAATCATATATTGTAGTGGTAAATGTTTGTTAACAACACTTAATAATGAACTGAACCACAACAATTGTACCAAGAGAAAAAGGTGATAAAGTCGCTGTCTGTAGTGCTTCACAGTCTGTTGTAAGGAAAACTTCAGTGGGCCACAGAGGCTGCTAACAGTTAACACCTGGGGTCATTCAGGAAATCCTTTTGGGCTGTACCTGCGTTGCCACATTGGCTTTGATTCTGAAGTAAAAATCTGATTGTCCGTGTTATTGGTCTTCTGGCTCCAGGATGGAGCAGTTCCAGAGGAATGAATTGCAATCCTTGGAGACAGGGCAGAATGGAGGGGTGCATGCCTGAGCCACAGCTGGGCAATTGACTATGGGTTTTCCACCCACACCACCAGATAACAGACAGTCCAAGCAAAACCTCCCACCCAGGCTGGTAGGGTGGCAGTGTGGACCTCAGGACAACACACGTTGCTCCACTTCTATTTTGAAGAGGTGGTAACTTAACCACTGCTGCAATTTTATATCTATTGAATTAGATTTTCATTTTCCTTAATTAATCTTGCACTCTGTCTAACTCGTTGGCTACTGCCTTTAGCTGTTAGACACCCAGCCTGTGTTACAAACACTAGTGCTCCCACGAAGGATGTACATTAAACTGCTCCACCCAGAGATAACCCAGCTCCAGCATGGGCACAGGTCTGGCTTTCACAGGTCATGCCAGCCCCTTGCCTTGCCACCACCACAGTATTGAGTTGCCTCTTCTATATCTATGTAGATCTTATTCAAGTTCCAAGGGTCTCTGTTGTCTTTATTTTATTCTGTATGGAACCAAGTGCAATTTTTTAAACATGGGAAAAGTATTTTGCATATATTTATACAACACCAAGCAAATAAGAGCAAATAAGTCCTTGTCATTCTCAGGACTACAGCTATTCTCCAGAGAGCTGGCCCAAGCATTTTTCCTAGTCTTCAGCAACCTGGATAAAACAGCCAAGGTTGATTGTGTGTTGATTGCCCTTAAAACTTTTACAGCCATTTAGGTTAAACACTTTTACATCCTAGCTATGTTGATTTATTCATTACATTACTTCTGCTTTATGTCATCCTTGTCTCAGAGACACTGCAAAATGTTTTTAACTTCTGCTCATAAAATGTGCAGAAAGGAGATGGAAGACCATGGGATTATCTTTACTCCCATCTTCTGCTGTCAGAGGGACATGGAGTTTTTCTCTATGCCCTTTACTGTTATAGTCTGCTATCTGCCTGGGTAAGATCAAAAAGCTTCTGTGGTTTGGGAGTTTAATATTAATTTCTACTCTTGTAATGACCTGGGAAATGTTTGATATTGAGAGATTAATCTCATTGTGACCTTTGAAATCTGTAAAATTTTGGTTCTGAGGGAAGATGTAGCTACAAATTGTACCCTCTGTTGCTGAATGAAAAACAAGACTTCCCTTACCCCATTTTTGTTCTTATTTCGCTAAGCTTTAATCTTAAATGCAATTTTCTTTGCAGACAAAGATGCACATAGTGCTGATGTTTGAGATACTCTAGTAATAGCCTCCCAGTATATATATTTTTGAGTAGTTCCACAGAAAAGAATTTGGTGCACCACTTCCTCAGGAAGCTTGCAATAAATTATGAATAGCTGCTATTCAGGCAGCACTGTTCATTCCAGGCACTGAGTCAGTTAGGAATGGTGGAGTGGGAACTATAATGATTATGAAATATGCAGCTCTCTTCTGTTTGGATGTTTGCATGAGGACTGAACTTGGATTTTACATTTGAAATGGCTCCCTTTGCCATGCTTTCCTAGTTTGTTTTGGGTTTTTTTAATGCAGTTACTGTAAAAAAAATTAAAAAGGAAAAAACCCTCAACCCAAACCCAAATCCAAACCAAACAAAAACAAACAAAAACCAAAACAAAAACCACCAGACAAACAAAGAACCAAAACAAAGAAATAAAGAAAGAAAATAAAAGAGGAAAACGTATAATGAGAAATTTGCACATGGGACAATGCTGACTCTAAATGAGATATCAGCAAGGTTGACACTGGCAGATGAAAATAACCTTCTGTGATTTCTTGGTATTTTGGATGCCCACCACAGTGGCACATTAGCTATGAAACTGCTGACAATCTTCCAGCACAGAAGGAAATGTGGAGATTTCAAAATGAGAAGTTTAATTGCAAGTTTTGCTGTAGTTAAATACTTCTAACTTCGTAAGTTAAATGTGAAGAGATGGTGTGAGGAAACTGAGTTGTGGAGAAAGGTCAGTTCTACAATTATACACTAGGATACTGCTGTCAGTAAAATATAGTCCCTCCTCTTCTCCTACATCTTTCATCCTTCCTTTTATGTTCATCCATTTTTTGCCCTGGATTGTTCTCTCCAAAATTTCCACAACTTTTTCTGTAAAATCTCCTGCCCTTGCAATAGCTGTCCTGTTCCTCAATCTCTCTCTCTCTCTGCTCTGTGTATTTTTTGCTTAGAATAGAATTTCTCTATGCTTCCACTTCTAATAAAGATTTTACACATTTTCTCATTCTTTATGCTCATTTACTTCTGGCTTCTTAAAGCCTGGAGCTGTCTGAGGAGAGTGAATTCCCATCACCCAAAGACCACCTGGCTTTGTGAGGGCAAGGAGTACTCTGCAACTGTGCAGCAATAATGTATATCCCATAGATCTTTACATATGTCATGGACTTGGGGTGAAGCTCTTAACCTAGAGTCACTTAGGTGGTCACTAAAATGTTTGCCCTGAGATGCAGAAATTTCCCTTGACTCCAGCTTGATTGAGAGGAAGAGCAGGAGCACAACATGTAGCAGGGTGGAATAGACTGACTCAGCTTAGCTGGCTCAAGTCCTCATCCTTCCTGTCATTAGCAAGGAAACTAATCTGACAGAGATCTTTTGGAAACTTCTTTCCTTTGCACTGGTCTACTGTGTCAGGTAATGTTATGGGAGCAAACATCCAGCCAGGAGGCTCGGACTTTTTGCCTCCACACAGGGCTTTGCTGGGGCAGGTAACTCACATGGCTCCTTGTGCCTCTTCCACTGTTGTGCAATTGAACATGCTATTCATGTAGATAAGTTCATATTTTTCCATTTGAATGATGTAAGACCTTAGGCTAGTCATGTGGTGTTGACATGCTCTACTCATAAACAAACAACCTCATTTTTGGATTTTCGATACAACAAAACCTGAGGTAAACAGTCAGCATGGTCCTCTTGGCAGAACACGGCTTTGCAAACAGAGAGGCAAGTAAGGCAAAGACTGCCATATCACATAGGGGTCCTGCAGAAATCAGTCTCTGGACAATTGGTTTCATGGTACCTCCAATGGAGTTTCTTGTTTAAGATTGGTCAGAGCCTAAAGAAAGTGGCAATACTGAGAGCACAAACTGGATAATTGCTTAGAGTAAAATCTTGTTCCTACCCTACTTCCAGCAGTATAAAACCACCAACCTTACTAACTTTTCCAGCAACAACCTACAAATTTTAGGGGGCTTGATACTGCTGGGTTTTTAAATTTGTTTTGTCATTTTGGTTTTTCTTCTGCATATCACCGAGGCATCTTAAAAAGTCACATCCTACATCAATCAAGTTGACAAGTGCTCAAAGTCTGGCTACATGGCACCTTTACCACCCAGACTGCTAACCTGCGTAGTCTGTGGTCCATTGAAGAATCTGTCTTCCATCCCATATTTTAGGTTTGTACAGAATCCATATACTTTAAATTTCACTATTTTTTCCTCCCAGTAGCTCCAACAACACAGAAGAATGTGACTATGTAGAGAAATGAACTGAAAAGGACTTAAATTTTCTTATGGAGATGTTTCCTGAAAAGACAGTGTGGTTGGTTGACTCTGGCTGACTGTCAGGTGCACACCAAAATGCTCTCTCACTCCTCCTCCTCAAATGGGAGGAAAATCACATGAAAAACTCTTGAGTCAAGATAAAGGTCACTTAATAGGAAATGCCAAGGGCTGTGTTCATAGGCAAAGGATAATAAAAATAGTTGTTCTCTACTTCCCATCAGCAGGAAATGTCCAGACATTTCCTGGGAAGCAAGGCCTTGTTATGCATAGTGATTTCTTTGGGAGACAAACATTTTCATAATGAATGTCCCCCCCCCCCCCCCTTCCTCCTCTTTTGTCACAGCTTTTATTGCAGTGCAACATCACAAGGTGTGGAATAGGTCAGTTTGGGTCAGCTGTCCCAGCCATGTCCACTCCCAATCTCCTGACCTAATTGATCCTACTGACTTTTTGTGGGGTTGGACAGACAGCTTTGATGCTGTGGGAGCATGGTTTAGTGGCAACCAAAATATTGCTGCATTATCAACAGCTTCCAGCTACAAAGCACAGTGCTATGAAGGATGCTATGGGGAAGGCTAACTCCATCCCAGCCAGACCTAATGCAGATGGATCTACAAATAATTATCGTCCCCAAAAATAATGACAATTGTTCATTGAGACATCACGGAGTGTAGCCAACATGATGAACACAGCATTGTAATTCTCATGATAAACTGGAGTTTCAGAGAGATTATCGTTATGCTTCAGAGAGATTTTATACACCTGAAAATCACAGCACAGAAGAGAGATGTTTGCCAGCTATTTCCTCCCTGTGCAAAGAGACCTCACTTTGCCATGAGGATGGTGTTAGCAGACAATGGAGCAGGATGCCATTCCCAAGCATGGAAACCCAGTTTATTCCAGTTGAGAGACTCTAGGGTTTTTGATACCTCTTCGCAGGTCCAGCAGGTATTCTGTGGCAATAATGTAGGGCATACAGGCAGCGTTTGGAAGTCACAGTAACTCAGATGATGATCCAGCCTATATTTAGCATTTGAAGCACTCCCCTCTTGGTTTCAGATCCATTTTAAATATGGGAAATGACATTTATTTTCCATAAGTACAAAGTATGGTGAAAGTCTTTAAGTCAAATGAAGCTTTTATCTATTAACAATTACTCATTGACGTACAAAGTACACCTCATTGCGCAAAATGTGTCTTTTTATTATTTTTTGTTATCAATGCATTGGAAATGCTGCGGCTTCCTGTCCCAGTGCATGTGCAGTCTAATACAAACAAGAATGTCTATTGAGCATGACTCCTAAGGAAATCTGTGTTTGTAGTTGTGGGATAAAAAGGCACTACGCAAGCTGAAAAGAGTCGATATCCTGAGCAAGGAAACACGCTGCACTGTGAGACTTTGGATTCAGTTCTTGACTGTGCCTCTGGGGACAACTGTAAGGCTTTGTGGAGGAGTGCAGAGCCACCTGCTAGCTCCCTTTTTGATGTCTGGTTTCTGGTTTATCTGATACCAAGGCTGGCCCTTAACACAGGTCTGTACAGCCTGACTTCATCCCCTCTTCCCTCAACATTGCCAGCAGCCACAGTGACGCGAGTGCTTTCTGACAGAGGGACAGAGCGTTGCCCTGGCCTTGACTTTCTGTCTGATACTAACAGCCAGAGCAGAGTGTGGGAGAGGTTGGGCTGGCGTTGAGCCACAGAAGTCCCTTTGATCTTGGCTGTCAACCAGCAGAGAGCTGTTGTGTTCTCTTGGCACGGTGAGACAGCCTCCATGGCAGTGTGCTCTCCCTTAGGATGAGCGGAGATATTTTACTGAATTCCTTCTTCTGAATTCCTGGACTTTAATGGAGCAAGATGTCAGGCATTTCAGTGAGTTAGTGTCCATCCTCATGAAAGCAAAGTTGCTTGCTGGTAAACAGAGTCATGTCATACTAGCTATTATAAAATGATGAGCTGATCAACTTACAATGTTGGTAACTTTTTGCCATATAACTCACTGTGAAACTGCTTGGGGAACAGTCAAGTCAGTATACTTATTTTCCCCAAAAATGTTTCAAGAAATCAAAGGTTTCCACTTGTTGGGGAATTCAGGGATGTTATTTAAAAAAACCCCAAAAAACAAAACAAACAAAAAAAAACCCCAAAAAAACCAAACAAAAAAACCAAAACAAACAAAAAAAAACCCACAAAAAAAAAAAAAAAAAAAAAAAGAAAAGAAAAAAACACCAAAAAAAACCCCACAAAAAAATTTCCACAAAACCAAACTGTATTCACAGCAATTTTCAATACTGTATAACTTGCAAACATTGCAAAATATCTACGGGAATTAAGGAAATATTCTGCAAAGTGTCTGATTTTCTGCCTGCTTCAGTTTCATGCATTTTAAAAGAAAAGGATAGAAAAGAGAAGAAGAGGATGAAATCTGAATTACAGATGAAAAGGAAATTGTCCCAAATGCATGCTTTTACATAAAAAATCTTGATGAGAACTAAGTTTCCTAGGAGGAACCAAGAATGAATCATTAGTTTAATTAAAATCTTTTATGTCTAACTAAAACATTTCTTGGTTCATTTACAATGTGGCTAACCTGTTAACACACAGTTAGGGCTGATGTATGCAAACTATCTGGTACCTACCACTTTTCCCTGCTGTCCTACTCACCCATCCTCTTCCCTCTTCTTGCCACAGCCCTCTCAAGAGAACAGTGGAGATCTTCAAGAAGAGATCAGTGTCCCAAGTTGATTGCAGGGAGGAGTGTGATGCTGGCATTCTTCAGCCTGGAAACTGCTTGAATTATCTTTATATGCTATCTAAACTAAAATGTTGCTTTCTTTAACTCTAGTAATCCCCAGTTTAATATTTTGCTTTCTTTTCTCTTCTGTTTTATTATCCTTTAAAAAAATTTTAGCAGACACACATGGCTGCACTCCTACAGTGCCAAGTAATTGGCCGCTACCATTTGTGTTTGCAGTCTTAGGCTTTTGGGTATGTCTGTTGCTATACTACACTACTTTTTTATTCTAGGATTCTATTCTAGACAGCTCACCCCACCCAGAATAACTACTTGTTGTCATTACCTATTACTTAGCAGTAGATATTCATTGTACTGCACCACTGCACACAGCTAAACTAAAGCTAAAACAATTTGGGACATAGCTATGTGACCTCTAGACAATTGCTGCCACAGCTGTGACATGCTAAAATCAGTTCAGGACAAGAGATTTGCAGGTAAGTCCAGAGAACTTGTATTGCTGGGTTAATACAAAGTCTATGGCCTCTTAAAAATGGCAAACTCATTTTTACTCAACTACAGGGCAAAAATTTTGGTTAGGAAGTTCATGTGAAGGTTTTCTGAAAGTCAAGGATTTTTCTGAAGTACGGCTTATGGAAACATTAAATGAGTCAAATAAGTATACAATACTTTATGAAAGAAACCTATAAACCTTGAAATTGTAGGAATATACAGAGCTTTAATACATTTATTCCTATAAGGTTTAAATATCAAGGAACATTTATGGGTGGTCTGCTTAAGAAAGGCCTAATCTTGTCTAAGCTTCAGCTGTTAAGCCAGAAGAGAGTATCTCATTACAACTGCTGATTGGAATTTTTATGGTTTAATCACTAACAGAAAACTTCTCTATTACAAGGGTAATAAGTGAGTGTATTAATTGTCTGTCTCTTGACAAACTAAATTTAGCCTTTAACCTAAATTTTAATTTCGGTGCTTGTCTAGACAATTTAATCCAATTTTGTGGTTTGTTCTAGATGTTGTGTGAGCAACATTTGCCACATATGAACATTTGATTCTACGTCTTTTGTTATCCTTTTTTTCCTTTTTTAAGGATGTGATAGGACATAATTTTCATGAATTCTAAACTTAGACAGACTTATAAAAACTCTAAATGTATTAGCATTCCCACATCATATTTAGCATACTTCATATGCATTTTATGCTTTTTGTACTAACGGCAGTCTTTGACTCTCTGTTCATTAGAATTTGGATTTTTTGATATACTGAATTAGGATTGCAAAATGTTCAGTATTTGTACCCATGAGCATGGAAACTATAAAACAGTAAATGCTCTGCGAGTCCTTGGATATCAAAATAATATAATATCGAGATTTATATATATTATAAATAATATAATATCTAATATCTAAAATAATCCCTTAATGTGAGGAAGTCTTGCCAGTCTGATGCTCTTGAGGCCAAAATGAGTCCCCCATACAGGGGGGGCCACCTAGCCCAGGACATACAGTTATGAATTAAGTGCTCATTGAGCTACTCTGAGTAAATAACCCAGCATCCAGATTCCACCTGGCAGCTTCAACATTCTGAAATGGTGGGTTTGGGAGTGGATTCCCTGGATTTCAAATACACACGTATAAAAATGTCAGTAGAGACAAAATTCTTCTGAGGTGTCTGGAGCCCTCTAGGAAGGGTCTGTATGTTAAAGGCAACTCTGTTTCTTGAAAGGGTATTGGGAAATTGCATCTTAATGGATCTGTATTGTCCCAGTCTTCTTGTTTCTATGAGACCTTTGGGAACACTCCTTCAGAGTGTAATTGTCCTTAAGCTTTTATGAATTAAGAGACCAATGAGTATCTAGCTACAACAGTTTTACACAACATGGGAAACTTTACTGAGCAAAGTTGTCTGTTGTGATAGATATGACTCTTGTAAAAGCCCTGTTCTGAGACTGGCTGGTTGATCTCTTTAGGAATAATTGCTTGACTTCTTTGTTGGGGAGGGGGCACAGCTGAAAAGGAAATTCACAGTGTTACCTGATGTAATAATTAAAAAAAATATATATCAGTTATATTTAATGACTTTGAGCAGATTCTTGAAAGTTTTCAAAAGTGGAGATTTATAGTACAATAAAATCACTCATGGATGAGCCTGTACCAAGCATAGGTAAAATGATTTGTCTCAGAAACACTTTAAAGTTTTTATATCAATATATCTCATGTTGGTTGGATGAATTTGAGTGAATAATTAGTGCATCTTCTATTTGATGATCTGCATTGCTATACAAATTTGGCTACAAACAGTACATGTTACTGTTCTGCTTAGGACTCTAATGGCTTGCTACAAAATAATGACTGGAAAATTATAAAGATAAAAATGTTTTGCTTTCTCCACGTACATACACAGATATAGCGCTTTATGGATTTGAGCAGTAGCCTGTGTGTCTCTCAATTTTCAGGATTAAATTACCTGCATAATTAAACTACCTGCCCTATCTATGCTAGAGAGGACAGAGAGAGGAAGGGAAGACAGCTCAGATTTTGGCACAATGGAGAATAACAGGAATAATAGGAAAGACTATTCTGTGAGGGGAGTCATTCTATTCTAGAATAGGGGACTATTCTCTCTCGGGATCATCGAGAGATTGAGATTGATGATCACGAGTGGTGCTGGTACTGTGAATTCTTTTGCAGGAACTGTCACACTTCTTACTGTCTTTTCATCAGAATAAAGGTGTGTATAAATTTGTCTTCTGATACTGAAATGCTCAGAGAGATCTTCCTTTTACATCAAGCCAGCAGCAGTCTAATCACTGACCAAGCAAAATACAAATGCTTTCTTTTTTTTTGATGAGGAGAATATGAATAGAAAATCATATGTAATGATATAACAAATTGAAGACATTGAGGATCTGTGGTGATAAATGAGAAAGAAAACTGTGCAAAATGAGATGTAAATGTATTTGTATCAAAATAATTGAATGATAGCACTATGGCAGAAATGTTCCCCCAAATTCTATCAATAAAACCTATTTTTTTAATTGAAGTAACAGGGTTTTTTTGTTTGTGTTTTTTTTTTCCTGTTTCTGCACCTAATCTCAACATGCTACCCTGCCTGCCTTCAAGGAAAAAAACAAACAAAAAACTGCCTTAGAAATTCAATTTTGCATTACCTCTCATTGTAAGTGCTTCAACTTGCCTTATGCTTCAGAGGAAGTGTTAAATCCTTCATTTATATGGTAAAAACAATAAATAGCCTTATTTAACATAAGCTGCAGTATATTAGCTTTATCCGTTAGGTGGATAGTAAATCAGCTAACATAACCAAAGAGTATCAGTCCTACCCAGAATTCTGTAAGAGCTCTAGGAATGAAACATAAAAGAATGGCACTATTTTTCTCACAGGCAGTTGGAGTCTCCTGTCAGTTTAGGGGAATTCTGTGCTGAAACCTTCCTGCTAACAGATGAGTTAAACACTTTGCATTGCTCAAGTATTAAATCACACAGCAGATGTTTGGTCAATTTGTCTGTGTTCTTTCCCCCACTTGCTCCTACTTGCCCAACAGTACAATAAGCAATAGGCTGAGCTATATTTTGAAATCATGTTACCAGTCTGACTTGTAGCTACTCTGAAAAATATATTTTGAAATTTAGGAATTTGACAAAAATCTGTAATTATTAATGCTATTCCTGTAAGGGAAGGTCAAATTTTTATGAAAATACCAGAAATTTTCCCTTGAAGTTTTTGTATGTGTCCTCATTTAATAGCAAAGCCAAGCCATCTTATTTAATACAGTTAACAGGACTACAGCTTCTCAAAATGAAACTTGGAGCTAAAGTATGTGAACACTTGCATTTACTTACTAAGCTGAATATTTCTATTTGCTCTTTTTTAATGTAGTATCATAAAAATCTCACTAAATTCAAGAGTGTTCATGCTTCTATTTCTGTAAAGAACTGGGCAACACTTCAATCTTTTTAAGATCTGACCCTTCTACAAATTTTTAATACCATGCTGCTTGTATTATTTTTTCCCAAAGATCAGTGTGATGCTTGCACTATGAAGAGATCTTAGTTTATTTACATATTCTTCAAGTCTGTCTGCTATAATGAAAGTATTTAATTCATTTAGAGCTGATCATTTGAAGTAAAAAGACAAAATGGTAACTGAAAAATTCAAAGTTTACTATTTTTCTCCACCTTGTGAAGGAAACAAGAAGTTAGAAAGGTTGCAAAGATCTCATTTTAAAGACTTAAAGGCCATAGGGCCTTATATTTTCAAAGTTGTTTAGACAACCAAATGTCTGCTCAGTATAACTACATAATTGTGTATAGGCATATCTAAGCACCTAACTATCCTGAAATTTTGGTCAAGGATAGCTTTGGACAAAATTTATTAAATTCTGTTAAAATTCTTCTGTTCTTCAAGAAAAGATCCTTGTGATAGTTTAAACCTATTTTCATGTGTGATGGATATTCCAGGAAAAAAGGTAAATTAATTCTAAGAGGTGCAAGAATTCTGTCTTAGTTGTTTTCAGTTCAAATTCAGCTTTCTGCATAATGCAGTCTGAAACAATTCCCACAATGATTGTGAATAAGGAAGATGCCATTCTTCAGTGTCTAAAATTTTGATAGAAAAATAAAGTTCCTAACAATGTATGCCAACATATGCACTCTCTTAAATATATATGAAGAGAATATATCATTTTACTCAGCAAAAATGTCATATAAAGTTGTACTAGACTGCAAATTAGTATTTTTAGGGGCTATGCTGAAAAAGGAAACTGATTAAAATCAGGGAGGTGGTTGGAGTCACCATCCCTGGATGTGTATAAGAAAAGACTAGATATGGTACTTGATGCCATGGTTTAGTTGAGGAGTTAGGTTGACTTTGATGATCTTGAAGGTCTCTTCCAACCTAGTCAATCTGTGAATTCTGCGAATTCTGTAAGATGATGTTTTAGTTCAATTGACCTGAGTCAGTCTTCCCTGGTGACAGAAAACAGCTTCCTATAATTACCTATAAATATTAATCATGATCTAATATCTCATCCTTCTGTGTCTGAGGTAAAACAACAACAATAACAACAACAACAACAATCCCAAAACAACACAAGGCATTGAGTAGCATGTAGGAAATATTTATACTGAGTACCTTGGTGCAATTCTCAGACTGAAGATAAAGCTCTGATCACATCTAGGACATGACTAAATTTTACATGGCATTTTAGGATGGATATCTGCATTTTGGGGAGGCAGAGATTTTTTTTATGATTCTACAGCAAACGAAGTATTGATAAAGGGGCCTTTTCTCACTGCAATTAATGTCTCATTCTATTTCTAACTGCTCTAACTTCAGTGCCTGTGAGAGGAAAGTATTTCTCTCTCCCTTGCTTCTTCCTCTTCACCTGATGGAAAATGACAATGCCATATGCTAGTAAAATATGCTGAGACACATTTCAGTATGTTGAAAAATACATGAGACTTCAAGACTATTTCCAGATCCATTAATATATTACAGTTTTATTGCATAGTAATAATGGGCTGAACATTACACATGGAGGCAAGAGTGGCTATTTCTTATGAAATATGAAAAGGTGTGCAGTTTTCTCAATACTTGTGCTCCTTTTTCTGGAGAAAAACTTTGGTTGAAGATCTCCAGCATGGAATATAACCTGACCTTATTTTAAACACCCTAGAAACCCAACACAAAAGAAACCAATTAGGGTAATTGGTTATTAATTAGAAAAAGAGTCAACTTTTACCAAGGCAGACCTGCATACTTGTTTTATTCCCTCTGCATGAAGTTTTGAATCCATAGGGGGTGAAAATGTGCACATAAAATGCTTGTGCTGTTTTCTTTAAAAGTGCCCCTTAAAGGCTGATGCGCTTCATAAGTTTCCCCAAAGTATTGAATATTGATGTTTAGTTCAGACTGGGACTTATTATGCTGAACATCAACTTGCCAAATCCTATTATAGTAAAAACCTTGTGATAATGTTTAATGGCATGAACTAAGAATGCTGTAGCGAAGTTAAATGAAATGTGCCTGGAGAATATAAGTGATTCAGGAAGAATCTTGAAATTTTTTGTCTCACACACAGTTTCTTAGAAGTGTGTTTATAGGGAACACTTTGTCTCTTTCAATGAAAGAAAAAAAAAAAGAGAAAAAAAATAATATCAAAATGAAACTGCTATTTTTAGCTTGAGATATATTTTCTCCAAAAGGGAAAATGTGCAATGAGTCATTCCTGCAGCTGGTGCTAAAGCTGGGTTAGTCACATGCCTGTGAACTTCTTAACTTGAATACAAGCACCAAAAGCTTTCTGAAGGAACTAAAACCAGAAGCTCATTAAAAATATGTCCATGAGTAGACAATGTCATCTTTTCAAGTCACCTCCACCTTACCATCTTTCATAAGTGTCTATACTTTTAAACAGTGCTTCCTGCATCTGTAGCATTAGCTGAGCATTTCATCAAGCTGAATTTAGATTGGCTTACAAACAATATCTTTAAGTAGTACTTATGTCTTATCCTGTAAACACTCCATATCACTGATCCTAGCAAGTAAGGCAGTGTTCACCTTTTCTGCACATCTGCAATGTGCATCAATTCTCTCTGGCATTATACTGCTAAGATTTTTTTCCTTTTCAATTTGGAAATTCAGTTGGTCTTCTCATGAGCTCAGGAAGCTGCAAGCACTGTGGATTGCTCCTTAGAAGTGCTTCCAGTCTGCTCATAAAGCTAAGAGAAGAAGACTGATTGCAAAGAGCAAATAGCTGCTTACTGTTCACAGACGGCAAATAAGTCACCAGACAGTGAGTCAAATTGTCATAGAGTCATAGGGTGGTTTTGGTTGGAAGGCACCTTAAAAGATCATCTAGTTCCAATCCCCTGCCATGGGCAGGGACACTTTTCACTGGACCACGTTGATCAGAGCTCCATTCAGCCCGGCCCTGAGCACTTCCAGGGATGGGGCATCCACAACTTGGCCAACCTGTTCCAGTGCCACACCACCCTCACAGTACAGATTTTTTTCTTAATATTTAAGCCAAACCTAACGTCTTTCAGTTTAAAGCCCTTACCCTTTGTCCTGTCACTACAGACTTCTGTGAAAAGTCCCTCTCCAGCTCTCTCGCAAGATCCCATTAGACACTGAAAGGCCACTATAATGTCTCTTCCTAAAACCTTCTCTTCTCCAGGCTAAACACCTCCAGCTCTCTCAGCTTGTCTTCACAGGATGTATGCTCCAGACCTCTGATCATTTTTATGGCCTCCTCTGGACTCACTCCAACAGATCCACACCTTACTTATGTTGAGGGGAACCAAAGCTGAATGCAGCACTGCAGGTGGGTTCTCAAGAGAGCAGAGTAGAGGGAGATAATCACCTCGCTTGACCTGCTGGCCAGTCTGCTTTTGATGCAGCCCAGGGTATGTCCTTCCAGCAAATTACTGTAATAAAATTCAGTTGTTGGATACTAAGTGAGATTTTTTTACCCCACATCAATAGTTTTGCCAGCACTTCTTGCATATTACCTATGCTCCATGGATGGCCAGGAAAGATCACTGCCTCGGGTTAAATATGTGGGGCAGCAAATAGCCCTGAGTACTCTCACATGTGTTGTGAGCTGGCAATGCTGGCATCTAAACACTGTTGACCAGGTCCTAGTTACATATAACAGCAAGCACAAGAAACTGAACAGTTGGTAATGTTTATTTAAAATGTTGAAATTGTTGTAAATTATGATAAATTGCAGCCAGGCAATGATGTGTGATGTCTAAGTGACCCCGTCCCACAGAAAAAAAACCACCATGAAATGACTCTAATTCTAGCAATAAGAGGAGTGGTTATTGAAAGGACTGAAAATGGTCATCTGGACCATCCTTTAGGCAGTTCTCAAAGTAAAAAATTAACAGCCTAATATTCATTGTTTGCAATTGTTTAATCCCTTCAATTCAGTACATTTTGCTATTTCTATTAGGAAGAGTCCAAAAATACCTAGTTTATTACAGCTGTGGAGGGGAGTGAAGCACTAAATGAAATTCATTCATATGTCAACATAAAAGAAAATTTCATCACTGTTTTACTCCAGTAGTCCATGCCTTCTCAATGCTTTATCGTAATCATGTGAAAGTTTTAACTTGAAAAGTTTGATTATAGTTTTTCGTGAAAACAGTGGAGAGGCTTCTGTGCGTGCATTTATATTATAACCTTACTCAACTTGAATTCTGGCTATTGTCATCAATTTCTTTTGAGTGTTCACAGATTTCAGCTGAACTAACTTTCCACAAGACCTTAATCTCTTTTTGTTTTCTTTTTTTTTTTTTAGGAAACTCCCTTACAAGTATCTACATGCAGAAGAGTTGGTGAGATGATTACATTCCAATACTGAGGTAAGAATCACCAAAATAATTCTTTACACACATTTCAGACACTATTCATGTATTCTCTTTTCTATAGAAATTGAGAAAGTTTATTCTACCTGTTACTGGGACAGTGTCCACTTGGCAGGTGGTAACTCGTCCAGACTTTAACAGGTATTGGCGGGTGACATGTCAGGCTGGAACCTCTGACTGTCTCTTAGATTTGGCAGTGGTAAAAACAGTGTTTCTGAGCTGGCCAGGAACCTGTCAAGCTTAGGCAAGTTGTTTTATTGCACTGTTTTAAAACTGTTCTCTTTCTCCCACATTTTCCCATTTCCTATGCAAACACCACTCCAGTGAGGAAACTTCAATTACTATTATAATGTTACATTTCTGCATCGCTGAAGCCTTCATTATCTTCAGTATTACCTTCCAGGTTTATGTTAAACTATTTGAGTGCTGAGAAGGAGGTATTAGGAATGTGTTCATGATTGTCATTTTTTCTACTTTATTTAGGCAATATCATAGAATCATAGAATGGTTTGGGTCATAAGGGACCTTAAAGATCATCTGGTTTCAAGCCCCCTGCCCTGGGCAGGGACACATTCCACTAGATCAGATTGCTTTAAGCCCAGTGATAGGATTTCCTATAATACTAGAAATGGGCAAACATTTAGTTATACAAAAAAACATATGTTGTTTCCATATATGTAATTTGGAAATGCAACTCACCTTTGATCTGTGCTACAGGCCATCTGTACAGATTAAGTGCAGAACTAATATATCAGTGTCCAGGTAATTGTTAGCCTTTGACATGCAATCCTGTTTGTTTATCATAACAGTTTTGCATCATCTAATACTATTCAACAAAAAAACCACTCCAGAATGTGTATGAAATTTAAGGATGGTATAACATAGTAGTGTGATCTGTTGAAAAATTGTTAATAATAGTTTTCATACTGGATTAATCTTTTGTCTGCTCTTCGTGTTTGTTGACTATTTGTGCTAATGTAAGTTCAAGCAGAATGGGTTTGTGACACTGTAAAGTCCTTGAAATGAGCCATTGCCAGATCCACACATTCCAGCAAATCTGTAGTCACCAGTGATCAGCTACTGCTCTAACACAGCCTATCAATACAGACCCAGTTTTACCAACATGCAGGACATTGTATTGTGGGGTATTTAGCTTGGCCACCAGCTAAGCCCCTACACTGCTGCTTGCTGAGTGACCACACCCCATGCCACCTCCACAGAATGGGGGAGACAGTAGGAAGAACAAAAGTGAGAAAACTTGTAGGTCAAGATAAAGACAGTTCATAAATGAAGGACAGAAAACCAAAGCAACACACAATAACTAGTGCACACACAATCATTTACCACCTCCCACAAGAAGACCAATGCTCAGCCAGATTCTGAGCAACAGCTACAGTGGAAGACATCCTCTACACATCTTTTTTTATTTATTGCTGACCATGACATCATCTGGTGTGGACTATCCCTTTGACCAGTTTGGGTCAGCTGTCCCAGCTTTGTCCCATATCAAATTCCTGGCCACCCCCAACCTTATTGCCTGTGGGGACAAAATGACAGAGAAGGCCTTACTGCTGAGTAAGTACTGATCAGCAACAGCCAAAACACTGGTGTATAATCAACTCTGTTCTAGTCACAGATCCAAACCACAGAACCATATGTGCCATTATAAAGATAATTAACCCCTTCTCAGCAGATCTAGTGCAAGTAAACAGTGTGCTTAGTGCCCAGGCTAAAGGAAAACAGACTTAAGTCAATAGACTTAGGTTCAGTTGAATGAACTGCAGAACTTTATCTTACAAAAGGAAGTGTAGATCATTTCTTGGATGACTCCAGTTTGCTACTTTCCTGCTAATTATGTAGGCAACTGATCAGAGTGCCCAATGCCTCCTGGCAGACTCCTCTCATGGAGAATAGCATATGTGTCCTGGGGAGTAGGAGAGAACCAGCAGGAGCTGGTTTGTGCTCAAGTCTCCACACGTGGTGAGGTTAGGAAACAGATGGATTATGCAATTGGTTCTGGGAATTAAAAAAAAATTCTGAGTTTTGCGGTACAAATGTAGTCAAAAATCACTTATTTCATCTAGGACTGGCAGTGAGTCAGCACAGATCCTGTGTTAGACTCAGATCTAAAGGACAATCTCATCTAAAAGCAGAACTTGAGTGGGATGCCTTCATTCACAAGGCATTTAACCACCCAAACACTTTCAGTGACCTAAATTTGGGTATTAACACCAGCCCCTAGCTGAAGCAAAATGTATTTCTAGGTTTGTAAACAGGGAAATGAAAAGGAGATTCACAATCTTGAAGAGTCCGTGTGGTATGCTTAGACCTTGTTAAATACTTTCTCACACTAGACACAACCCTACCTTGCATTAGCCATTCTGCAGGCCCGTATTCCCTTTCATTTCAAGAAGGATGAGCTGTTCCTGCAGCAACTGTTGTGAATGTGAGGGTGTACAGAGCATTCTACTAACAGAAGAGGAATTGTCTATTACTGGAAGTCTTGGAGGAACTCCCTTTCATCTCTGTGCACAATTTCTACACAGCAGTGGACAGAAAATCATGCTTTGTTTTCATGAAGGCACTGCATGGTTTCCTGGATTGCTTCTTACATGCACCATCTGAATGCAAATCACAGCTCTGTTCATTATAGGTACTATAAAATAGCAGATAGGGCTGAAATTTACAACTGACTGAATCTGCTATAAATGATGTGTGCTTTATTGCCTTTTAATGCACAGTTGCTGCAGTAAAGTTTGCAGTCTTGTTATTTTATAGCATTTTACTATGCATATTAGAACAGCATCCTCATACTGGCATAGTTAAAAGTTGCAGTTTCCATTACAAACCTGTTTTCAGTCATAAAGACTCCCTGATCTAACAGTGCATGAATTTTAGATCTGCATTTTTTCCTGAGAAGCACCCAGATTGGCTAGTTCCAAATAATTTATGCATGAATGCCAGAGACTTGGGTATTTGCTGGAATTTGGATTACTTTTTGATTGTGCATTTAAAAATGCATGTGGCTCTAATCAAAGCCAGGAAAACTGTTGTTTACAGAAGCAGTTCCAGTTTGGTTAAGTGAACTGTTTTTCACTCTATTTTCATAGACAATAACAGAGGGTGTACATGACCCAAAGTCATAATGACCCGATGTAGACCTGTATCAATAAGTCAGTCTGGTTGTTCAGCAGACCTTCTGCCTTACTGAAGAGTACAGAAACAGATTTATTATGACCTGAGGTCCATGTAGACAGATGTTTCCCAAAAATTAGGGGTTTATGAATGTTTAATAATGAAGAAAAACAGATAATATTTTTTTAATAAATATGTTGCATTCATGTTATGTTTTGCCTCTGGAGACTTCACTGCATTATACAGAGAAGGTTATGAAAGGATGCATATAGAGTGCTGGTTAGTTGGACAAATCTTGGATTTTGGGCAATATTGGATTTTAGGGTAGCTTCTCTCCTTGGGTTGTTTGGTTTTGCTTTACTTACTTACCTCAAACACTTTGAAAGCAGTTTTGAGAGTCAGATTTTCTTAAACAGTAGTTTTATGTGGTCTACATGTGGCTGTTGTAGCTCTAGAAGATGATAGAGATGGGCATCTGTGCCCCATTAGTAAAAATGTGAGGAAAGTGTGTGGAGAAAAGAAGAGGATGGGACAAATGTGGAGGTCCATGCTCCAAGACCTACTAAAATTCATGATCTCTCTTTCAAAGTCAAAGAGAAACCCTCACTTCTCTTGAATATGTTATGTTTAAAGGTATGGGAATTTTTTTGGCTAACTGGAACTCTCAAAGAGTGATTTCTGTGGGCAATCTGCTGAAGCTAGAGGTTCATCAGAGGCAGCATCAAAAATGGGGCATAATGTTCTACTAAGATGACAACTGAGGGTAAAAATGGAAAACAAGTAAGTTAATGTACTTGTCCATGAAGTCACATATTAACTGATTGAGTAGAAATTCATGTGCTTAGCTGCAGCATTTTTCCAAAATGCTACTGACTCTCAAGGAAGAAAAATCAAGGGCTGGTGCCAAAACAATCCTTTGAGCATTTCTGTTCACATATATTTATAAATGGTGAAAGAGATTTACCTATAAGAATATCTGCTATGAGAACATTTCAGGCAAAAACGAGGAACAAGTCACACTCCCCATGCCTGCTGCTGAACTGCTGTGTCACAGCAGACACTTCTACTTTCTTTGCAAAAAACCTGGAAAGCAGCACAAAGAGGCAACTCAAATGGCAGTGGGACATATGGATGCATAAGAATTGCAATAAACTCGCATCAAAGTCATTGTTTTAATGTTTAATTGGCCAAATGTTTCCTGAGCTGAGACAGGGGTGGCACAGCCCTTGCAGATCTTCTCCACCCTTGTGCAGAGCCTGTGTGCTGATCTGAGTGGTGGCCCCTCACATCCATCATCACCCTGAACCCACAAGAGCTCATCAGAAAGAACATATTTTGTCTTACAAGAAAATCCTTACTTGTAAGGCTTACACATTGTCTTCTGTGTGAGTCAGCTTCCCTTGGACTTGCCCTTGAGTTACGGCATTTCTGGGAGCTGCTGACAGCCCCTGCAGCAGAGTTAAGCTGAGCTGAGGACAGCTGAAAAATTGGGCAGTTTCCATCTGCACAGGCTTTTTACTGCATTTAAACTTTGCTCTAAATACTTTTCTCTTTTGAAAGGAATTAAGCAATGCTTTGTCGTGACAGGGGCACCTTCAAAATAAGCATTTGCTGACAATGACAAATATTTCAGCATCCATGTCACAGAGTGACCCACAGAAGGAGGTGTGGGTAGTATCATATTGGGCTGCAACCCATGTCCTGACTTAACCTCTTTTCCCAGCATTTCTTACCCACTGCTGGAGGAGGTGGACCTAGCAAGCCTGCAGGAAACCCTGCACAGGGTTGGCAGTACTGAGGGGAGCAGAGCCGAGCAGGGTCCACCAACCCTTCTCCACGCCATTATCCCTGCTCCCCCAGAACCAAATAGTACCAGAAAACCATGCTGGCAGGGCACCAAGGGATGTGCAGAAAGAGCCATTGCATTTATCACCATAATTTTTTGTTCATTTACCTACCCATCTGCTCTGTTTTTAATGGCACCTTCAGGAATCAAAGGTGGCATATCAGCCATGAGATTAATGCAATTTCTTGTCTTTTCCAGTTTTGCATGTAACATGATTAGGAGCAATGACAGCCTTCATGGTGCCTGTGAGATCCATGTGGAACATATTTTCCAGCTACTTCAGCTGTGACCTGACAATAACACTGTTGATGTAGCAGCAGTGCTATAGCCGTGAAAGTCTAAGGATGTAAACAGTGCAAGGTCTGGGGAGAGTGGTTACATCTTTTATCAGAGCTATTTGATTCAGCTAAAAGTACAGATAAGCTTCCAGGCATGCGAGACTCAATACCACATACTGACATCTCTTTTCTTGATCTTTGGGTAACTCTAATAAAAAATGAAAAAAGGAAGGCTCACTGTCCAACCTTTTCTCTTTTCTGTCAGAGGTTAACAGTTCTTAAAGACATAGTAGAGTCTTTAGGCTCAGACACATGGCAAGCTAGAGAAAAAAAAAGGTGGGGATTAATGTGCTTTTTACTGTACACTGTGGGGCAAACCCTCAGTGGCTGCCGCTCCCTATCTGCAGAAAAATCATCTGGGCAGCAGGTTCTGATCTTCCCTCCAGCACAACTCAGGTGGAAAGATCTATCTGCTAATACGTCCTGAAAGCCTTTGATACTGATGCTTTGGGATCAGCTTCCAGAGATGTTAATGTAGAAATCCATGGCTCTGGCTCTCCCACTGCCTACCTCAGACTGTGTCATGAACAGGGAAAAGTTCAGCACAAAGTTCTGAATTCTGCAGCCCAACAGACTCCAGCTTCAAGATATTTCCACAGCTGGGATTTCTGCAGCATGCATTTATTCAGTTGCCATCAGTTCTTCTATGGTTCTTCTGGTGTGGTCCTATGTGAAAACCCCATGCTTAAATCCTGTTTTTCATGAAAAAAAAAAATTGAAGCCAGCTAAAACATATCATGAATATAAAGTCTTGTGTGCACTTAATGCATTAGGAAAGTATGATTTCATTGTTTACCTTATGATAGCTGTTTTTAAAGAAGCAATGTAAAAATGATGCTGTTGTATAAAAGCACTGCTTGGAAGTAAATCCTTCAGAGGTAAAATATCTCCTCCTGAAAGCACAGATGAGTTAAACTTACCTCTGTACCCAAGATAAATTACTGCAATGATTTAAAAATGCTCAGGAGCCACTTTGTCCATGGTGCTACTAAACCATCAATTACAGACAAGTCAGCATGGACTGAATTTTTTTCCAAATTTGGAAAAAAGATGAAAAAATATCAAGGGAGTATTATCACACTGACACAGGGAGAAAATAGAGTAAATTAAAAAGTAACAAGGGCCATAGAATTTGTGAAGAGGAACTGCTCTGTAATGCCTCTGTTCTTACAGTATGTGAATTTTAGCCTACCTGAATGTAATCTTGCAATTCTAGTCTGACAGGACATGCTTTTCTAAGAACATAAAATGAGAGTAAAAGCTTGAGGAAAAATGTGGTGTTCAATCTGGGAGTAAGGAAAACCTTTAATCAGGATGGGCAGCAGCACCTGCAGTTATGAGGACTCTAGGATACCACAGGATACCATGAGACTCAGACATTTCTTTGGGGTTTTTCTTATTTCACTTTCCTAGGCATCAGTGTTTTTTTCATTTGGCTTGGCTTTTCACATATATTTGCATACATATAGACACACACATATACATATACATATACATATACATATACATATACATATACATATACATACATATATATGTGTGTGTATCTCTATGTATTTGAATTCAGAAATATTTTGTATTGTTTTTCCTGTACAGCTGGCTTAAAACGTGTTCTGTTGGACAATATCCTACAAAGAATTTTGCCAAAGTGGAAGGAATTATTTCCATTTACTTCTGTGTTTACCTGCCACTTTTAGCATGCTAGGTTAGAAGGGACAAAGCAACTACAGGTGAGAGTTTAATAAACATAGGACTGACTTCCTTGGTAAAAACATAGACAAAGTATAAAACTTTACTCAAGCTTTACAGATAAACTAAAATCCTAGATCCAAACACCCCTCAATTTTGAGAAAAATCAGATCTGAAATTAAATTGTCAGATCTAGTATTAGATTTTCTAGGGCAGGAAAAGACATTTTAGGCTGGAAGAGATATTGTTGCAAAGATTGTGGCTTCAGATTTGCACAGCAGATGAGCCAGAAGGTTTCAGGATTTCCATTTAGGATTTTCCTATGTGCATTCTCCCTAAATGCTACTTTAGGTGCCTGGCAGGGTTTTTTTGAGTTTGTGGCCATCAGACATATCTGAAAAACTTATGCAGTCCCTGTTTAGCCAAAAGAATTGCTAAAAATTTGCTGGTAAGAATAGATTCTTATCTTTTATATAGGTCAGCCATTGAAAAGAAAAATGTAATTTGTGGCAAGTTTGTGGCAGGAGGAAATATACTGTTTATCAAGTTTGGAATGCTTTACACATTAAGTAATAATATAATTTAGGTAACATTTTCAATTAGTTATGGGGGTTTGCTATAAAGAGACATATTTAAAAAAGCCAGAAAATGTACAAGACTGATTGTCTGGAAAAATACTTCTTAAATGTAAAGTTCATTAAGTGAGGTAAAATGTCCCATGAGTAGCAGTGGCCAGTTCTTTGGTAAAATAAAAGTAGTTTCAGCAAAGTATTGCAAAATACACTTTAGGGAACAATTTTACAGTGACCAGAAAAATGGAGTAGGTGAACAAATAGGTCTCTTTCATCTCTGTGCCCTAAGAGTGTGGCTGGTTGAAGAAAATTTGTGTATTTAACCTCCATCTCATGAGTCTGAGAATGCTGTTACAAAATCTATGTAGTCATTAAAATGTATACAAAGGTATAATGGAATCTACATTTAAATGGAATAAAGGAACCTCCAAAAGACCTATGTAAAATATGTATTTGTGTGCAATGTTAAAAGTCCTGGTCATCATATTACTTATACGGTAATTTCAAGAATGTTCTGGCACTTTGTTGGCAAGTCATTTCCAGTATTCATTTAGAAATCTTTATTAACTAATAGCAACTCTCACTGCAACTGGCCTAAACCAGCACCTTCTTAATGCTCTGCTGTCTGCTTTAATTGACACCTTTAGAGCTATGGACTGAACAGAAGCAAATAGTTTAAATGTCACTCAGGTTTACATCTTTGTCAGGGCACCTCAGGTAACAAATTAACTGGTGTCTGAACAAATTAGGTGATTTGTTAGTGTGGGCATGACTGCCTTGATTGTGATAAGGATAAGAATGACCTTCATCCTGTTTTTGTCTGGGATAAAGGTTTTCTTTTTCATAGTAGCAAACCCCACCCCACCAGCAAGGAGGGTGGGTCTCCATAAGGATTTGGGAGAGGACACAGCTAGGACAGCTGACTACAACTGACCCAAGGTTTACCATAGGTTGTCATGCTCAGCATATAAAGCTGGAAGAAGCAGAAGGAAGCAGCAGGGACATTCACAGTGATGGAGCTTGTCTTCCAAAGTCACCATTACATGTGATGAAGCCCTGGTTTCCTGGAGATGGCTGAACACACTCCTGCTCATGGAAAGTGGTGAATTAATTCCTTGGCTTACTTTGCTTCTCTTGCCTATTAAGCTGTCTTCATTCATCCCACAAGTTTTCCTGCTTTTTTCTTCCGATTCTCTGCCCCACTGGGTAGCCCTGTGCAGGGCTGAGTTGCCAGCTGGGGTTGAACCAGAACACCAGTTCAGTTGCATGCATGCTGGTGTGAGTAGTTTTGAGTTTGCTAACAGGTCAACTGCCCCTTTAGCAAGCACCCTATTTAATCAAAGCTCCTCCATTGGGCCCTGTTCATAGCTTATGCCTTAAGTTAGTTGTGTAAAGGAACCCCCGTGTTCATACTGCACAGTGATGCTGAGCTGCAGAGGTTATCGCCAGGATACACCAGCAAGGCTTGCTTACACCTGATACTCTTGCCCAAAGAAATTTGGAAAGGATGTGTTGAAGGGCTTTGAGGCCCCCTTGGCAGTACTGATTGCTTCACTGCTTTCTGTAATGGAGCAGGTGACACCTGATTCTGATGTCTGCATTTTGCCCTGAGTTTCCGTGTTACCACATCCCAGTTTCACTTTGGCCTGTGCTCAGGTTGAGGGACAGATGTGCCTACCTGGCTGCAGACCATGCAGGAAGAGCTGGGCTAAGCTCAGTCCTTCTGGTGGTGCTTCTGTGGGCACCAAATCTCAGCAGTTCAGGCAATTTCTGCTGCTGTCAGTGGATCTAAGCAGTGTGAGAGGCAGGCTCATTACCTTTCAGGTATAGGGTCCTGCAGGGCTTCTCTCAGTGATGCATAAGGATAACCAGGAAGCACAACATACATATTCATAGAGGTTTGAGACTCTGGAGGGCTCTTGAGGTTGAGAGTAGCCAAATACCATTTTTGTGCTGATGTCAGCAATAGCCATCCAGTAACTCAGGGAATTTTTTACAATAATGAGACCAAGGAAAAGTTGATTTACCTGACAGCTCAATCAGAGATGTCACACGATTAAAACAATGATCCCCAACTTTCCTGACATATTTAGCATAGGGTAAACAGCTCAGCTTGCCCCTGCTACACCTTGGTCATGCCAAAATGACACGCATGTCCTGCTCAAGAGCAAAACTCACTGCAGTCATTCTTATAGGAAGTTCTACCCCATGAAAAGCAGTGTAGAGAGTAGTATAACTGTAACACAAATAGTTGTAAAGTATATTGTTCCTCTCTGGGGAGTGAATACTTGATGAAGGAAAGCATTGTGCATTGTAAGTAGTGGGAATAGAGCAGATCTGTCCTACAAGACCACCAGCCCTATGCGAGCTACAGTGGAAATTCACTAAGCTTCTGCTTGCCTTTGGCTTCTGTGCTTCAGCTGGAAAAAAATAATGGCTTTTAGATTATTATTCAGGCTTCAGGAAATATCAGGTTTGAGTACTTTGTGATCTATATTTGTGATAAGCTTACGTATTTACCATAGATCTGGGCAAAAAAAGGCTGTTTGCTAACACTCAACGCCCTTTTTGTTATATAAAACATGCAAGGACATTCAATCAGACATATTCCTTAAAATGTTTAGGTTTAATTCTCAGCTTCAGGGAACTTCTGGTGCTCATTTTGTGCTTACCTTTCTGTCACACATCAGCAGGGAAACTCTGTCCTTCCTTATTGCATCTAAACCAGAAATTTAGTAACACTTCAATTCACATTTCAGTCTTATGACTAGTCTTTAGTTTTCAGTCTTTCCCATTTGTACACTTGACCTCTGGCTTGAGAAGTCAGTAGCAGGATACATCTCCTTTATGCTGCAATTCACTATGTTAATTATTTTTGTGCATTTTTTCTATGTACTTTCTCTTAAAAAGACTGTGGTGGGTGTATTTATTTTTAGAAGTAAACAGTGACAAATATTCCCATATGCAGAATAATAAAAAAGTTGCTTCAGTTGAACCTTAAGTTTGACTCACAAGGAAACAGATTTTTTCCATACTTTGAACTTAAGTGGAAAATTAGAAGACAATTTAAGAGAGTACTGAAGAAGATTTTCAATGGCTGCTGTGTCTGCCAGACATTTAATTATCTATGAATTTTCTCTGGGAAAACTTTGAGACTCCTGACTGGTCTTTAGTACCTCTAAAGATCTCTTCTTGCCTGGTCCTGTGCTGTACATACTGTGTGGAAATAATTCTGGCCATCCCAGAGGTGCTTTACTTAGGTGAGCCTGGATGCAGCTGTTTGAAAAGCAGCTGGCTCTGAGGAGCACTGCCTGGTAGCACATTTCTGTAAAGCCTTAAAGGCAGGGATGAGTCTCACATGGAAACCCATGTAATACAGAGCACTGCTGTTGAATAGCAAAACCAGTGAGGTTATTACTTTGAGGAAGCAATGGAAGTTGGCGCTACAGTGTGTCAGAGTAAGGTTAAGTGATCTAAAGACTTCAGGCCTATTTAATTAAGTAAATAGGTCATCAATCACAAAGAATAACAGTCTTAAATAATAGGTTTATAAGCCTTGCAATCTTGATCCACGGATTCCAGTGCTGTCTTATTTTCATTATGTAGAACAGGAGATTTTCACTTAGGAATCAATTCTCTGTAGGACAGTGGTTACCTGCTCCTGGCAATTCAGAGAAAAACATGGCCAGATGCTTAGAACAGGTTTGACACTTCAAGTTAAGAGATAGATAGAGTCCCACCTGTCCCAAGTGTGCCAAGCTCATGGGTGATTTTGAAATTTTAAGTTCTAGAAGGTAGCAAATATCCTCAGGACTTTACTTTGTATTCTGAATTCTGTAGATTGCTTTATTGGTATTTTTAGGCTTAAAGGTTGAAGTCTGCTTTATATGTTTTTAACCAAAAACTGAGCGTCTGCTATAATTGTAGCTCAGTTGAAATTAAAACACTAAACTGCAGAGCCTCTGAGATATAATCACGAGGGCTAGCAAGCCAGTGAGCTGCTAATAAATTCCAGGGAGGAGACACAACAATACATTCAAGCTGATAGGAGCCATTTTTAATGGAGGTGCCCGAGATCTGATGCTAAATTCTGAAGTCTTCTGATTTATTGTAATTCATGTACAACCTATGAATACCTTTCTCCTGCATCCCATAATGATGCCACTGCTTCCATGGTTATGGTTATCCAGAGATCTGAGAGGTGATTGGAGCTCCTACACCTACTGGTGTGTCCCACTGTTCCTTGTTTTGTGGGGATAAATATTAAATCACAAAACTTGACAGCAATGACATTGTAAGAAATCAGACCTCAGACACACATCCGATGATCGTAAGACAGCAGAAAATTTGCCCTAGGACCTTTGTTTACAAAAACAATTAAAAATATGTGTTGATAATCCCTAGTAGGTGTTTGGGGTTTGTTTTGGTTTGCCTTTTTTATTTTTTTAATCTAAAGAATGGAACTTACTATAATTTTTATTTGGCCTTCTCTACAGTTTACCAGTCTTAGCCTAGTATCAAAGAAACATTCTAACTCTAAATTGCTTTGTTAAAGGTTAATCTTCCTGGTCCTGCTCCAAGCAGCATTGGAGAAGTACTTTTTATTTCTCTATAAGACATGGTACCAGACCTGTAATATTGCTGGTTTAGTCAAATCAGATCTTGAAATTCCCATCTAGGTCTCTGAGACTGTTCTTTTTGTTTTCCTGTCTATGCCACATCTGCAATTCATCTTGTGGTCTTTAAACTGTGGTTTGGGAAAGGGGACAGAAACCTCCTCCCCATTACAAATTGAGCAGGAAAGCTTCCTTTCTTAGGGCCCATGTGTCACAACCATTATTGAACGTAGGGGTGACATTTCAAAATGCGTGACATACTTCCTCAATAATCCTTGACTGGACCACTTACATAAACAGTTGCTGTCTAACATAAGAAATTACAAAAATGGGCTTTTGTCTTTTCTGAAAATTACAAAGGAAGTCTGATAAAAGTGCATTTGAATTTCATCTCAATAACAACACAAAGGCTGCAGCTTAAAATTCTTGTAAGTAAAGAGTTTTTGGCTAATGCACAAAACTGTTCAAAATGCCAGTCTATAAAACACTGGCTAACCTAAACATTTTACTGTAAACTGTTCAAATTGACTGTCCTACAAGTTCACCAGTCCTCTCTGGCATGTCTCACTTGATAGTTGCATGGGCTAAGCAGTCTGTCCAGTAATACTTCGGGAAAAATTTCCCATTTTTTCGCCTAGGTCATAGCAGGTTGGATGGGGCAAGGTGGTGGTGGGGAAAGAAAAGGTACTGACTGAAAACGATGCAGTTTCAAAGTGTAAGAAATACAGTTCTCTAGAGACAAGAAGAGCAGTAGGGGCAGCTTCTGTTTAATCTGAGTTGACTTTTCTCTCTCTGTTGTACAGCACACCTGATTCTGAGAAAAGCTGAACTTTCATCTTCTCCTGTTCCTGGCATAATTAGTGGAAGGTATCTTGTTGTATTGTGTGATTGTGAGCTTCAAATGTATTGCTCCAAATTAATTTAACTGTCACTGAAGACACTGCTGATCCCTGGTGTAATCCAGAAGGATTACATTGCTGTGCCCTCTTCATCTACTTTATATCTTAGTCTAAGCCTCTGGTTTCATCTCTCAGTAAATATCTAAACTCCCATCTGCTGTGAAATGTGAAAAATACACATTGATCTACCTGAATCATAACATATTTTTACAGAATGATTGTTCTAAAATGGATGGAAAGGCACTTTTCTTTTACCCTGATATTACCAATACTTGACTTTGGAAAGTCTTATTGCTCAGATCACCAGTCAAGCCTGAGTATCTCTCAAAGCAGGATGCTTGCAGGTAATCAAGAAATTAATTAGAATGCTATCAGTGAAACATTCTAATTTTGACTTTTTTTCTGAGGTGGGAAATAAACCATAGAATTTTAGAGTCCTTTTTTAAGTATGTAAATGGAGGAAAACATAAAAGAGAAGTGTCTGGAAACAGGAAGACAAAACTTCATCAATATTTAGTATTTTATCAGTTCTTTCTCTGTCTTTCTAAGGTCCTGTTTGTCCTTCTGCATTTTGGGTACTTAGTATTCTAGGAAAAGCTGTTTTTTGACTTACGTCTTGGGGAAGGAGGAGGTTGCATTTTTGTCAGCTGATCCAGCTCCATAGCCACTGTGCTGTTTCTGAGCTGAATCCTAAGCAGGAAGGAGCATCAAAACTTGAGACAGTGCCAAAATCTATGGTAATCTCAGTTTTTGGGACCAAATCTCACTGGAGCTGATGAAGGAAAGGGGGAAGGGAAAAGAACATCTGCTCTAGTTGTACTTAATTATGGTCTAAATGTCTGCTCTTCTACAAGGCTCTTTTAGACTATTTCCCATGGCATGGCTTATTCAGAATTAAAAAAAAATTAAAACCCACAATTTTAATTCCTAATTTATCCAGTCAGCCATTAAGTTCTCCAATGTCTATTTTTCAAAACTTCCAACACTCTCACTAATTAGGACTGTTTTCTACCTCCAGCTGTTAATGGGCACAAACATGGACAATTTGAAATATGTCTAATCAGAGCACTGCCTGATTCTGTCCTCATACAACAGCTATTGCCCTAAGGGACAAATTATGTTTTCAGATGCACATACTCTTCCCATTCAGAAACAGCTACAGGAAGTTCATCCTTTAGAAGGAAAATATATATTGCAATTAGCTGCACAGGTTACATATTTATTCCTTTTTTCCTTAACCTTTATTTATTTTGCATTTATTTATCTATTGTGGATTTGTCTTGTATCTTATTTTTTATTCTAGGAATGCTATTTTCTGGAAGATACTCTCCCTTATTTTTGTGCCAAAGCCTACAAACAACCTTGAAGAAACCCACTCTCTTTAAATACCTTTCACAGAACATACTCAGAGGAACTCAAGCTACTCTGCAGTTGCAAATTAATCTCAAAATAGCTGTGTTTATTGACAGTTAAAGTTCGATAATCTCTCCAGTGTGGCCATAGACTGCAGGTGCTCTGCCACAAAACAGTGCACCATTTCTTGTGGAGGTGCAGATAAAGCTTCACACACTGCTTAGGCAAAGAATAGAGATGGCTTGTGGATTATCCTCAGCCCATGGCTCCTGCATGTATTGTCCTTAAATGGCACTCTGCAGCAGCAGAAGGATGTATTTTGAAGGTAGGAGTAAGAAATAAAAGCATTAGGACTTAGCAGTGGGAGGAGGCTGGGAAAGAGGGATTGGAGCATTTACAGTCCAAGCAAAGGTGTTGGAGGTACAAGTTGTTATCCCTAAATTTTAAGGGGTGGAGAGGAAAAGGAAAGGTTGGCTCAAGGGCTGTTTTGATCTTTTCTCATGCAAGAATCCCCATGTCACCTCTTGTCTCAGTGTCTTCTGCTACTCTTTTGCTTGTTTGCTGAAATTCATAATGTCTTTTCAGAGGAAGAGAATGAGAAAATCAATGCTTGGAATTTTAATTTCTAGCGAGTCTGAAGCTGATTTCAAAATAGTGCAACAAAAGTTGCTGAAAATAAAGGAGAAACTGCCTATCAGTCAACTTAGAGCTATGTTCAGTGAAAACCAGAAAGCTGACTGTAAACCACTCACCCCAAAGAAGGCAACAAGTAACTTACACTTCACAGGAATTTAATTGCCATGTTCACTATTGTTAAGCTTTGTCCCTACTGTTTTCCTAATACAAATTTACTTCTTGCATATGAAATTCAGCTTCCTCATCAGTGTGTTATGTTTTATCTTCAGTGCTGAATTCATACATAATTTGAGGGCCACAGCCAGGTTAAAGACAATTGTATTTTAGCTTTGAAGGTGTTGGTATCAGATGAGGTAGCAGCTTTTGTACATCTCTGCTTCCAGCAATGTGTGCAATTGGACCCAGCAGGTAATCTCCACAAGATAATGGACAAGCTCTTTGACTCTTACCTAAGTGTATAATGTGTCTTGCAAAGTTGGAACAGAGGAACAAAATGTTTATTAAATTCAGTGAGAGGAAAGGGGAGACATGCATGCTTACTAGGTAATAGTAACCCTGCCTTATAGAAATATTTCAGGATTTCAAAACTTTCATGCCCATAATGATTTTCCCAAATTAATAGCATTACCAAGAATTTCATAGGAGTCTTGCTGGTACTGTGAAAGATGTTAAAAATATTGTACTTCTGGTGATCTACATGCCACACAAAAGATTTGCCTTTTCTAGCAGGCATATAAAATTGATTCTGCACCTTCATCCATCTGAAGGCTTTCAAGTCTTTTTAATGAGTAAAATGCAGTCCATCCCAAGGTAGCTTGGTGTGCAGGCAGAACTGCTGCTACCTGGATGGATCAGTGACAGATTGCACACAATCTTGAGTAACTATTCAGAGTCTCTAGATGAAGATGAGAGCAGTTGCTCTCTGCTTAACATCTGCAGGAAAGAAATGGATTTGAATTGGTGAATGAGAAAAGGCTGTGGTCTGAGCTGGTCTGGCATCTCATCTCAATGTTTGCAAGAGCTTTTTTAAGATGACTTGTGGTGGGTCATAGCCTTTATTATCAGTATTGTTTGTCAGGAAAAGTTACCTGCATCCTGACAAAGAAGGAAGAACAGGCAGGCAAGTAGCAACAGCATTAAAATGCAAAGTGTATTTAGCATAAGCTGTCAGATAGTGAAATACTGCTCTGTTGTTGCTCCTGACTGCAATTCCGCTTGCCATGAATTTGTATTCTAGCTTGCAAATTAATCTATTAGTTATATTTCTGCCAGCACAAGAGCACAGTCAATGCAGCTTGTATATACTATAGTTTTCTTTGCTCTTTAGGAATGACAGGATTTTTGGCCATTTCAACTAATTAATACTTGAACTTTTTTCCCTCCATGACTTTTATATGTGACCCTAATTCTTCATGAACCAATATACAAGCATGTTAATTCTTGCAGATAGAAAAAGCTTTGCTTAGGATTTTTGATTAAGAAGACAGTTCCTTATTAGGAAATAAATAATGCAAGTTACTTTTTTTTCCTGGGGAAACTGCCTCTGAACTGCCTCTGCTATTTATAGAATACCAAGAACAATTTGGCTAATAATCAATTTGCTTGTAAGTAAAGCAGCCCAGAGGAAACTGCCTGAACTTTTTTCCTAATCCAAGGTTTAAAGAAAAATCTAGGTGATTTTTTATTCTGTTTTGCAGTTTCTGCTGGCTACAGATGTGCAGTGAGGTTTGCATTTTGTGGCTCATTATGGAACCCATTAAAACCATGGAAACCATGAAAAGCCCCTTGTTCTAAGCAAGGGAACTCGGCAATTGCAGCGGGCACCAGCTCCCACTGAGACTCCTGCGAATGCTTAACATTTACCGTGATCCAGACCAGCCATGGTGAAAAATTCTTTCTTCCCTTTGTTGATGGTCTGAGGCTTTTCTGCAATGTGGAAAAGTCCACTGTAGGGTTTGCACCATATGCATGCTTAAAGTCTTAATCATCACTTCAGCTCGAGGATCAGGTATTTCTGCTTTCAGTCAGTTCTCAGTTCCCTCTGAACTGGTATCTTAAGATTTCTCATGCTGCTTGGTTAAGCATGTTAAGATTCTTAAGATTTTTCAAGATTTTTCTTGCTGCTACGAGGCTTTTAAAGTGCCTTGCACTTTCATTGTGATACATAACTGAGCAGAAATAGGACTGTAATTTCTAATTATTCTGATCTGGGGTTGAAACTAGAAATACTTAAAGCTTATGAGACAGATTGCTCTTCTAAGATTTCAAGTTAACTTCCATGAATGAAAAAAGCTGAAAAATTGTAGGGAATTATCTATATTAGTCATGAACTCTACCTAGCCCAGTTTCTGTATAAAAGTTAAATGCCTAATCTGAGCTCATTATGGGCCTCCCTTGACAGCTAATGGAGACAATGACACCTTCCTGCTAGAACAGAGACCTTTACCGAAATGAGATATCTTTTATAGTATAAGATAAAATGCTATATAAAGGCTCTTATTTCTCTCTGCTGATACAAGTAAGATGGTTACTCTGATTAGACATTTAACACTTAGCCCACATAAAATGTGATGAATTCACTCATGAATTTTTGCATGTTCTATGTTATGTTTTTAAATTGAAGTAGTAAACAAGGTGATTTGATATTGAATTTTAATTAGTCAGAGATTATTTTTTATCTGAGGATATAACTTTTCATTTTTGGCATGTGAGTATGAGGCTTTGAAGCAAAACAATGGAAAGGAAGAAATTGTCTAGATGCCTCTTTTTTTTTTTCTTGCTTTGGTCATTCTTATTACAATTTTGAATGAAAAAAATACCACAAAAACTTGCGTTTTTTATGGGCTTAATAGCAAAATAATAAAAAATCAAAATCTATCAAAATAGGTTTAAAATTCTATAACTGTAATGAAGCTAAATAAATTTGAGTATTGTATTCCTCCAGACTAAGATAACTGAAGTCTAATCAATGAATTGATAAAGTAACCATAGTGTGTAATTAAGTCAATAATACTCACCACTGTTGGACAACAGTTAAGATTCACTTAATAAAAATCTTCTACATATAGGTGATTCATACAAATGATCAATTATAGAAATAAAAATGATGCAACCTACTTCCGTTACTGTCTTCTGTGTGGGAAGGAGCCTCAATGCTCCTGTTCAATATGGGATTTACACAGTTAACTCTTGTTCCTTGTGTCAATATAGAATAATGCTTACCTTTATTTTAAGGGTTGTGTGGCAGATTTATTTTTCCATGATCAGTATTAAGTTATAGTGATATGTAGCATTGTGAAATGGTGCTTGACAAAAATAAGGATCTTCTGGTGCATTTGCTGAATTCAAAAGGGCAGACTCAACTATGTCTCTACACATACTTTGGAGAATATCAGAACAGTATTTATAGGCAAAGGTAACATGTTTATTTAACAATCTCTTGCTGGAAGAATGTGACAGGCTTTCAGATGGGCAAGGTCCCTTTCCAGATCTAAAGTAGAAATAAGGAATTTAAAAATCCTCAGTGGAATGCATTAGATGAGATGTATTCAAATGAGAGCAGTTGGTGCTTGTGGAGACAGAAGAAGCAGAGAATAGGAGACAGTAGAAAGGTGTTTATTGCCTGCAGTAAAGAGAGTATTCCCTGCAATCCTCATTCTTGTGTTTTTTTATTATCTCAGAATGTCTTAAAAAATCACTTCAACAGAAAATTAACAAAGATTCTTGCTTATTTGGCTCAGATAAAGGATTGTCTCTAATGGTAAGCAGACTTTACCAGAACAGTATTCCACAAACTTCAAAGTACTTTCAAAAGAAAATTTAAAACTCATATTCACTAGTTTTTACCCAATCTATACCCTCTTCCCCCAAATTTAAGAATATGTAGTTTACCCTTTTATTTATTTATTAATCTATTTAAGAGAATAAAAAAGTTATAATTAATTTAAATAGAAACAAGACAGAAGATTATTCAATGAAATAGAATGTACTTTATAGTATCCAAGTAATACATTCCTTCTCAACCATTTGAACACTATGGAAAGGACACTACCAATTGGAAAAAAAAATCATTAAAAATAATGTCTAATTATTTCTCATGTATTTAAAGACAGGAAATCAATCAATAACATGTAAAAATTATGGATAATAATTCTTTTATAGTCATTGTCCTGGGTACTTAGTTTGTGGCGTTATTTGATATTTGAAAGTGAAAGTTTATTCATCTTCTAATGCCAGTGAAATAATTATTCATGTTTACATTCAGTAGAATTTATTCCTTGAATAACCCTATCAGAATCAGGTATGGAATGAATTTCATTGATTACTTTTTGTAAAGAATCATTTTAATTTGCATTTACACAGTGCTTGGTATCAAAGGATCTCAAAGCGTAAGACTGTTAATTAAATTTCATGACTGGTCTCTGTGGAAGATATGCCTAGCATTATCATTAAAAATTTTATTGTATTATTAAAATCTTGGCATTCCTTCTCACCATTGTCTTCCCATGGAAAATGTTGAGCTGAATTTGGTGTGAAGTTTGTTTTTGTCACTTCTACCTCAGTGATTACAGTCAGTGTAGACTGACAAACTTATTAGGTGTGATGGCCTATGGAATGGAATGTTCATTTTAGGAGATTTAAGGAGTATTTTAGGACTTATTATAAACTTCGTGACCATTGAACAACCTAAGATAATTCCAGGAAATACTGAGGCAAAGAATGATTACTGAGGTCTTGTTTTTTAGCCCCTTCTTTGAGACGCAGGACATATTCCCTTCATGGGGGTTTCATAGTTCTAAGTCCTAGAAAATAGGTCCTCATCTCCATTTGAGACATACTTCTAAATGCAGAGGAAGACAATTTTGTGGTTTTTTCTGTTGTTAATTCTCTTGCAACAGTAAGCTTGATTTTGCATTTAGGCATCTAAATTTCACCCACATCGAACTTATAGTATTACTAGCCTTTTTTTTTTTTGCAGCTGACTTGATGAGACAAAGCAAATGCAACACATCAAATTTTTCCCTTTTAGGAAATCATAGGAATAAAGTGTATGAGGACCATAGCTCAACACCACAACAAATTACCCAGGGAGATCACACAATTTCTGTCTTTGGAAATTTTTGGGAGCAGATTAGACATATTCATGATACCTGATCTCATGTTGGAAACTGAGCCCCTCCAAGTAAGAGAGTGGTCTAAGTGGCCTCATGATTTCCCTTACAGCTGGGATGATTATGCTTCTGTGAAATCTTGCTATGTGGATATCTGGTATGGGTACTCTGGTAGAAACCAGAAATACACTGTCAGTGGTTTTGTTCACTATGATTGCATTATGTAAACCCAATAACACATCTATCAACAACTAGGTTGATTTTTGGGGATTATTATTGCTCAGATTTATTTGGGTTTATCTTGTATTCGGCTTCTTAATAGTTTTGTCTGCTGCTTCTGGGCTTTATATTTTTATTTATCTTCAACAAGAGAAACTAAGTCAGGAAATGCTGATTCATGAGAAATGTTTTGGTATAGATGTAAGTACAAACCAGAAAACTCAATTCTCCATCCTCATGATGGTGTTTGCACTGAACATCAACTTTTCCAAGACATGTTCTGGACTACACAAGCAGAATGGAGCAGAGGAATTAAATCTCTGCTTCTTGGCAAAAGCCTGTGTGAAATCCCAAGGTTTCTGTGCAATGGTCAATATCCAGTAGTCAGTGCTAGTCACAGCCACCACTCACAAGTGATAGGGTAGTTATTTCTTCTAAGTGTTATAAGAGGGAGCAAAATCACATAAAATGCTTCCACTTTGGCTGCAGCTGTAGAGCAAATATCAATAAAGAACTCTTTTGTCTAAAGTTTTGCAATTCACTGCCCACAGAAGGCTCCAGTAGGCTTGCAAGACTTTTCAGGGTCTGATGGTGATCAATCATTTGCCTGCCATCCATAGCCCACTAACGTGGCCTGGGATCCCAGGGGTCCATCCGACCCCAGGCAGCCGTAGGTGTCCTGGATAGCGCTGGGCTGATAGGCACAACCTGTCCGGCTCCCTCAGCCTAGCTCCCAGCCATGGGCAATCTTAGTGAGCAGCTCTGAAGTGATTTCAGCTCTGTGAATTCAGCTCTCAAGTGATTTCAGCTCTTTGCTCGCAGGGAGAGAGAGGAGAAGGCTGTATGAGGTTCCACAGTGGTGTCTTTTATTGGCAGCTCCTGTGAAGGGGTACAGTGACAGCTCTTCTGCCGAACTGGGCAGAGATGGGGGTTTGTATAGGCACAGGGGTGCTGGAAATTGTCCAGTGGCCAGGGTCAGGGCAAATATGACCTATGGTTTTACAGAGAGTTAACGAGGGTCCAAATGCAGAAGAGGGGCTTCTTTGGTCCAGTCATCATGACGAGGCATTTCTTATCTTAGGCGAGTGACCACCAGGGAGGCCTCACAGGGCCTCTGACTGCTACAGTCCACCATTCTGGTTGAAAATTAAGAGAGGGATGGCTTTTCTGGAGATGATGCAGCTTCTCAGTCACTGGCAGTTCAAAACAATATGAAGATAAATGGAAAGTATATGTGCATACATATGTATATGTGAACATAGCAAAAATATTTTTATTATGATCAAAACCATGGGACAGGGTAAATTTGGTTCTATTGTTTTCTTACATGTATTGTTTTACTAAAGTTTACTGCCTGGGTAACCACAGGTTGGTATTAATCTCAACTAACTGCAGGCAATTCATTTCAAGCTCCTTTTCTTCCATGAGTAATGAGAAGAAACTGGGAACTATAAAACAATGTGTCATGCATGAAACATCTAAGATAGATGCATGTATACACGAGATGAATCCTAACGAGAACCTTCCCGCTTCAGCTCAGTTACCATTAATGCCATTACAAGAAATTCTTCCAGAAAGTAAATATTCCAGTTTCCAAAAATTCTGACATTTGAAAAAGTGGTGTGATGACTTCTGCTTTCTTCTGTATGGTAACTTACATGATCTTAGTGGATTCTGTTTCTCATCATAAGACTTATGAAAGGTGTCGCTGCCCATGGCAGGGGGCTGAAACTAGATGATCATTAAGGTGCTTTACATCCCAAACCATTCTGTGATTCTATGATCTTCTTTCTCCAGAGATCTGCCATGAATACTAATTTCTATTTAATTTGTGTTTTGGGATTTTTTTGGGGATTTTTTTTGGGTTTTGTTTTATTTTTTTGCTTGGCCTTGCTTTTTTTTTTGGAATCCTCATTTGAGTGCACGTACCAAGTAAGAACCAGAAGTTGATCCCTGTTGTCAAAAATCAATAAATATTAACTAAGATATTAAATACTGATGAGTTCAAAACCAATGCAAATGTCAAGGAACAATACATTTTGTTGTGTATCAAAACAAGACATAAACCTAGTATTTTCAGCCTGGTATATGTGCAGATATTTCTAAATTCACTACAACTGTGTGCATTTGAAGATAAAAACTGATGAGTTATGCTTTGATACATTGACCACCATAATCATATTTATGTGTTTATGCATCTATTTTGAACTTCCTACTTGAATTAATGAGTTGCTTAACTTATTTTTCTGAATGAAAATTCTAAAGAAGAAGTGAAATTAAAACCACTGAAAAAGAAATAATGGCCCTTCTCTTCTGTAAAAGCAGCATTAAATTTGATAAAGTTCATTGTTATGAATTAGGATTGAGTGAATTATCATGACAAGAGAAATGTATTTCCAGGACCTGTTATTAACCATTACTCATGAGCTAAAAGAACAGAGATAGTTTCAGCTGGTTTCATCCAGTCAAGAAATATGCTTTCTATGTGCAATAATGCTACATAATTCACAATAATTTTTCTATATATGTAATCTTTATCATTGTTTTTATATATATTTTCTTTATTAACTTCTCTATATCCATACTTTCTGGGGCTTTGCTTACTGGAAAAGATTCAGTAATTGTGAATGAAATACAGGTATGGGAAATAAGATGCATGGGAAAATATGTTTAGGAAGATAAGCATGAACAGAAACACACTAAAAGATGACCTTGGCAAAGCTAAAGCAAAATTTGAGCAAAGCTGAAATCTAACCATTCTATTCAAAATATCCTTATTCATCCAAGATAAGCAGTTGCAGACTTAGGGGAAAAGGCTTGAGTCCTTTTATATTTAGAACTTCACCCATATCTCAGAATTAGCCTCCTTGTTTTGGAGAAAGTACTTCACATTTGTCAGGAACAACATTTATGCCAGAGATGTGTGGCCGCAGGAAGCCCAGAGGAGAGCCCAAGGCAACCACTATATAATATGGATGTGGCATTTTTGTCTATATTCTGCTTACAGGAGAGTCTGAATATTGACTCCCTCCTCAGAGCCTCTTTCCTCTATCCTGATCATCAGGAAGAGTCAGGCACTGTAGGAGATCACTTTGGCTGCACAGGAATTCCTGATGGAGGTAAAATTCATAAGGGAAGCTCAGATGGAAGTTTTGTCAGGAAATAGAAATGAGAACAGGCTACCAAGAAAGAATTATTTGTAGTGATTCTTCAAGTGATGAATACCAGGCTATAGTGGATCCTTTCACAACAGCAAAGGTTGAGAGAAAATACTTATTAGATATGGTTTTGCTCTTTTTTTAAGTATGTCCAGGTTTGGGACCCAACTATGTCTTAGGAATCCAGACCACAAGATGTATGAAAAGAGGGAGCTGGCTTTTTTTCAGCTGGAGAAGAGATTAGAAAGGGAATCTGACTGTTCTCTTCAACTACCTGAAGAGAATTATAGAAAAGATGGAACCAGATTCTCTCACATGATGAACAGACAAGAACTAACAACTGCAAGTCATAATAAAGGAAATTCCCACTAGGCATAAGGGAATAACTTTACAGACTAAACATGACAGAGCCCACAGGGGCTGTGAAATCTCCATCTCTGGAAATGTTGCAAACTGGTCTGGAAAAGTTGCTCAGCAGCCTAATCAGACTCCATGCCTTGAACAGGAATTTGGATTGTGTAGTCCCCACAGATCCCTCCCAACTTAATATTTTCTCATACTATGCCATCCAGCTTTGGATCAAATATTAATTCCTATCCATTTTTCACTCCTAAAAGTGTCCAGTTACTGTCTTCCAGTTAGTGTTTGGGTCTAAAAAAATAATTCATCAATCTCAAAAGGAGCAAGAACACAAGCCAGGTTGGTAGAGAATAAAAGAAATACTGCAGTGCAAGAAAACTCAGACTTCTCCAATGGATGGAAACCTTACGTGTGAAGTTTAAGATAGATATAAAATATAATTGGGATGACTTTCTGTTAACTCAATGGATTTAGAAATGCTGCATCAGAGAGGACATGACTGGGTACAGACACATTATCAAAAAATCCAGATGGCTCTAAGTTTTTGCTGGAGGAATAGTCAATAGTGACACAAGGACCTGGGACCAAAGAGGCAAAAAGGGTACCATTTTCACTGTATAAAGTATGGATGCTCCAGCTGGGAAAAAAAACAGGCAGGCAAGGTCTTTTCATGTACGAAGATTTTTAAACATCAGTGGGAATGGAGAAATTGTGAAAAGAGCTAGCAGTATCTGTTAATGGCCAGGGAAACAGTCACACTGAGGATACACAACCTGAAAACGGAAATGTGATACAGGCTTGCCAAGTAAGGAGATTGGAACAAGAATTGGAAAGAAATTTAAATAAGAGTGTCAATCTTCATGGCAAAGGCTCCATTGAGAAAGGAAGTACACTCCATGAGAAAGGAAGTACAGATCTGGTCAACAGACCAATCCTCCACCATCAACAGAAATGCATGAAACATACCTGGAAGCATTTTCACATCCCTTTCTTAATTCTTTGGTAGAGGTTTTGTTTAAATTAAGTTATACATGTATGCAGCTCTGGAGCCCTGTAACAGAAGTTCATGTACCACTTGGACTCAGTCCAGAGGAGGGCCATAAGGATGATCAGAGGGATGGAGCACTTCTCGTATGAGGAAAGGCTGAGAGTTGTTCACCCTGGAGAGGAGAAAGCTTCAGGGAGACCTTATAGCACCTTCCTGTATGCACAAGAAACCTGGAGAGGAACTTCTAACAAGGGCATGTATTCATGCAACAAGGTCTAATGGCTTTTAACTGAAAAAGACTGTATTTAGATTAGCTCTTAAGAAGAAATTTTTTACTCTGAGAGTGGTGAGACACTGGTGCAAGTTGCCCAGAGAAGCAGTGTAAGCCTCATTCCTTTCTGCATTTTCAAATTCTGATTGTCAAGTCATATCCAGCTGCAAAGCAGGTGGCAGGAGAGAGCAGCCTGTGGGAATACTAATGGTGGAGCCTTGTTTATTACATGTTGAAATGCCTTTTATCCTAAGAGAGTTTGTATTTTATATTTGAAGCATATGGAAGTTTATATCCTCTCATAATTTTTACACTGTACTAGTGCCATTCAGATTTTTTTTTGTTTTGTTTTTAATTCATCATACCTTTTATTAAAAAAAAAAAAAAGTCTTGTTGAAGTTTGATATTGGGAAATTTTTGCGGCTGTTCCCCAGGTTAAATGGATGCCACAGAAGCACTATTGTGTTCTAGAATTTCTACATCTGTCACTTTTCTATGTGTTTTTTTTTTTTTTTAATATTCTCATGCTGTTAGAAAAAAATGTGAAGGAGGGAGACGTTTTCTGTGCAGTCACTTTTTAATCTTGAGCCTCGCATTCCCCAGTTCACAATGCATGGATGTAAAAGGGTAAATTCTTCATAAACATAAAACATAAAACTGTCACAAAATGTTCCTTATTTTGGAATATGGAAAGTAGCCACAGGCTACGTTTGTTTTATCAGTGTTTCCTCCTTTTTTTAAAGCTGAATTTCAAAAAAAGACCTGAAACTGTGAAATCGCTTCTTTTGTTTGTTTTCTAGCTTCCTCTGTCTGAATAAACATGTCAATCAGTCTCAGATCCTCTATCTTTCATAGGCCTGGGAAAAGAACAAATAAAAGTTTCACTCATCAACTTTCTCTGTTTTCTTGAGTCCTAATCCACGGGGTCTGTTTGAAAAGAAATTAAGAGTCTTGACATCAGCTTTTTAAAGATATGAACCTTTTAAAACTAAATGTTCCCTAGGCTTCACTCAGGAAACATTTTATCTTAGCAGAAAACTGAGATCAGTGTTTGGCATCACAATGATATAATCATAGAATGCTTTGGATTGGAAGGAACCTTACAGATCATCCACCTTCTCTGCCATGAGCAGGAGCACCTTCCACTAGACCTGGTTGCTCAGAGCATCATCTGACCTGGCATTGAACAATGCCAGGGATGGGGCAGCCGCAATTTCTCTGGGCAAACTGTGACAGTATCTCATCACTCTCATAGTGAAGAAATAATAGTTTATTTTATTAAGTGATACTTAAATTAACTCCGGCAGTGTTAATTTTGTTTTCTCACAAGCCCAGAAGAGAGCTAAAAAAAATGGAAAATGAGAGATAAATCAGATAGGTAGAAATTTGTGGTCTGGTTTGCTTGGTGATTAATTTCTCTATGCATTTTCCAGGTTCAAATGGAGTATTCTGGTCAATGTCATTCTTTCATGCAGCAGCACATTTTTTCATGAATTATGTATTTGCACAAAGTACCTATGGCTCATGAATGGTGTGCTTAGTAGTCAGGTGCTTCTTTTTCCTATAAACTGGATAATATGTAAATGAAACAAAAAACTGCAAAATTTCATCATCAATCAGCTTGGCTGTAGTTTATGGCTCCTCTACTATTCATGTGTATTTTCTCTTTGCTGTTTTTGCTCATCTTCTTGCATGCAGGTTTTATTGTATAATGTTCCCTTTCCAGGTCCTTATGCAGCACTATTAAGCTTTCAGCTCAGAACTGCTTACACAGGCAAAACTTGACTTCACGTAGAGATTTCTTTCAGTGAGACACACTCATAGTACTTCATTTTCTCCTGTGAGAAGTTAGAGGGAGAATGGAAGAGTTCAATTTCTTGTAAGAGAAGTGGCTCTAAGACAATATAATTAATAATTGGTTACAGAATACACTTAACACCGTAATAGAATACTTTTACTCCAAAACATATCTGTGTCCATTAACAAATATTAGCTGACTTATTACCTTTCCAGATCCACGTGTTGACTTTGTACTTCTATTAATTTTGTTTCCATTGTAAATGTAAAATATAGTTTTTGTTGTAGAAGCTCTAATTAACACTTAATGTTGAGACTACAGGCCTTTTTTCTTTTATCTTTTTGAGCTTTCACTATAACTTCAGGTTAGTATGTGCCCTGTTTGCTTCTGTCTGTAAAACTCACTTTATGTCAAATTATATACATATATATATATTAGAAACTGAAAGAAACAGCTTACAATCATAAAAAAGAAAATTTGAAACCAACGTGGGATAAGAACAGGTTAGGCAAAGAGGATCTTTTATTCATTTTGATGCCTATAACCTGAGGAACTGCAAGGAAGTTGCAAATCCACATTTTCAAGTCCACACTTAGATGTTCACTATCTTCAGTGCTGACAGTGGACTGAAAATAGCAGGTGTTCCAGGGCTAATATATCTTTAACAGAGGGATACAAGATGGGGTCTTGTTCTAGCATCTGAAGTGTGGAAATCCATGTCCCACAATATTTTGATAACTCAGTTGTCTCCATAACTGTCTGATTCTAGGCTGTAGAAAGCCCATATAGCAATGGATTTCATAAATATATATTTTTTGACAAACAAAACCAGTCTTTTTTTACCAGCTTTGTATTTCCTACTCCATAATACAAGTTTCATTGTTTTATAAGACAAGGGAGAAGAAGCAGCTGAAGTTCCTTTGGTGTTCTGTGTTTAGTATTCCATGCAGAAACAAACAGTTTTGGTAAATAGATGCAGGAATATCTAACTTCAAAGTGAAAGATTCTCCCAAAGTGACTTCCCCTATTACTAAAGTATATATATCAAAAAAATTCAAGTTAAAAGACAAATATGTAAACATAACACATCAAAACAACTTATCCTGCTGATAGACCTGAATCAAACTATTAAACTAAATTTTCCTTTGGTTCAGTGGGCACAGATGGCACCTGAAGACTGCAGGTCATCCTACCAGAGGAGGTGTGTACCCTGAAGCTTTTGTGTTGCAGGGGGACAATAGCACTTTCCTCTCCTTCCCAATGAAAGAGCACAGTTGCCTCCCGTTGCCTGAAGAACAAACAAATGTTCTTTTGCACATTCTTTTCTTCTTTGTACTTGAATTAAAAATCAGTTGAAGTTGCCTGACTGGGAGCAACTTCAAGACATGAGCATCTTGCTGGCTACGCAACAGCATGTGGAGCGCTGTTGGAAATCCCTCCACCCCACTATGAGCCTTTCCGAGAAGCTCCTCTACTGGTTTCCTACATTAAGACTGCCAATTATTTTTCCAGTAAAGGCTAGTTTTAGTGTTATCTTCTGTAAAGGGAAGCTACAAGACTCCTTTAAATGAGCCATTGAGCAGGTTCTATGCGCCTTTTCTTTTCTGTCACTGTCAATAGGAGCTGACTCCAGTAATAGCCAAACTTGCTGTCATTCAGACATTACTGGCTGTTTCCCAGTCACTCCTTGTGGTTACTGAGGTGTCATTCAGTTCCAAGGGAACCTGAGGATCATCTATCACCTTGCTATTGCTCTGCTATTATAATTGCACAGATGACTCATCATGGACTATAATAAAATCTTCCAAGACAGTTAATGGGAACAATAAAGACTCAAAGATATTGGCTGCTGCTCACTCAGTGGAAAAGTTTCACTTTTTTTGTTATGTGGGGTAGGACACTGGGTTCTGGCTGTCCCTGTTCTTGCTATGACAGCCTAGATGTTCAACCAGGATAGACCAATGCACTGGGTTTGGGATGGATCTCAGTTCCTGAAATCAAGAAGTGGGTTCCTACAAGACTTTGCACATGATACACTTACTCTTGCTAATTTTTTTTTTTTTTCACTTGAAGCTGCTTCCTGGGCTTTCTAATCACTATACATTTACATATAGTCATACATCTCAAGTCCTACCTGCTTCCAGCTATGTTTAGGACACTGTGGGGGCCATTAAACCATTTAAACAAGTTTTTAATGCAGGAATTGTTTGTTGGGTACTGGAGCTTTTATGAAGAGTCATCTGTTTGTTAGCCCTAAAAAATAGGGAAATTCATGTATGTTCCTGTATGAAGAAATTCCTATTGCTTAGTATGTGGCTTCTGCTGACTATCTGGATATTGCAGATTCCTTTTTTGAGGTTTTCTGTTCGTGTTAGCAGTGACCTTTGGGTTTCCAATTGGTGTCAGACATATAAAGTATTTGTGCTGTAATATCCAACTTAAAGGCAAGTAAGACTATGCTGAGGCTTGTTCTGAAGTCTGCTTCTCTTCCCAAATCAACTGAGCCAATACAGACACAAGAAAATACGGTGGCAGAATCTGTATTATCTCTGAGATCCTAAACAATTAAATCTATCAGTTAGGCTATTGAAGAGCATATCCCTGAGGCAGTCTATCACTTTTTCTTCCATTGATGTGATGACTTTTACTTCAGGCTGATGGTCAGGAAGCCTGAACAGATGATACTGCAATGGCTGCTTGTCTCTCTCCTCAGTGGGTCTTTCAAGATGGCTGAACAAAGGCTTGTTACAAGGAAAATGCAACTTTTCAGGAGTTCTTGGTATTAGAAAATGCGAGGATAAAATTAAACCTGAGATTGAAAAAAACTCAAACTCTTTACTGACTGGAGCTGCAGCAACTTAATTTTTCTCCATATGACATGTTGAAAAGTATCCGAAGAGTTAATGTACCTTTTTCAAAGCAACTATTATAGGCAAAGTTTTAACACTTTTTTCCTTTTTCAGTCTGCTAAAACATTCACCTGAAACTCATTCTTCCAGCTTGTTATATCTCCCTGCCGTGCAATTTGTTCAATACTTTTTTCCTGCTAATTTTGTATTGTCCCTCATTACTGAAATGTGGAAGAGACCTATCAGCAAAAACAATTATTGTAGCTTTTCCCTCCAACTTCAGAATGTAATTGTTATTCTTTTGATTTGTTTGGGTGCTATGGAAACTCTTAATTGACTTTTAATTAATAGCCAGGCTAGATACAGCTGAATATTTAACTGGCATATATACCTTTAGGATTTACAAACCACCACTAACCCACTTCAAACTGTACTTGAGCATGCTAAAGATTATGCAGAGTTAGTCAGAGAAAGGAAAGCTAAGAAGGGCAAAAGTTGCAGTCATATGCTTCCTGGGAACTTATCAAACAGAAAGAAAATCTATTTTTAAAAAGCCAAGGTTATTCCTTTGCCCAGGGTAATCTGTTGTGCTCTGACAGATCAAAACTTGAAGGTACAAACACAGTTTTGGAATAGATGACTGCTGGGAGCCATGAATTTGCAAAAGTGGAGCTGGCAAAGAGGGGAAGGTGAGCAGGATGGGCTTATCTTTAGATGGGTGTATTTAGACTACCTTCCTCACCTTCAGTTTCTTCTTTAAAACTGTATCTGTAGCCATGGAATTTTTGCATAAAGGACATTGCTTCAAAGCTTTGCATAATTTACATTCCTCTCCCTCTGATCTTTCTGTTGGCTGCTTACAAAGAAATCCATAATAAATTATCACTGGACTAACCAGGAAAAGGTAAGAATGCCTATGTTAAATTTTGACATTTACAGTATCTCCTGTATTTCATCCTTATATTCAGTGATCTCAAATAATTTCAAACATTTTCATATAGACCACCTACAAAACTGTACCCAAAAAACAATTATGGAAATACCTATGCATTCAGAAGCTGTCAACCTCTGCTCAGGATACTGGATCCAGACTTCCAGAAAAATTCATCTGCATAAGCCTGTTCCCTCCTGCCTTTTTATTTCAGAAGCCATCAGACAGGGGTAAATGGGTGAAGCAAGGGCTGTCATGTTTTGGCCACATGACAAGTGTTCAACCTGTTATGTGATGGGCTTGAGTAGAGGTACCTGACCAGTATGATAGAAAGAGCATAGTCAGCTTGATTTAGAGGGCTTCTTATGTCTAATGACAATGAAAGTGTTGTGCACCCAGAGAACAAAGTTACACAACTCCATGTTTTTTTTTTTGAAATTGCAAAATGAAGTACTTCTGAACAGTGTTTGTCACAGGCGAATGCTCTCTGCTAGTAGAATTACTTAGCCAGACCAAACTGAATTTGCAACAGAAATTTATGAGAGCTCTACTCCCATTGAAAGAATCTCAGTGGATGACTAGAAACTCTTTGCACTTGGTAACCTCTCACCATGGCTGTATGGTGGCTCAGCAGCACAATGCAGGACCAAGAAGTCTAGCTCACACACTTCCTGTGTGTCCTCTTTTCTTCAACCATATAGCTTCCCTATCATCTTGAACTCTATTCCAGTATCTCAAATGTGTTTTAGTTCATAGAACTCTTAGGAACTTAAAAAAGTCTGGGCAATATTTGTGGAGTCCAATGTTGCATACAAAAAAAACAGAGGGTTTTGTCATACCTTGTAAAGTAATTCTGATGACTGTAGAAATTTCTTTTTCAACCTTCATGGAAAGGGAAATCAGATGTATTAACTTATGTGAAATGATCAGAGTTTCTTTGACGGTAACATTTCAGATGTGTTTGTTATTATCAAAGAATCAGTATAGCCAGTTGATATCTTGTATTTTCTACGCTATTTAAAATACTTTCGTTACATAGGTAAGGTTAATCTGCTAGTGAATGAATATTAATATAGCTCGATATCATCTTTTGGGGTGTGAGTTTTGACTTAATGAAATGCCAGTTTCCCTGGAGTTACTCTCAGTTTAAAGTGGTGAAAAAGGAAACCAAAATGAGTCAAAAGTTTATGAATCAAAGAGATTTTCTGATTTTGATAGGACATGCTTATATATTCATAGGCAGAATTGGTTGTGCAGCAATCATCTGGCATTTTGCAGCTCTCACACTACTTGAATACAGAAAATGAGAAAGAAGTTTTGGAAACTCAAATAGGTCTCATTACTAAGTGATGCATGAACACCCTCATGTGCACAGCCTGCAGCACCTAGGAGATATGAAAAATTAAGAATGGCATAAAATTAACACAGAGCTTGCTGTTCCTGTATCTCTTAGGATGTAATTTAATGATTAATTCTCTTGAGAATAGACTGTGTCAACTGATCAATGCAAATGAAAGCTGTTGAGTGGCTAATACCTGCAGTGATGGTTTGAAAAGTGGATGGAGCTAAAAAATCTTAAGCAGCAGAAGTAAAACTTGTATAACATTAAGAGACACTCTTTTTGCTTCACTCAAAGTCTAGTGTGCCTGCAGAAAACAGGAAACACACTCACTGCAAATAGCTATCTTGTGTAACCCAGGTTAAGTCTATAGGGTTTGATGGGACCATGTTGAGTATGCCCTTATGTCTTCTGTAAACTGTCTTATCCATTATCGCCTGTGAAAATATAGTTTGCTGTACCTGTCCCAGTATAGTTTCTTTCTATCTTGTTTCCGAGAGCCTGGAATTCTCAATTTGAACTTAAAGGAGGATATCATAAAGATCTTGGTATCTAAATATCTTTCACTGATATGTTGAAAGACACACAGCAAGTAACTCAACTTTCTTGTTTAAAAATATCTGCATGTTTTTTGTGTTTGTACTGCACAGTGCTTTTGAAAGAAGTTCTTCAGGAAACATTAATGTACAATGTCATCATGATGCATATCAACTTGAAATCCTATAAAATTAAGCCCAGAGGTGGCCTTCATTTAATATAAAAACCCAAACAACCAAAGACCAACAAAACAAGTGGAGGTTCAAGTGTGGCATTAGGAAGCATTTTTTTACTGAGTGGGTGGACAAACACTGGAACAGACTTCCTGCAGAGGTGATAGATCCCCACGTCATTAAGAAGCATCTGAACAATGGTCATAATAATGTGCTTTTATTTTTGATCAGCTTGAAGTAGTCATGCAGTTGGACCAGAAGATGGTTGTAGGTCTCTTGCAACTGGAACTATTCTATTCCATTCTATTCTGTGAATGTCATGCAAGGTCAGATTCTGATCTTTTGCCCCTGACTGATGATTTTAAATTAATCTGAGAGCTCTTGGTGAATCTTCATTAGGAAATTTTCTTGATTGATATTGCATGATTGGTCACTGTTGCTCCTGTCCTTTATTGGTTTGTCTCTGCCAGTTGATGCTATTCTGCATCTCCAGCTGCTTATGTCTCATTCCACTATTTCCTATTTTTCTTCTGCGGTCTTTATACTTTTAAATTTCACTGATCCACATTTAACAATTTTCTATTTATTTCCCTACAATCATTTCATGGACCATTGCTTGCCTAAATTTTCAAATTACCCTACGGATTACAATCTCTCTTGGATGAAGATTGGCAGTAAACCATACTCATTCAGAAAGTCTTTTCAGATATAATCAACTTATAACACCCTTTTTTTTTTTCTGAAAAAGTCTTCTTTGCTTTTAGACCTTTAATAAAAAACTGCATTCCTTATTTTTTTATGCTTAGAAGAGTAAGGGTGAATTTAAAATGAACTGTAAAGATGAAATAGAATTAAGAGCAGAAAATGTACAAAACCTTCTGACTGAGAGTATATACTCACAAGGGCAAAAAGTAGAAGACAGTATGTGTGGTATAGTGTGGTGTGGTATATAACTACCATAAAAAATCTGTTCTGCTGAGAAATGGCATCCTGTAGATGTTAGCTTTGTAATTAATACCGAGATTTCTCCTAAATTGGGCAACCTACTGGGAAAGCAGAAAGGATTGCCTGATGCATGTTTCCTTCTTGCTGCAAAAACATTGTGCAACCATCATAAGCATTTAGGTATCTTTTATGATGGAATTATCAGAGCAAATCAAAATATACTATCATTAGCTCAGTGACCTCATCAGCTGCAAGCTGAAAGCTTGTTTGACTTTTATATTTGGCTACACATATAAATTGAGATAAAACTCCCTGACCTCATGGGATGGACAGCACCATACCAGCATTATATGGTCCTTTGTGAGCTTGGTTGTTTTTTTCAACAGATGAAGACCAGAAAGGGATTTTTAAACACGTTTAAGCATTTTTTCAAAGCTACCTTAGCAATGCAATCCATGTTGGAATAACATCTGGCACGTGTGATTATTGCTGTTGGATGGGTCACTAAAGTACTTAACACAAATCTGCATCCAGAAAACCAACCCAATACTGCCTAACAGCTGCAAAGCAAATGGTGAGGCTAGTTTTGGCAAAAATTACATGACAGGAAATCAAAGAGCTGGTCTGATGCTCACAGCTGCTGCACCTGCTTCTGAAACTCTTTCCAAGAATTATTGTATTAGGAAGAACAGAAAACTTTATATTACTTTTTTCTTGCTCCAAATTCCTAGTTTAAATGAGGTAAAAGTTCTTTCAGTTTAACAGTTATTTAAATAAGAAGCATAGATTGTGCTAGATATCTGACTTAATCAACAGAAAGATGGCTGTTATGAAAACCTATTTTTAAGCCAAAATCTGGTTACTTTGTATGAAAAGCCCATATTTCTGTGTCAAGGCTGATGAATCGTATGCATAGCCTGACAATAACCATACATGCACTGCAGGTGGAGGCAGTTTCTGGAAAAGCTCTGGTTGGAGGGAACTAGTCAAGACCACAGATCAAAGACTGAGAAGACATATGTCAATCCTTAAATTTACATGCTTGGTGTTTTGATGTTGATGTGACTGCCAAACAGTGCATAATTTGAGGAGTCTGTTGCCATTTTAAACGAGCTAGGACAAACTGGGTTCAGCTCCTTTGTAATAACCTGGAACCATGCCTAGAGATTTGATCCAGGCAGCAGTCTCCTAGCTACATGACTTCATTAACTTCTCTAATCTGGTTGATGCTGATGAATGTTGTGGATTTGGACTTTATATGCTGTAAGTCACATCAAAGACTTTAAGGAAGAGGAGAACCTGACAGTCGCTGGCTTGGTCTTCTCTTAGATGTTCTAGTGGTGCTCTTGTGGGGAAAAAAAAAAAACAAAACAACAAAAAACCTTCTGAAATTGCAATGTCACACTGGATAAAGTGCAGAAAAACAAGTCCATTTTTATCTTTGGAGTGTATCCAAGGCACTAGTGAAAGATCTAAGCATTTGTAACACATATTTGACACAGTGAGCCAATGAGCCAACCTGGATTTCAGAGCATCATACTAAGACTGCCCTAGACAACAAACTTTTGCTCAGTTTTGAGACAGAGTTCTGTGCTGCTGTATTTAGAACAGACCTTTCCAGTAAAATAATAGTCCAACAGTAATTAAAATGAAAATTCATTTCCTTATATGAAAATTCAGAAATTATTGTGGATTAGTTTTTAGTACTAAAATCCAGTTTGAGAGTGTTCTAAATCCTTTCTATATTATTTTCTTATTCACTAAAACTGTTTTGAGTCCACATTGGCTCTTATACAACACTATCAAGGCTTTTTGAACCTTCATCTCAGCAGATATTTTTTATTATTTCAGCAAATTTTATTAGCCACTCTAAGTAATGCTTGTAAACCACACTCAGCCATGAAATTCTTTTTACTTCTCTTGTTTCAGTCACTACAGTAAGTAAAAACTGTATGTGTAAGGAATTTTTTTCAAGGAGGTCTACTTAAAGTATAGATAGTTTATGTTTTTGAGAACCAGTTGCATAAGTTTCATGCACATTACTGGGAAGCATATACCCAAACAATCCCCCCAGCATAAATGTTGGCAAGGTCCTACTAATTTATTATATCAGAAAAGTTTAATTTGCATGTGCAGATTTACATTATCCTTTCTTGCATCATATTGCTAAATATCCTGTGATCCTGCTATAGTCGTAAGAAGATAAAGGCCAGTTTTTGAGAAGTCTTCAATGTCCATGGAATTTTCTCACATTGTCATTGGCTGTTACTTTGTTGGCTAACTTTCCCTCAGCTTCAAAATAAACAAAACAAGTTCTCATATTGCACAGAGAAGTTTGGGCCACTGAAAAATAATGTTTATATGAATATAGTGAAAAAGGTTCATGCCAAAAACTTCTTTCAGACTTCCTGCTTTGGCTGCTCTTACAGTGTTGGATGTGTTACATTTATTACCTCATAGCACCAAAAAAACATATTGTTAGATGTTTTCAAAAATGCCTCAGTTGATGGTCATTCTGACTCCAAGACCAAAAAAAAAAGTTGAGATATTTACAGCTGAGGATTGGAAATAATTCTGCATTGTTGTCTAAGGACCCAGTTGGTAGAATCAAGTGATTCCATATAAATGCATTTGTTTTATGTAAGAATTCTCTTAGATTTTACTATTACAAAGATATAAACTCAAGAGCCAAGTGTAGTTTGAAAAATACAAGAGAAATATTTGTTTCTTCAGAGAATTCTTTCTGTATATGTAGGCTTAAGTGACACCTTGAAAACATGAGGGTGTTTGAGATTACTAAGAGAGGATCATACAAAATATTTAGCCTGACTTGCATTTCCCTGACTCTTGTGCAGGAGTTCCAGTGTTAACTCATTTTTGTATTTTGTGATCAAGGGTGATGTTATTAAGGAAGAGGTAGAATACTCAGTCAAGTGCATCTGTGATGATCACAAATGTTTTCCAACAAAATTTGCAGTTATACCCAAAATTTGCATTAATGATTGCCCTTTTATTCTGCAATGCTCCAGCATATTCTTGTGTATATTTATCACATTGCTATACCCTGAGTCTTCTTCCTTCTCTTATCTGATTATTCAGTGCTATCTATTAAAAGACATAAGATCAAAAGAGCTCCCTCTTTCAAGGCTTCAATTCATTGTAGGAGAGCAGTAGGAGAGCTGTCTTGCCTATTCTATGTCATTCATCAGAAGCACAGGAGGGATTCATGCTAACTAGCTGTAGACATCCCTATTAATAGCTGTAGCTGAGTTTGTGTCTCTAGTGTGTTCATGACTGGAGGGAAATGGTAATCTGTGCTGTGCATCAGCTGGTCCATTCTAGACATCTACTCAGGATAAAATACATCAGAGAAACTCTAGGCACCCTAATTTTTCTACTGATTATGAGAAGAGTCTAAGGCCACTACATATCTGAATTCAAACTATTGGCATTCACTCACATGACTCATTAGTCCCTTGGTGCATGTTGTCAGCCAATAATTTGTTCTATTGCCTAGGGCAGAGCAAAGTGATACTCAGGATGAACATCTTCAGCAGGCAGGCAAATGTCCCACACAGCATAAAACCCTGGTGTTTCAGAGTCATCGATGGATTTGGTTTAATTGACAAGGAAGGCTGAGAGAAGGATTTTGTTTTGAGAAGTGCAAAATGAAAGATGCAAATGTCACTTCTAGCTATATGTATAAGAAAACTGTCAGCTAGCCATACTTTTTGCTTGGCCTTGGGTATTCTTCAGTAACCCAAAATAAGGACAACCATAATTTTCAGAGTGCTGTGAATTTCCATTACCTTATCTGACATAATTAGCATTTAGATAAAAGCAGCCTGACATCATGAAATATGCCAAGCACCTAAAGTTTCTTCACATTCCATTGGTTCTTGTTAGCCAGAGTCTCTAATATCCAGGCAAAGAAGAGATATAAGGACTAACTTTAGGCACTGAAGACACAGCCTGGGCCACAAGAATCTGTTGTATTTCTAAAGTAGTACAGCTATCTGGGATGAGAGATATTGACCATAATCAGAACTGAAGCAGAAATCCAGGGTTTTCAGAGGGACTTGGTCAGCTTTCTGGTCTTTTGATGGTGGAAACTCTTCTACACATATTTCAGCATAAATGTCTCTAAGGCCAGAACTAAGAATCTGTAAGAACTGTAACCATGGAACTATAAAGGCTACTGCACCTGTAGTATCCTTTGGTAACATACTTAAAAAAAATTAATAAAACCTTTCCTGAACTAATACAAAACTTTAAAAATACAAATTATTTACAGCTGAATTTTGCAGATCCATTGTCTTCTATGGAATCTAGAACCAAATCTTGCACACATCTAAAATAATACAGGTTTACTTAAGAGTTTACAAGTGTCTCAATGCATTCTTCCTAAGTATTGCTATAATAAAAATTGAATAATAGATATGCATTTTATGAGGAGTTTGTATGAGCTTATAAGAGAATTTTTTCATCCCATCTTTCCAGTGCTCTATTCACAATGAGTACAATATGCTTTAACATGGCCTCAGGGAGGAGTCTATTTGTGGTTCATTAATAAGGGCTGTTTTCCAAAGAGCTATCTGTTATATAATTACAAAGAACTCTGAAAAAATGACCTCACAGTGTCTGTAGTGGGGTTGTTCAATGTTTCCTGATGGCATGAGAACAGATGAAAACATCTGTGCAGTCCTAGCTTCTTGCCTAATTAGGCAGCTCTTGTATATTTGCTTTTTTTTAAACCATGCAAACACATTTTGCAATTTCATTCTCTCATTTATAGTCTATTGGAAGTAGGGATGAGATGTAAATTACTGTAGTTAACCCTTTTTCTTTCTGCAGACAGATGATATTTCTCCTTTAATGTGTCTGTGAGTGGCATGCTGGGTATTTTATGGGGGACTTTGGGATGTAACTGTACCTGATATATCATTAAGGGGAATAATATGCATCAGGACCAGCAACTGAGAGGCAAAGCTTCTTTCTTTTGACGTTTGCATCACATCTGAGAAAAGAAGGAGGCATGACAGCCCTTAGACTGGGCAGGAGCCTGCCCAGTAGACTCGGTGAGCAGGGTGCATCCTACTGATCTTCACTGGCATAAAGCACTCTGCCATCTGTGTGGCTCTAAGCAAGGTGCTGGATTCCTTCATCACTCTGTGAAATATTAATGCCAATATATAATCGTCCAGCCTACTGCGAAAGGGTAGTTCTGTTTGCAATGGGCTTTGAGCTTCCGGAACACAAGGTGCCCCTGCAAACATAAAATATATGATGGCTCTGAGACTGAATTATATATCTAGCTGGATAAAGGAAAGTGCCCTGCTGGAGACTGCATAATGCTTCCAAATACTCATTTTTATGTATGTTTTTTTTAGGAGTATTTATTGTTTAAAAATTCCTTGTACGGGTGTAAAAAACAAGGTGACCACATCTAGCAGAAATGTTGCTTCTGCTAGTAGATTATAGGATTATACAGAAAAGAGAAAGCCCACCTTCTTCTTCCTAGCTTTCCTCCAATCTCACAGTGTAGTTCTTAGTAATGGAAAATCAACACAAAACCCAACTATATTTTCTTTTCAGCTCTGTAAAACAAATCCTTAATTATAGACTCTTCTCAGATCATGTCATAACATGTACTGCACTGCTCCATAGTAAACATTACTAAATACTATTGCAGGCTATATTCTGAGTCATTACTAAATGACTAGGAAAGAAGGAATTTTTATTAAACCTTCATATATAAATTTATGTATAGGGGCTTAATAGATGGTTAATAGATATTTCAATAAATAATGAATTATTAAAGAGCTTAGCAGCTCATTATTTTACCAGTTTCATGTATTTATGTACATGATGTACTTATAACCATTTGGTACATGTGCAGCTTAGACCTGTTCCATGCTTTTAACATCTATTAATTATTATCAATAATTTTAATATTTGAATGGTGTGTAGGTTTTAGCACATAAAAAATAGCCATTTCAGGTTTCTTAAAAGGAAAGAATAATTTTGTTATTGGTTGCATACTCAATATGTTTGGCATCTAATTTAACTTTAGCTTCTCTTGGTTTATGACATGATCTTTCCCTGACAGCTTTCCTTTGACAGTGTAAATACTTGCAGTTACTTGTTAATGTGTGAATACCATTTGATAAGTCTCTGTATACATATGCTGTCATTATTCTGCAGTAAAATAAAGCACCATCCTTTTCAGCCATGGGTAGAATCAGATCAGATCTTTTCACACAAAGATAAAGTAAAATGCTGAAGGACAGTATTGCTGTGTTTTGGGAGCTTTGTGAACTGAGCTGATGAGGAAGCAATTAAAGACAGGAAAAAACAGTTCCACTGAGTCCTTCTCATACAAATTACAGGAATCAGAAAAGCTTTTCCTATGTAGGAGCCTGTTTCAAAAGCTCTGAGCAATGAGGAGTAAAAAAACCTGTTTTGTGAGCAATGCACAAAATGGACTACTGTGAACAGGCATTAGCTCCAGGAGACTGGAAACTGTGATTCACCTTTATTGTGTAGTGAGTGTTTTGGGGAGCTAGATGTCCAAGCCTCTTCAGATGTATTTACAGAATCTGAACAATAAGAAGAATTCTACTGTGATTGCAAAATATTAAATATTTCTCACTTACATTTCCTTCAGGGATTAAAGGCCAGCTCTTCACCCTTCCTGACTGAGACAGAAGGCACAGTTTTAAAAAGAAAGATTAATTCCTTACACACTGGAAGCAGATAGGAAAGGATAATGCTTCATATTAAGGACTACAGATAATTCATCAATATGACATCACATACGATTTGCTGTCAGTCAAAGCCAGGCAGCTGCCCCTGAAAATGCCTATTGCCCAACCTGTTCCCAGGCTCAGGCAGACTCCCTCCACCAGCGCTGCTGCTGTTGAGGATGTCACGTCTTGTACACAGGTTTGCAGGGCCCTCCACAGCCACACAGGGAGGCTAGTGCAGCACCAGCCAGCACACCAGGTGGGATTTTACTCAAGATTGAGACATGGAGCAGGGGGTGATATCAATGATTTTTAGCAATTTTCAGTGTAGCTAAGCCATGTTTAGGAGTTCATTTTGCCTTAAACAGCTTCCACAGGGTTGAGAATTCTTGCTGCTTCCAGGGTAAAGATAAAGGAAGTTCCAGTGTGATGGAAAATTACAAAAAAAATATAGTAGATACCTCTCTTCCCTTCCTCCACCACAGATGACTGTGGATTAAACAGTGGTGAAAAGGTGTTCATGGGCACAAGAGCTAAAATTGACCTGTTAGTAGGGTTCCCTATGTATTTTTCATTCTTGCCAGTACCCTCGCCCACACCATTCCTGGATGTGACACAAGGGCTATTTCCAAGAGGCTGCCTGGATACAGCCACATGATCTTGGAAGCTCTGAGAGATCACTCTATGGACACAAGTTAGTTCAGCCCTGTATGTCTCAGGGCCAAAGAATGACCCTGGGCACATTTAATTTACTCATAATGTGGACACTCTGTGCTTAACTGGTACATTAGTAAGTCAGGCCCCCCTGTAACCTCCCAAGATGGGGAGGATGGAGCAGACTGTCACCCTGGATCTCCCAGCTCCAGAGGGCTTTGGCAGAGGGAGTGCTAGTGTGCTATGCATGACTGCATAAGGGGGATCCTCACCTGCCTCTTTATTTTCTTACTAGGGACTGCTGTTCTTGTCAGTCCCACTGTAAAAACATGACTGTGTAAGAGTAGTGAAAGCAGAGAACAAAGCTCCTGACCATCACCGTATTAGCACAAATCAATGAAAAGCTGATGAGCAAAATGTTTTGTGAAAGATGATATTGAGTTCATTAATGTTGTTAAAGGGGAAATCAGATTCAAATTGTTGGGAAGCAGTGCAAAACCAGGCACACAAGAAGTAATTCCTGGAAAAAGCTGGGGGAAGTCAAGAGGCAAAATGCCACTCTGTGAAACACAGAAAAAAATACAGCTGTGGCATTGATGGGGCACTGCATGATAGCACAGGGTTGCACCAGACAGGAAGGAGAGAGGTGGAGAATGCTGTAGCTACTGCTGTCCCCTCCAGCAGAGGCACAATAGGGGTAGAAGAGGCAGCTCACCATGACAGGACCAGATTGATTCAGTTCATGGTTTCATCAGGGCCTCTTGCCATCTCCAGTTTCAAGATTTGTAAAACCCAAAAATATGAAGTAAATTGATGTCTAGAAGTGAACAGTGCTAAGTATTCTTACAGTGTTTAGCATGAGGATCTCAATACCATGGAAAGTCATCACCATTCAGAAACAACAAGATGGTATATTTATGCTCAGATTTTTTCTTGAACAGACAAATAGCAAAATCTAAAACCCATTAACTCAGTACAACATCATAAATAAACACCCATTTACAATCCTAGTCCAAACAGTAATCTTTCAGTTTGTTTTAAACTTTTCCTTCTTCTTATACACATGATATTGGCAAACAAACTTGATAATAGGAAGTCAAGTCTATTTAATACAGGATACCCTATACATGCTAAATAATGTTATTTGCAAACTATCTCTACAAGATTATTTATGACCATAACTTTCCATTGCAGATTGTGCATTTGGCCTTCCTATGGGATCTCTGATCTGGGGCCAATCTGGAAACCTTGTATTCCCATGGCAAGACCTATTAAACAACTGTAGATCGATCCCAGTGCTATTTCATTTAAAGGGTGAAATTCTTTCTATTTCTTACAGGAGTCTTACAGGATATTTACAGATATCTAGACTCAAGCAGTGTGACTGTCAACACATGTTAAAAACCCGAGGTCTTTGTCCTGATAAAGGTTACATAGAGCTACAAAATTTCTTGCTATTTCTGCTCTTAGCAGGAAGAAAAGCAGACAACAGTTACCCTCTTCTGTCCTGCAAGAAGGGTGGGAGAAAGTGTGTGGTAAAAGGGTTTATTTGTCCATGCAGAAAGGACTGGCTTGTAATCTTCCATCACTTCCAGAGGTGGGCACAAGCAAGCCAATAAAGTCAAACATTCCATTGCTGCTGCAATTGCTGTTACTGCAGCAACCTCAAAGAATACCTGCCATGCATCAGCACCTCACAGTGCCAGGCTCCTACTAACGCAGGACAAAGGATGATCCTTCCAACAGTTTTACCATTCAAAAGCATAATAAAATATTCTTTCTGCTGGAACTCCCTGGTCCATACTGGTCTGAGTCACAATACAAGAGTACACCTTAGACAAAACAATATCTTCAGTAACATGAATACTACCTGAATATCGATTTTTAAATTTATCTTTGCTCACTGGTCTTCCAGCTCGTGTCTGGCAGTGAGCTGCAAGGCCATTTCTTCATGCTGCTGGCTGGAGGACCCATCCATTCCCAGTCATCTGTACTTCCTTCCATTCTATTTGCTTGGTTTTTCACATGTATCCTCCTAATGATTCCCCATTCCTCCCAGATGAGTTTCACTCTCTTAATTGAAACAGCTTCACCAGAATCTGAATGTTTCTGACATCTGGAAACTGGCAAAAAAGTTGAGATTTTAAAAATGTCATGTAGCTACCTCTTATAAGTAATTGCCAGCTCGGAAGTCCTTTTTTCAAGATAATCTGTGATGAAGGTATTTATATTGCATGTAATTAACAGGGTTTGTTTTATGGAGCTAAGGATAGGCACCCAAAAAAAGTGCATTAGCAGGGATTCTGCTTCCACAGAAATAGGCCCATCTAATGCACAGAATTTAATTCACCTAGGAAAAGCACAGGTGTGTAGAAGGACATGAAATGACAGTGATGTAAAATATGGAGAAAAACATTCTGAGTTCAGTTAAGGGGTAATTTAATAGTGAAAAAAAATCAGGTAAACAGAATATTTTGTGCACACAAAATACATTGCTTCAAATTAATAGCATAGCACAGACATAGATGACAATGAGCACAGCCATGTATTCGTCTTTGTCATAACTGTGCATTGAATACTAAATTAACTCAAAACCCAAAAAAATTCAGGGACATAGAAAGCTTGTGTCTAAGTCATCAGTGCAGGAATGCTGGTATAGAGCCAGAGTAATATAGTCAGAACCAGGAGCAGTGGTTAAATCTATTGTCCCAAAATGCTGCAGTTCTCATAAAGAAAATAATTTATTATTCTTGTGTGGGTCTCTGAGTAAAGACAGAGAAATGCAATGGAGTTTTAAAAGTGAAGAAGCTTTGGTGCAGCAAAACTGTAGTCTGATCTTTTAGAATAAATTATTAAAAAAAATTATAAACACTCCCAAATATTGAAAGATAATTAAACAGCATCTGTTTCCCCTATCTGTCTTTCTTGTTCAGTTCTGATCATATTCATCTTTACTTTACATATAAAAACCAATAATTTCAAGATCTTAAAAAATGAGGTAGGGCAGGCCATAGAAAGTCCTACCTCACCTCCATTTGTGTAAACAGAATCTGGACCTCTGACAGCAGCAAGATAGAAACTATCTGGGAGAAATGATAAAACACAAAGTAGACTGATTTTGTCAGGGTGGAACCATCCTTCATCTGTGAAGAGCTGCTTGACACAGTATGGTCAACTGCTTTTGTCTGTGGATTAATCTTGCTAAAAGTTAGGAGAGAGAGGTCAGGATTCAAAATGCTAATAGTGAAGGAAATTAATTTCCTCCCTCATCCTCCAGAAAGTAATTGAAAAGCCTTCAAAAACCTGACCAGATTGGAGGGATCCTGCCTAGCTCAAGGGCAGTAAGCAAGTTTCAGCATGGGTGGTTGTGGAGGAAAGACCCAAACATGGTACAGGAACCAAGTGCCCCTCTGCTGTTTGGAAATATTTGAAGTTTTCAGGGTTAGTGTTGAAAAAGCAAAATAAGCTGGGAAATGTAAGGAGCTCTCTCAGCGTAGATGTGGCAACAAACAAAGAATTGTGCAGGCATGAACAAACCATGTTGGCAGTCATCTAGCGGGGGTGGAATCAGGTCCCTTAACTCCAGGTGTCCAAAGCATCTTGTTTCTGGTAATCTCAGTTTCCTTTGGAGTGACTATAGGGATGGAGGATTGTTCAAAATACCACAAATTGCTCTCTGGATGCACTTTTCTTTTTTTTTCAGTGACTAGAGGATCTCAAACAGCCAGCTTGGACCAGACACTGTACTCAAGATGCATGGAATTAGGTAAATCCTATCTTTAGTAACCCAAAACATATCAGAAGCTTGCCAGTCAAAGAGGGTGACAGAGCCATGGGCCATACCAGGCTTGCAGCTATCGTCAGAAGCTCCAGTATTTCTGTGTAAGAGTCAATTCGGGACAAAACCTGCTCTCCATGTCAGCCTACAGTTCTACCAGTTCAGAAGCAAGTTTCCACAGCCGCATGAAACCTAGTCAGCCCTGACTCCTACAACATGTCTCGTGCTCAAAATTAGAGAGTCAGTGCTGTTTTGAGTGAGGATGGTAAATTCATTGTGCTAAGAGTTTACCAGAGCTGGTAGAAATTTCCAACTTCTGGAAAAGAAGAAAAAAATATTTGAAAAATGGATTCCAAATATAAAATCTGTTTTCACATGAACAACTTTTCCACAAGGCTCCACAGTATGTGCTCTTCACATGCCCTGCGCATCACAGAGTATTCTATTCATTTGATTCTCCATTTTAGATTGTGAGCTTCTGATACCAACTTTGCAATATGCTTCAAGCTCTATGGACAGAAGATCCAGGGATGGTTATCCTCAATATAATTCCTTAATCCCCAAAAAAGTTTACTGAAATTACAACTGATTACTTTTTGATGGTTTTGACTTAATATTCCTGTGTGCACAGGTGAAGAGACAGGTACCAGATGTTGACTACAATATCTGTAGGACCAAAATTAGTAACGATTGTTTATTATTTGTTTCATCACTACCTTGAATGTATAATTCAGAAGCTGACTGGTGAGCACTGGCTGCTGTGATCTTGGCAGCATGAAGAACAAACATAACAAAGATTTACTTAGAAGCCCAACACCTCATTAAATAAGGGACTGGAAAGAGGTAGAATAAAATAACTCTGAGGCTGAAAATAATGAAAGTATTTCACAAGTTTTCCCATGCTAAAGGCAATAGGTCCAGTTCAAAACATAAAAGGGATGCTTTGACTTACAAGCATATGGCATGCTTGTTCAACTCACAGCCATTAAATCTGAAAAAAAAAAAAAAAAAAAAGTAAATATTCTGGCAGCTTTATTAGGCATTCTGCTTTCTCTAGAAAGGCACATCCTGGACTAGATTCAGTTCAGAGAGAGGGTCTTAGGCTTTACCAAAGGCACAGAGTGCAGCAATTATATCACCCAATTGATGGAGCTGCCATCCGTTACCTTGGGAGGTTTTTCAGTCTGGTAGACCTCACTACAAGGAAAATCACACTAAAATGTCAGATTGAGATCCAATCTTTTTTTTTTTTTCCTTTTGTAATTTTTTTTAAATGTATCTTCCTCCCCCTTCAAATTCATGCAAAATATTGTTACAGTCATCAGCACTGAGGTATAAACTCTTCAACTTCTGAGACTTAGTTGTCTTTTTTCTTGAAATTTGAGCCATTTAGGTTAAGTTGTAATAATTTCTAATGTATTTCCTCTGGCAGAATCAATCAGGACCTTACCTGCTGTAGTGACCAGCTATTACTACCAGATAGGAAAACTATCTTCAGTGCAGCTTGTGGATTCCTCTGTGCAATGCAAGTAGACATTCAGGCATGGAAGCAAGGAATTTTCAGAAAACACAGTGAGCTAAATGTGATGTGACTAGTAGGAGCAGACCCCTCATGAATCTCTGCCATTTAAAAGCAGTGGATATCCACCTGCTTTTGCCATTCCCAGTCAATGTATCCGGGTCAGCACTTTACCATGAAGGACCTCAAAGTCTATGGCCAATGTGCTCCATAGATGAGGTCTGTGTTCTCTCTTCTTTCCCATAATTTCTGCAGAGTGTAATTAATAACTCATGACTCTCTGTCATGCTCCTGTGTTTTCTTCCAGAAAGAAGGAATTGTCACGTCCCTGAGCTTGTGGACTTAACCTGCTCCAAGAAATCTGCTAGTCTGTGTTTTGTGAGGACAGTGACCTTGTTTAGCCTCAGATAGGGTCAGCAGTAGAGGCTGTGATGGGAGCTCTCAGCAGTTCAGCAGGGACACATTTTTGGTGGGCTGGAACAAGCATGAAGACATGAACATAAGCACCTAATGGATGTTGCTGTCTGCTTAGGCTCTCAGCTACTGTAGAGTTGTACAGAGGGCTTGAGAATTGAAATGGTACTTAGATAGCCAGTCTCTGGTGAGACCTGAAACCTGTATCTGCCATGGTGTGGGTATTTGTTTTCCTAGAACTGAGAAAATGTTCCTTGAGCAGAAAGGAAAACACACCTTTTGAGGGAGAAAGGGGATTAAGAGTGGTGCAAGAACTTTAAATTAATTTTGTCATTTTTCCCCCAAAAGGTCTCAAACACAATAGCCGAGTAGGGCCTACAAAAAACTTTGACAGTTGTGAGAAGGTTGTGTGACTCTACATGTTACAGATTTATTCTTGAAGATGAAGTGGGTTTTGCAGCAAAACAACACTGTCTATGGTGACACCTGGCCTCTGTGAAGTCAGTGCAAAAACTCCAATGACCCTAGAGGATGAGCAGCCCTGAATGTGGATCTAGTGAGCAGGATCCAATCTGCTTTCTGTTCTGTCAGCTTCTGAATCTCTGACAGAGGGGTGCTCAGTTATAAGTACTTTGGAAGAATGTGGTAAATGTAGAATACTCAATTCCTAGGCCAGTATCTTGCAGCCAAGATATTGTCACTGCTTTTTGTCCTCAATCATGATTTTAGATTATTTAGATATGTTTATCTCTTTGCATGAGATATTATATGTGTTCTTTGGACATGGAAAAGCCACATCCTTGAAGACAAAACAATTCAACATTTCAACTCCCTTTTCACTAAGAGTCAGGTGATAATTTGTGCTCTCTTTGGAGCAGAATGTATTTTTCTCATGGTCCAGACTACAGTTTTGTCCTATGCCTTCTGAACCAAACAGATTCTCCCTTCCCCAAGGGCTCATCATCAAAACCCACGAGATACCCAGTGCACTATGAAGTTTGCTTCTTTCCATTTAGCATTTAACATGAGTTGGACAGGGAAATACAGAGTATGCAGAGCCCCAAGACAGTATGGCACAGTTGCTGAGACATGTCAAATGCATTAGTGCATGTCAGCCTGCGCCAGGTCCTGCACAGGTTGGGAAGTAAGGCAGCCGCAGTCCTAATCACCACTGCCCTCCCAGGGGAATTCCATGCATGCTTGTGAAACTTCTCCTAGGGGATGTTGCTGGCTGGGAGGGTGTGAGAATAGAGAAATGGACACAGCTGTTTTCTTCATTCTGTGCACTGAATGTTTTCCCTTCTTGTTTACAATGCTATAAATTATTTTTTAGTTGAACCTTTGTTCTGGGCACAGCTTAGCCTTGAGCTGGGTTTGCTTATTTGTTTCCGTTCCTGCTTCATTTCCTCTGCCTGCCTCCCAGCATGACTAACACTGTCTGTGCTGCTTCCCTTGTCTCCACAGCTTCCCCTCCAGTGCTCTGTCCTAGACATGGCAGCTGCCATGCTGGTCCTCCATGTGCTGCCAAAAAGCGACCTGCTCAGCATCGAGCAGCACGGGGAAGTTTGCTAACAGTGACGGAGAGGTGCTGACTTCATAGAATTACAGAGTTGTGTAGCTTGGGAAAGACCTCTGAGATCATCGAGTCTGGTCATTAATCCAGCGCTGCCAAATCACCCACTTAAGCATGTCCCTAAGTGCTACACCCACACATCTTTTAAATACTCCAGGGACCGTGACTCCACCATTTCCCTGGACAACAGGCCTTTGTTTCTTGTTAAGAAAATGAAAACTTTGCTGGGTTTTCCTTTTTTTCCTCTTGCACTACATGTGCAAAGCAAGAGGGATGTGTGACAAAGAGAAAGAAGTCCTGTGTTCCCCGATGTTGTAGTCTAACCACTGCCAGCCGCTAATCTCCACACAGCTACTTGCTCACTGCATCCAGAGGCATGGGAGAGAGAATCAGAAAGGGAAGTGTGAGAAAACTCCAGGGTTGAGATCAAAGACAGTTTAATAGGTAAAGCAAAAGCTGTGCATGCAAACAAAGCAAAACAAGGAATTAATTAATCCCTTCCTTTGGTCAGGCAGGTGTTCAGCCATCCCCAGGAAAGCAGAGCTCCATCACACATAACCATTTTTGGGAAGACAAACTCCATCCCTCTGAATGTGTCCCCCTTGCTTCTCCCCAGCTTGATATGCTGAGCATGATGCCATTAGGTCTGGAACATCCTTTCGATCTGTTGGGGTCAGCTGTCCCAGCTGTGTCCCTTCCCAGCCCCTTGTGCACCCTCAGCCTCCTCACTGGTGGGGTGGGGTGAGGAGCAGAAAAGCCTTGGCTCTGTGTAACCCTGCCCAGCAGAAATGAAAACATTCCTGTGTTACCAACACAAACCCAAAACACAGCCCCATAGTAGGTACTAGGAAGAGCATTAACTCTGCCTCAGCTAAAACAAATACCTGATGTAATTTTTGATGGATTAATATGTCTGGGAGATGTAAAGTGGCACCTGCCTTCATTTGATCGTTCATATTCATTTGACCTGATATGCATTTTTCTTTTTTCACTTTGTCTTCTATTTTGCTGGTCTGGGACAAGCTTTTTGCTCTCCTACAATTGATATGATACATCTTCATAGATAACAACCCACTTTATCATTTCAAGCCTGTTAAGCCTCCCTGCAGACCTCCACCACAGTCCTTCAGACTCTGCAGTGCCTTTGCTGCCTCTGCAGCTGCTGGCAGCCTCTGAGCTCAACTTCTGGTTCATGGGTTTTCAATGCTTCTCAGAAAGTGCAGACAGCCCCTGAGCAGAGGAGTGGCTTTGTGCAATTGTGGGTGACCATGCACTGCAAGCTTGGACCTCATGAGCTGACTGGCTTGAGCAAAAGGCCTGAAATATTTCCATTATATAATACTCCATTCGTGTCTTTTGCAAGTTGAAGTGAAAATGAACTTGAACCAAATCCCACTGTGGTCAGTGAAAAAATTCCTGCCTATTTCAGGGGATACTGGAAACTGGCCCTGAAACCTACAGCTCCTCAGGATACCTACATTGAACAGCTTTGCAACTCAAGTTACCCTACTGACTTCAGGCAAGTATTTAGAAGCTTTGCTGCATCCATTGGGAGCTCACAGAGACCACGCTTCAAAGGTTGTGTGGCAACAGGGCGATAACAGCTCAAAATGCAGCAAAGTAATGGGAAAAGCAAGAGTTCTGTTCCTTAACAGGAATAATTCAACAGAATCAAAATGAGTCAGTGTAAGTTTTGCGAGCGGATTTAATGAAAGTTTTGCCAAACCTAACATATGTTTTGGAATCAAGAGATTTCACAAAATATCTCTGGTTTTTAATCTCTGTTTTTTATTTCTCTGATAAAAATTAAAATGTTGATGGCAGTGTTTTTCACTCTGTTACCTGTACCCTATCAAATGTGAAAAACAGTGCTTTTAACAATGGGAGTTATTGTATTCACAGCCTGGGACACCTCTTGGGACTCAAAGGACCTGGATCGTTCTACAGCTTGATCATGGACATCATAGATGGTCTGTGTCAGCTACTGTGTCTCATTTCTTCATTTATAAAATATGGATTGCAGTGCCGCTGTTTTAGAGAATGCTGTCAGGATAATGCCTTCTAATGATCATGAGACACCTGATAGTGATTGAAAGCACACATGTGGATAGATGAAACCTGCTGAGAGACACAGATTGACAAAAATAAATGGGGATAATCTGAATCCACTGAATTGTCTTCTGCTGAACTACACTGTAGAAAATCTGTTATTACACGCACCACCCCAACACAAAAATACATACATTGTGTACATCCTTTATAGGAATCTTTCTGAATGTATACGAGGTCCCAACAAACAAGGGAAAGTATTTCAGGATATTCTCTGTGCACAATCTTAGTCATTACTCACTGGCAGGAAGTAAGCTAGCTAAGCATTTCCCCAGCTTGTCAGCTTTCTGGGAAGCTGAAGCCAGGCCCTACTGCTGGGCAGGACTGCCAGTTGAAGGCTTGACTTTCTTGAACTGAGAAGCCCAGCCCTGGACACAGCACTCCAGATGTGCCTCACCAGGGCAGAGTAAAGGGACAGGTTCACTTCCCTTGACCTGCTGGCACTGCTCTTCCTGATGCACCCCAAGACACCACTAGCCTTCTTGGCCACAAGGACACACTGCTGGCTCAGGGACAGCTTGTTGTCCACCAGGACCCCCAGGTCCTGCTCCACAGAGCTGCTTTCCAGCAGGTCACCCCCAGCCTGTGCTTGTGCCTGGGATTATTCCTCCCCAGGTGCAGGACCCTGCATTTGCCTTTGGGTATCTGTCCCTCCTCCCAGTTCTGTATCCTCAGCAAACTTGGTGGGGGTGCACTCTGTCCCCACATCCAGGTCACTGATGAGTAAGTTGAACAGCTTGTTCAGTTTAGGCAAAGCTGCACAACCTGCTGACCATATATAATGTATTTCTGATTGCACATTTATTACTGTATAAGTCTGTTAAAATGCTCTAGCATGGAGGCATAAGAGTTTAAATAAATATTAGAATGCTGTGTAAAAACTACTTGTATTTTAAGCAATAACTTCCCCATGTTGTAGGGCTCTTTTTTGCATCATTCAACAAAAGGAATAAGGAATATTTATCCTTATTGATTTAAAATTAACTATAATTTAAGATTAAAAAAATTAAAATAATATTAAAATTTAAGCAGGCTGAAAAGCAATGGCTGTTACCCTTCCTGGCCTAAGCCAAATATCTTACTTGCATGAAGTCCAGATGCCAATTATAAAGTGTACAGTGCAATGCAAGTTCCTGATGCTGCAACATTGCATTGCCCAAGTCTTTTATTCAGAGTATCAAACAACATGTTCATAACTTATTTAAATGCCAGTGCATCCAGTAATTTCATGATATTGTGATTTAATTTATTCCTTAATTAAACTGAGAAAACTAAGGCATGAGAAGAAAATTAAAAAAAAAAAAAAAAAAGGCAGAGAAGGTGAGATTTGAATGTAAATATAACTCCATCAATGACCTGTGGCTGGAAAGAAAGTATGCATCCCATAATCCATTTTCTTTTACAGAAAGATAAGCACAAAATATGGTTAACCTAAAATAGGTAGCATCTGGACAGCTCATTATATAGACAACATGGAGAGAGAGAAAACCTCTGGCTTGCTCTAAGGAGTTTGTTCCAGAAAAGTAGTTATTGAAGTCCCAAAGAGAACTGAACAAAACTAAATAACTTGGAATTAAGAAAAAAGGATAAGAAAATTTATAAAAATGATGCAATGTGCACCACAAGACAATCAGAATAACCATCCAACCTCCCCTGAACAAAAGGACAGAGACACATCTGCTCCCAGCCTTTCTCCATGCATAGACTCCAGGATGCTGACACCTCCCTGATTGACTGTCAGCATTAGTACCCAGAACAGCACTGACAGGGTGAGCATAACACCAAAGAAAATGAGGACATACTAAGAAGGCTTTTCGATATAAAATATTTTAAAGATATTGCATTTTTTCTGTATAAAATATTTTAAAGATATTGCAGTTTTTCTGTATTAATTTGGGTTAGTGTACAGTAGGGACAAACTGATTGTGGGATGGAGAGGAAAGTGGTTGGATGGTCACATCCAGAGGGTGGTAGTCAATGACTCAGAGTCCCAATTAACATGGTGTCCCTCAGGAGTCCATATTGGGACCTGTGTTATTTAATATCTTCATTAATGACAGAGATTAAGGGATTTAGTGCACCCTTAGCAGGTTTTGAGAGGACACCAAGCTGAGTGGTGCTGTTGACACACCTGAAGGACAGGATACTGTCCAGAGGGACCTGGGCAAGCTTGAGAAGTGGGTCCATGGCAATGTCACGCGGTTTTACTAAATTAAGTGCACCTGGGTCAGGGCATCCCCCAGTATCAACACAGGCTGGAAACAGATGGAGAACAGCCCTGCTGAGAGGGACTTGGGGGTGGATGAGAGGCTGACCAAGAGCTGTCAGTGTGCTCCCACAGCCCAGAAAGCCAAACGTGTCCTGGGCTGCATCCACTGTTGGGCAGCAGGGCCAGGGAGGGGATTCTGCCCCTCTGCTCTGCTCAGCCCCCACCTGCAGGGCTGCATCAGCTCTGGGGTCCCAGCACAGGGAGGACATTGTTGGAGTTAGTACAGATGAAGCCCCAAAAAGGATCAGAGGGATAGAGCACCTCTCATATGAGGAAAGCTGAGAGAATTGGGATTGTTCAGCCTGGAAAAGAGAAGGCTCTGGGGTGACCTAATTGCAGCCTTCCAGTACCTGAAGGGAGCCTACAGGAAAGACAGAGAGACATTGTTTACAAGGGCATGTAGTGACAGGACAAGGGTGAATGGCTTAAAACTGAAAGAGTAAGTTTTGATTACATATGAGAAAAAGATATTTCATAATTATTCTTGATACTATAAGTAATGTATCTGAGTTTCTGAAAATAGCCTAGCTGCTCAGCAAAGCAAGTAAAGTTCCTTGGACCATGGGGAGCCTATCCCTTTCTACGTGACTGTTTCACACATTGTAATAATTCTTCTTTGCAAGGCTATGATGTGTTTTATTTCTAACTGATAGTATTATATACCATGATATAAGCTTTGGAGTACAGCATTTCAATTTAAGTAAAACTTTCTTCACAGAATCATTTGCAATAAAACTTTTTTGAGTGACTAAGTTATGATTCTGCTAGCAGCTTCCTGTTCTATTTTATTTTTATAAAAAAATAACTTCCTATTAAAAGGACATTAAAAGAATAAAAAAAAATTATTTACTTAGGATTTCAGCTGCATAAGAATGGATTCAGTTTTGACAACTTGTTCCTGAGCTGTTAGTTTGGCTGTTTAGAGGGCTCAGGCACAGGTGAAGTTTTCAGGTACTTCCTACTTGTCCTATAGGTAGAAAAATGATCCCACAGGAAATACATGTACTCTGTTGTGTCATTTTCATGAAGAAACCAACTTAAGCCTGAGACCAAATTTTAGGAAATGAGTACTTAAATGACTTTCTTCAGATGAGTATTTTCAAACCTAGATTTTTTTTTAATCAACATTTTGGTGACTGAAAATAGGACTAAGTTTCTAAAAGCACTTAAACACCACAAAGATTTAAAGTGAAGCATTTGGCGCACTGTAATGGTGTAGCCTTTGGCAAATCATGTAATAATTTTTGTGCTAGGTTATGCAGCATGAAGCTGGTCCCCACACATAGAGGAGCCCTCAGAATCAGTGTGGGGAATCCCAAATATGTCCCAAGTGGCTGTTCTTTGGGCATCAAAGGAGGGTGGCTAACTTCCTGAAGGCTTGTTCCCTACCATGAAGGACCCTAGGGCACAGAGACATGCAGACTCCAGGTGCTTCCATCACTGACATGAGACCCAATTCACCCATCTGGGATGTTCTGGGGAGCCTCAGGCCCTGGGCTGGAGCACTTCATCACCACAAGCCTAAGGAAGAGGTGCCATCACCTCACTGACAAAGGAGTCACTGCCAGGGATGTGAGGATCACCACTGGGGGGCAGGGAAAGGATATTTCAGGATTGCAGGGGATTTATGGAATGTTCTGTGAAGGATGGGGGAAAGGGGGACCAAGGTGTTTTGGAGAGAGGTGAGTGGGAAAACAGTAGGATAAGGGGATGCAGTGTACACATATGGGCTGGTCAGTGCACATACCTGGCTGTGCCCTATGTGTAACCAGTGTGGTCCATCCTGGACTCTGACTAAACCCCACTTCTAGCCATTTTTCCAGGCAAACAGCCCTGTCCTCTGTGCAAGGGGTCTCAGTGACAGCCACTGGACTGAGATGAGGAGCTGGAGGCCCCTGTCTCTCTGGTGAAAAAAAAGACTCTGGTGTCTGGAGAGACCAAGTTGGCTGCTGGAGGGACCAGAGGGTCCAGATCAGAGAAACTGTGCAATCTGGATGTCAACTGAGACCCACCTCTGTGTGTGTGTGTTTTTACATATCAGAGAGTTGTCCATAGCAGCAGCTGCAGGGTGGCAGCCTCAGAGGCTTGTATGTCCAAGTGCTAGCAGCTGGGAAATTGGGAACTCAGGGCAACTACTAAAACTGCTGAGTGTCTGAGCCCAGTTGCTGACGGAATTCACCTTGCAGGATCACGTTTCCCAGCACGGGACATTCTGCCTGAACTGACAGACAGAGGAGAGAATGAGGCCATTGGTGCATTTTGTGTATTTTGGAATGCTCTATCTCTGTTGCTCTCTGTGGCCAGCTAGGTATATATGTACATATGATGGATAAATGTACTCTACATGCACGTGTGCCTTCTGGGGACACCAGTGCACCCTCAGTGATGGCTGAATCTGGGGCTATGGAGATGGGGCAGCCTTGCCTCTCTCAGGCTGCAGGATTTAGCAACCTCCTATCATTGTATGCAGCTTCTTCCTGTAAGTGCCAGTAGCAAGGCAGTCCTCTGTCCTCTAACATGCAATCAAAGTTAAAATTAAAGAAGTTGTCCTTAACAATTTTGTACTTGGAACAAAAATATGGTGTTCAAAGGACTCAAAACAATCTATGATTCTGCGATTGTGTCGTCTCTGATCTGAGTTGAGATGTGAGGCCAGGCAGTTCAGGTGAATAAGGAAATTATCTGGTTTCCAGGAATGGGAGTGCAAAGCCAATCTCAATGAAATCACTTGGAAACTCAGGTAGAGACTGAACCATGAGGAAGTTATGGCTGTTGGACTCTAGTCTTTTCCTACAAATTGAAAAACTGTGTTAATTTCCTTATCTGTGTTGAGATTTTGTTTCATGAGTCAGTGCAAATAATTGTCTGGAGAATTACAGTAATTGCTGGGAAACAAAGCTGAAATCCTAGATAGTGACTCTTGGGTCAAAGCAGCTTTGACATTTTTCAAAGATTTTTTTTCTGTCCTGTACCAAAGCTGTGCAGATGTGAGAACTTCCTCTACACCAGACAATAGGGAATGATTCCTGAGATTGAAAACACCAGACTTAGCCAATGACCAATTTTCAGTTTATTTTTTCCTTGACATAAGAGGGTAAATTTCTATTTCATATTTCTACCCATGTCTTGCTGCCTGAATGGCAACAACATTACTGACATGTGAGGTGAGATGAATTGCTGTGATGGATTGCTTGAGCAGCAGAGCCACTGTGGAGAGAATACCAACAACCTACACAGAGAGAGAAAACAAACAGAGCAGGAACCAGCAGATGGCTGGGATACACATCTATAAGAAATGTTTGTCAAACACCAAACAGAAGCTCTAGAGGGTAATTTTACAGGCACATTTATGCATTGTTTGGTGCTTGTTTAAAGACTTGCCACATCTCTTTCCCATTGAAGCCAGGTTGCAGAAAAACAGAGCAAGCAGTTACATGTGAGACATGGCCCATGGATTCTGATTTAATTTGGTAATTGGTGTCTAATGGGCAGTGGACATTCAGTGATGTAATAATAAGTACTAAAATTAAAGGACAAGTGATTTCCTGTTTCTCAGGGTCTCACAATGCAGTGGGGTTTATCGCTTTATCTTTGCAATCCTCATGTTCCTTGTAGGAATCAAGGATAATTTTTGTGCCCCATAACAAGAAAATCCTGACCCTATAGCATCTCTTCAACATTCTGTATTCTTAATTATTTCTCTCTATCTCTCATAGGTACTATTTTTCAAATTTATAACAATATGCTTAGACATGCAATTTGATTATTCTGTTGTGGTTTGCTTATTTAATTACAGAGCCCAGAGAAATCCAAACTCATGAACCTTTGTTCTTCATTCTGAAGTATGAACTGAAGAGAGTTGAAGGAGCTGGTTGATAGATTCTTTTGAAGACAAGGGTCAAGTAAGAATATATTCAGCTTATTAGTAAGTCAGATGTTGTTCAATGGAAAGGCACTTGGACTTTCCATGCAGTTCATCCCACAAGCTGCTTGGACAAGCCAAAAAAATAGAAAGGGTGTGGGGGCTGAGGGTCTTTTGTGCACCTAATGAACTTACCATACAGCAGTGCAATACTGCGATATTCAGAGAGTTATAAGCATAGGCAAGGGAATGCACAGGAGCCAACGACCCTCACACAGATATCACATTTTATAAGATGGACTCTAACATTTAAAAATTAAAGCTATTTACTACCACCCTGCAAGGTTTTTTGCCTTTAGAAAAAATGCCTTTAAGAAAAAATGTTTTGCTGCAGAGCACAGCCATGCTTGCCAATCCTTGTCCTGACTTCCTACAATCTATACTTCACATGGGAGCAGATCATCAAAGCTTTCTCTGCTCTGGCAGTGTGGTAGTGTCAGTTACTCAAGCCTAAAAACAATATACAGATTACAGAGCCTAAAAGCCTTGGGTATTAGCATTCACACAGAGCTGTGTTACAGGATAGGGGCTTGGGTCCAAAATATCATTCACAAAAACAAAACAAAACAAAACAAAACAAAACAAAAAAAAAAAAAAAAAAAAAAAAAAAACCACAAAAAAAACCCCATCAGTCTCAGAGTCTGGTTTTGGGAGTTTTTCCTCATGATGACTTCTCATGACTGACAGATTTTTGAGTTTAGAAAGTTAAAACAGGTTAATAAAAGGGTGCAGGGTTGATCTCCCCAGTCCCCATCCTGCAGTAGAGCATTTGCACTAACTGTGCTGAGTATTGCTGACTGCTGCAACTTGTGCGGGTCCATGCTCACAGCTGCATGCATGTGCAGTTCACCAAGGGCACAAATTTATGTTAATTCTGCAGCTTTTTCAGTTTGGGGAGTTTCCATGATATTCTCAGTATTTCAGGTGAGGAGGGCTGTTCTTTGTGGACACCACCAGTCCCTCCAGCCCCCACTGTGCTGCCTTCAGTCCCATGGTTTGGCCATCCACAAACAGCAGCAGGGGTAGTGGGTGCTGCTGGCACCAACAAGGCCTTTGCAGTTGGGCTTGCATTGCCACAGCTGAACTCACAGCTGGTTAAGAGCAGGGTGATCTCTGCAAACGCAGATGGTGATATTCTTGGGTTTAGATCATCTTTTATAGAGAGGCAGGGACTGCTTTGCACCAGTGGCTAATGGGTTGTAGCTTACGTAGTCACAAAATCTTATCTCATAGTATTGACATTGTCACAATGGGTACTCTCAGATTCATTATTAGATGATGGTTAACAGCCCTTAGAAACAGAGACTATACAGTGACAGTGATTTAGTGCCTGGGTGTCCAGATGCACAGAGCTTTGCTGAAATCAATACCTGTTAGTTATCTGACCAGCTCTGAAGATCTGGGCCAAAGGACTCTAAAGCTTCATCAGCTTAGCAAGCACAGCTTTTGCTCTGAAAAATAAGGACAGAGGCTCCTGCTGAGTGTCTAATAATGCCTCATTATGCCTGCTGATTTTACATAAGAGGTGCTCAGACCATCTGCAGATGGAGAGCAGTACAAATCTTTCAGGAACTGCCTAGAAAACTCAGTGTTGGTGTTCAGTCCATTGGATGCTACTGTTTCACATTGATGCTGCTTATGCTCCTTCTTGTTACAGCAGTGATAAACTGTCAGGCTTATCAGCAAGTTCTTGTCAAAGGTGTGACTTGCATGTGCATTCAGAAATCTTTCTCAGTCCTACTCTAGAGCTATCTATCAGCATAAATTTTAGTCATTGTTATCTCAAGAGGAAATGCTACACTGCAATTAATGGCTCAAATAATTGTGCTCAGTGTGTGATTTGGCTGACAGTCACAGCTCCTGTTGTACGATGGCTTTTGTGGCATGTACTGGAAAATCTTGTTATTACTATTCCAAGATAATCAGCATTAACTCTGTGAATTCGAGACTGAGCAGGTCAGAGGCACACAAACCAGAGTTACTCTCTGTAACATACTGCATTGCAGCAAGACAGCGAATAACAGTGCAGCAAAGCACATTAGCTGTCAAGCAATACACTAGGCTGTGGAGAACAGACTGACACTGTGTCATATTTTGTAATCATACATACACTGGGGAATTTTTTAGGAGCTGAGGCATATTTCTAACAGGGATGCTAATATAATGAGCACTCAGATGCATTTCTTTCACTTCTGTTATTTGCAAAATATTATCACTCTGCTTTTGTAGATGTCGGTGAGATAATTCTCTATCTGTTAGAGTGCACTGTTTGTCTGTGCATCCCACTGGGGACAGATAATGATGTGATGAGCCTGTTGCAGGAGTTATACCCCGGTTTAAAGCAAAATCCAACAGCAAGAGTTATAGAGCCACAGTATTTTAGGATTAATATACCTTTTCTTTGAGGACTTTTTCAGCTGTACAAACAAGAGATGGGCCTTTGTTTTCCAGTAAATATGAGCTGTTCCTCTAGAACAAATGGAAATTTCACTGCATAGTTGTCATTGCTGTAATGGTTGTCACTGTTTAGTTTGTAATTGAGGATGCTTTCAGAGAAAGTATGAGAGCTAGACCTACTCCCATGAGTAAAAAACTACAGACCACACTACATTCTCCCATGCCTTTGCAGGCAATTTGGAAACTCCCTGTTAACTCAGCTGTCCTGGACTTTCCCACTGGCCAGTAAGGGTGGTGGTTGGAAAAAAAAAGGCCAAATCTGATGGGTGCTCAAGTACCTTTGCAGACCTAAGCACAGTAATCACACTTTGCAGCACCTTTCAGATTATGAGGTGACTTGCACTTCTACCTTTTGCTTTGCACCCTTTCTTTACACAAAAACGTGTGCCAGTCCCAAGCACTGGAGGTTGTTTTCCTCCCTAGGGCATGTCATTGCAGCCTGTTAGTAGTTACTGGTGCAAAAGGAGTGGTTAATAAATCCCTCTCAGACAAAATATCCCTTAGCCTGTCCTTTAAAATCTGTCCTGAGAAATTATCCTTCAATTTTCTACACATCCAAGTTATCTAGAAATGCACTGATAGATAAGATTAAGTAAAGGCTAACCATTAGCTAGCACTGGCTAACCATTTACTGTATAGTTGTACACTAACACGTATTTAGTATTACTTGGGAGAAAAATCTGCTAGTTTTCTATGTGCACATGGAGGAAATGTTCAAAATACCTTCAGAAATATTAACAGAAGATGCCATTTCATAAGTGGGAAGTGAATCACGTGGAAGAGTTTTGCAGACTTGATTTTATTATGACAAATAAATAAAACAGCTTTCTGAATTTGTACTGAAATATTGAAACTGCTTTTAAAGAGCTCACATAAATTGCACAGTGATCCAAAGTAACTATCCAAAAATTTTACCATGAACACTGCAGCCAAGATTTAGCAAATTCACAAAGATATATTTAAAAAAAAACACACTCATTTATTGTACACAAAAATAGCTATGCAGAAAACTGAAGAAAGGAAAGAATCTTGCTGCATTATATATGCCAATAAATGGTTACATTATATATATACACAAATTATGTACAACAGACTTTATTGTAAATATAAATACAACAGAGAAAAGCAAGAGACAATAGCTGCCTGTTTGGCTTCTAAATTTCTGATGAATCAGAAGTGTGTTATTGTGGAAAAGAATTTAACTGGTCTATAGTCTATATGGCCTTTTAAACTTTGTCATGAAAAAAAAAGAAGAATCATGCATAGAAATAGAAAAGCTGATCTCTTTAAAAGTGCTTTATATGAATGGAATATTTTAATAATAAAACAAAACAAATAGCAACAGATGTTTAATGACCTTGAAGTGATTTAGCGCAAACTCTCTCCAAATGCTCCTCTTGTCAGAGATAAATACAGGAAACTCCAGGTTTATAGACAGCTTTTTGAGAATAAAAAATTAGGAGTGCATGATAATTGTTTCTCAAATTCATAACCTTAAATATAGTGCCTTTTTCAATAAATTAGGACTATTTTTTGGTTTTGAAAAGACAGATTTTTCTTTGCATCTTTGCATTGATAACTTCTATGAACATAATGATATTTTTAAGATGATTCTTGAAGTTGATTAGCCTTTACCAAACAAATTTGAGGTTATGGGCAATTTTTGAGTGGTTCTCTGAACTATTTCTCCAACAGTGTGACAGTTTTAAGCCATCATAATGCTTGTGTTGCTACTGAAGAAGACAGAAGGTGAAATTAGTTTCGTACAAGGAGCCCACGCAAATTATTTATGCCTGCCATGAATAAATTGATCATGATTTCCCCAGCAGTGTATGATCAAGGAGATTTGTTTTTTATGCTACTGCTGCTATTTGCATCTTTGCAATGGGCTTCTGTAGCATCTATGTATATTTTATCTCTAATTACTTAATTTTGTTATGTTAATCAAAATGTATTATGATCCATGTTCAGGGAGTCAATCTTTCATGATCCCTCTTGCTGACCAGTTAAAAAATCTCCTGTAAAGTATACGTGAGAGGCGATACTAAGTTAACTAAAAAATATGGAGATGAACAAACTACCCTTTATTTAAGAGTATTGATTTCCTGAAGTGTTGAGTTGTAGAGCTCTGTGCTCCTTATTTTAGCCTAAGAGTGATCTTTTTTTAATATTCTTTTAACAATTCATAGGATTTTGGTTTGGAAAAGAAACAATATAGCTCAGCTAGGAAACACCACTTTCCCACCAGTAGCCTTGAATATTTTATCACCAAGTAGCTAACAAAATGAAAAGTACTGAGACAATATTCTCTTTCTTTAAAGTCATTTGGGCAATAGAATGGCATCAAAGAAGAATTTTCTGCAGAGGATGAAAGGCTTCTGGGCTAGCTAGCTGCTAGCAGAGCTTTTAGTGCTGTTTTGGGGTCAGTTTTGGCTCAGACTTAAGAAGCTAATGTCAATCTCGACTGGAACATGAAAAACCATGATGGTCTGAGAATAGTCTGGCTCCATCTCCTCTGTAATATCCCATCTGTAGACAACTGTAGACAACATCACCTGTTTTCCAGTCTCTTTTCCAGAGTGAACAGTGCCAGCTCAGTCAGCTTCTCCCAGTAAGACAGATACTCCAAAACATAAGCCAGCTTTACTTCCTGTCACTATTAAGATTTGCACTCCACAAAGCTTTGTTAGAACTACCACACCAATGGATCATATCTAAGCATTGGCTGAAGAAGTGAAGGATTTGTGTGTTCAGAATCAATTGATCTCCACAGTCATAGACTTGAAAAGTTATAATTTCAGCAAATTCAAAATAATTAGCATCACTGATAAAAATACAATCTAATGGACTAATTTTGGAAACGGTCATGGCTCTCTTGGTCATAGAGAAAGCAAGTGTGGTTTTGAGTAACTTGGCTATTATTTTGATTTATGAATTTCTTGTGTTCTTGTTTACACAGAGCCCTGTTAAGATTCACTTTCCACCTGCTCTGGTTTGAAACAGGCACTGAATAGTTATCTACAACAGAGACAATGCATGTCCCCTATCTACTTCTGCAAGTTGCTTTCCTGGGCACAGGTAAAACAAAGCATCCACAGATTAATTTGTTCCATGCTCAGTAAAAGAGTGTTAATCATTATGAACTAATACGATTTTAATGGGAATGTCATAAGTACCCCAATGCAAATTCTATTTTAATGTACCCATTAATTGTGCTGTAATTTCACCAAATGAGATAGCTTGTAATGCAGCATTAGAGCTGGTGCACTGAAATGATGTGACCTTTAATGCAGATCTGTGTTACTGACAGGGTCTTTCTACATAAACCTTGAAAAGAGTATGGGTCAGGTGGCTGGAAGAGGGTACATACAGACCAAATTTGATTATCTACTCTTGTTTCTTACATAGTAATTAATCCAACTGAAGGAATCAAAAGCAGGCTACTAGAGGATGACTGGCCGATATTTGTGGTAGAGAAACCTAGTTTATAAATCACTTAAGACAAGAATCCCTAATTCTCACAAGGAAAAGGACCTCCGTCTCCACTGACAGAGTGGAATAAGCATGACTTATTCCTTTCCGCTCATTTACCTCTACTGGCATTTTTCCATCACTTGTAGATTTTCCAAGAGGCATAGACAGACGTTCCCATCTCACAAAGAATTATAGAAACTCCCTCTGTGATGCTGCTGAAAGAAATGGCCATCTTCCCAGTGAGCTGGAACAGTAACAATAGCCCTCAGTACCTGCATCAACAGCTGAGAAATAGGTGTTTGGAGAGGTGTTTTGAGGCTGCAATGCTCTGTCTCACACTTCTATGACCACCTTTCACTGAAGTGGTCTTCTCACATCACCAAACTCATGTGATATCAGTCATAGAACTGCAGTGACCTTCAAAGAGAAGAGAGAAAGGAGCATTTACTTTTCACAGCTACTGATAGACACAGGTGGCTGTCCTGTCATTAAGCAACAGTCTTCTCTGTCAGTGGGAAAGGGAAAGGCTGATGTTCAAGTCACTGGATACAAGCAGGAGTCAGGCTTCCTCCCAGACATATTCTGTCCTCTCAGCTGAAATTTGACTTGCCTTCTTGTGTAATACCCACAGTTCTGCTAGTGTTGTGGCATTTTTTTGTGACCTAAGAGCATATTCTGGGAAGGGAAGGGAACCAAGAACAAGGAATTCAAACCCTCAAAGCCTGAGAAGGAAAAAAAATATCCCAAACTTCTTTTTCCTAGGCAGCAGTCTGATTGATAAGTAGTCTTCCAAAGTAGACCTCTTCTGAGGAGATTTTGAATGGTCAAAAGTGCTACTGTGTATAGAAAGGGTTTAAAGGTAGGTTGCAAATAAATTGCTGGCTTATTTTGAAAATATGGGTAATATTTCTCCAAGGCAGGTAAGAGTCATTTGAACTCTAGGACTTCTCTGGCAGAAAAATTAATTGGTGTAAAGTAAATTGGTTATAAATAAAAATAGGTCAGAATTTACAAGAAATTTCCTAAACTTCTAAAGACTGAGTCTTTGGTAGACTTCTCCAAAGCTCCTCCAACTGGGGAAAGAAAGTCAACACTCTTTAAGGCAGAGTTTGTTAAAGATAATTAGGAGAAACTTTTAACTTGGCTGAATGCAACATCAAGAGACTGGACTGAGTGAATCAGGAAGACTTTTTGGTTTATATTCTTATAGCTATCATCTTAGCAAGTGCCTTTGGGGCAAGACTTGGCAGCTTACATGAGAAGATTATGAGGGAATTGCTATTTTTCACCCAGTCAATTTTGCCTCTTGTTTCTGCCATTTCATTTCCACTTTTCATCCAAAGTGATACCTGTGATCAGGTTTTGTTGTTCTTGTTTTCAATCAGGATGAACAGAGGCAATAAACACCTGAGATAATCCCACAGCTGTTAGCAATTGGATTTCTTTTTTTCTTTAGGAGAGACAGCTACTGAATTGGAATCAGAAATGAATTTGGAAGTCAAACAGTTCCCTGACTGATGCACATTCCTGTTTTCTAGATGAGACTCCTGTCCCCCAGAGCAATGAGAACTACACACAACTCATACAAAGTTTGAGCCTTCACTTGTGGCTGTTTCCTGCAAAACGTTTTCAGAGCAAATTCACTCTACAGCATATATCTCAATTACACATTTATTCCAATTGCTAGATGCATTGTCAGGAGGATAATAAGGATAGTGGGGACAGGTAATATTTATCTGGCTAGGAAAAATCACACTGTGTTCAAACTCCCTGTAAAGCTTTCATTGACTCTGCTGCCAGCACAGATTAGTGCAATGCAAATATGTTAAATACAAAACCAGCACTTCCCATTTAAATGGTTCAAATAATTAGCAGTTCTGAACCTTTCCATTTACATCTTTTTAACAGCTGGCAGACTTATTTTCAGAAATATATTTTCATGGACTTGTTTGCCCCTTAAGCGCTTCTGAATTCAAAGTCTTTTACTGGGCAATCAATAACTATGGATAAACATCATACCCAGTGCAACATCTTCAGAAGAATAACAAAGGCATTAAGTCAATGCCTCTTCACAAAATTAAAGAAGCCACATTTCATACATAAATTAATTTATTCATTTATATCAGTCATATAACTCCTGTACCTACAGGGTTTTACTTTGTGTGGTAGCATGAATACAATAAATTACTTTCTGATTCTCTTCCAATCTGATTTCTTTCCACTAACAATAGAGAGACTCTGAAGGGATTCAGTCCTATCTTGACTTCAGTATCTAACAGTTTATAGAAAGCTGTCAATGTTTGCTCTCAGGTGTGAGGCAATGCACCCTTTCCAACAGCCTGGTGTTCAGCACAGGGTGGGAAGGAAGTGAAGAAAGAATGGGTCTCTGAAGTGTATTACAGTATATTGGGTTTTCATGGACAGGTTTTGGAACTGGGAGGGACCACAGGAGCGGTGAGAAGTTGCCAGAAGCTTCTCCCATGTCTGAGAGAGCCAATGCCAGCTGGCTGCAAGATGGACATATGGCCACTGGCCAAGGCCGAGCCAACTGGCAATGGTGGTAGTACCTCTGGGATAACAGATTTAAGAAGGAAAAAAATGTTGTTACATAGATGTAATAGTGGCCAGAAGAGACAGGAATGAGAATATGTGAGAAGCCTTGCAGACCCCAAGCTCAGTGGAGAAGGAAGAGAACGAGATGCTCCTGTCACTGGAGCTGAGATTTCCCTGCAGCTCCTGGTGCAGACTATGGTAAGGCAGCTGTGCCCCTGATTCCCCATGGAAATCCATGATGGAGCAGAAAACCACCTGCAGCCCCTGGAGGAACCCCACTGGAGCAGGTGGATGCCCAAAAGAATGCTATGACCCTGTAGGAAGCCTACATTGAAGAAGGCCCTTGGCAGGACCTGTGGCCCCATAGAGAGAGAACACCACAAGGGAGGAGATTTTCTGGCAGGACTCCTGATCCTGTGAAGGGACCCAGGTTGGAGCACCTCTTCCTAAGGACTTTACCCTGTGGAAGGGACCCATGCAGGAGCAATTCACGAAGAACTGTAGCCTGTGGGAAGGGCTCACTGAGGAGGAAGCAGCAGAAGAAACAACATGATATGAACTGACCATAAACTCCATTCTTGTCTCTGTGTGAGGGGAGGAGATAGAGAAATGGGAATTAAGTGAAGCCCAGGAAGGAGGAAAGGCTGGTGGAAAGGTGTTTTTAAAATTAGTTTTACTTCTCATTATTCCACTCTGATTTTGATTAGTAATAAATTCAACTAATTTCCCTAAGTCAAGTTTGTTTAGCCCATGACAGTAACTGGTGAGTGATCTCTCCCTGTTCTTATTTTAACCCATGAGAATTTTATTACAATTTTTTTTTCCCTCCTGTCCAGTTGCAGAGGTGAATGATAGAGGAGCTTTGGTGGGCACCTGGTGTCCAGTCAGGGTTAACTCCTCATATACAATTACCATGTTGTCAGCTCTTTTTCACATCCCAAGGGTTATACTTCAAGACGAGGAGGGTACAGGAGTAAATTGTTTCTGTGTGTTCTAAGGTGTTTCATTACTACTGTGTATAAGCAGCACTTTCTCTGCATTGGTTTGTACAGTGCCATATAAAATTTTCCTTCTTCTGCCTTCTTGTCTGGCTGAATGATACTTGAGGTTCGCAATAGAAGAGGCTCCGAATTTCAAAGATATGTGGAGAAAATAGTGATGGAGAGGAGGTGCATGCTGTGTTTAAATTGTCTACCTAAGAGCAAGTATTGCTTCAGACAAAGTGGGACCCTGAGGAAAAAAAAAAATATAAATAGAACTCTAAAATATTCTTAAAAAAGGAAAAACCAATGTGATCCTGCCAGGAGCCTACCCACCAAGCAGGTCAACTTCCTTTTCTTGTTTGCATAAGCCCACTTTCCTCAAAAAGCAACAGCAGCAGGATTAGAGAGAACAGCATATACATTGGCTGTAACATGCAATGACTGCAGATCCAGCACTAAGTGCAGTGCTATTTTATTTTTTTGTCTTGCCTCTTGCCAGATTCTTTTAAGCTTGATATTTGACTTTAGAGAATAGCCTCCATGAATTTGCAGGAACCTCTTTCCTTAATCTGTTTTGAAGCTGCAGGTGACATCAGGGTGTAAAATGGGAGACATTAATTGGTAGTTGTAATGACCACATGGCTGAAGTCCAACCCTGTAAAAGTTGCTGCCTTCAAATCCTCCAACTTTGGTATCATTGTGTGTTCCCAGGCAAAAGATCTTTACACTGGTAGCTGTGGAAAATCAATTTCAATTCCCTAAAGATGGAAGTGCTGTTGCTAAATGTCACTGAGAGTTAGCAGCTGCTTTCCACTGGCTGTAGCTTTGAAGAGAAATATTGAAAAGTAAACACTGGTTTGGGGACTGCATTTAGGATCAAGTGTTTGGGTTGATGTTTCAACTGTGATTTTAAATTTTTGGTATCCTTATCTAAAGAGATTTAGTCTCAGTGTACACTGTTGTCTTTACCTCTCCTAAGTTTTTGATGTCTTTTGGGGGTCATCTGTAGAGCTGTCAGTGTTGTGGGTTCTCATTCCAGGCAGCAAAACTGAGTGGGACTGATGTTCACATTATTTTGGTCCAATAAATTCTCTGTGAATAACTGGTAAAACAAAAGACCTGAATTCATGAGAATATCTTCTTCTATTTAATTTAACCAAATAAAATTCACAACCAAAACATCTTAGGAAAAAGACCCCCATGAAGATCAAACAGTGCAATTGCCAATTAGAACATGCAAATGTGTACCAGTGTATCTATGTGCTTTCTTCTGGGTATAATAAACAGTGATTGAGTTAAATTTTTATATCTTTGTTGGTTTTTTGATGACTGGTATTTTATAAGCATAAATAAATAAATAAAACAAAGAAAACCCAGGAACAACCAAAGGAAGAAAAACAGTACAGGTGATTCAACATGGAATTAATAATGAAAAGTTCCAGAAGTCCCTAGACTCAGCTAAATCCCTATATTTCCTCAGTGTCTTTGGCAACTCCTGAAACCCTTTTCTCTCGGTAGCATGGGCATAATAAGAGCTATTTGTCCAATTCATTGTGAATTTGAGACTTTCATAATACATATTTTTTATGTCTTAACTGTTTAGCTGTTGTTACTCCATTTTTTTAACACTCAAAACAGCCGAAGGACAAAAACTTGAAAAAAAATAGCTATGCTTCTCTTCTATTTGTCTGTAGATATTTAATTTCTCCTTAAATTCTGAGTTGCACACCAGCAAATTATAACCCTGCCCAGATAATCCTGTATCTTCCTTTTCTTCCAATTTTTAGTATTACAGTTATTAATTTGGATGACTGTTATTTATAATCACTGGTATCAGTCGTGAATACACAGATTGCAGGGTTAAAGGAAAATAATAGTTAAAATGTAGTTGTGTTCTCCAGGATATTCATAAATCCTTTTCAGTGTGTTTGATGACAAATACTTGAAGGAAGTAGCCTAAGACCCTGAAAATTGTTTTAAATGAGATATTGCAATTTTATGTTTTAATCAGCAGTATCAAATTATTGCTAGCATTAACTATCTGTCACAACTGACACATTTAAACAAAAAAGATTCACTGAAATGTTAGCCTAGCCATGTGCTTTCTCAGAAATACAATAAATTATTTGACTAATAGGGTGGGATGCAGTCTTCTAAGTACAGGTTTCAAGCTGCCTTTCTGCAAGGGTTTAGAATTCTCCAGACCTTGTTTCACATCTGCTGGTCCCATCTGGGTGTCTCAGATACCACAGAGCACCTGAAAAATGTGTTTCTGAATATCAGTGTTCAGGCAACTGGTCTCCTCTCAGTATGTGCCTTATCAAGAAGGTCATCTGCCCTGGGAGAAGGAAGGTAGAGAAAGAGGAAGAGGATACAAATTAGTTGGCATTTCCATATGTGGTACAGTTTAAAAAGGTCTTGAAATCACTTAATTAATTTCTGAAAATTAAGTCCTCAGTCATTTATACTTTTCCTATGCATCAGGACTATGTGCAAGTCTTGGAGAGTCACTCAAATGGTTGGGAGGAAGTCCTGGGGTCTTCTTGTCCAACCTCTTGCTCAAAGCAGGATTGTTGCTGACACTAGTTGATGGCTACGTGTCTTTAGTGAGATGAGTCTTGAAAGCCTCCAGGGATGGAGGTTTGAAAAACTCTTTGGACAGCCTGTGCCAGGGCTGCACTGCTGCAAATTTTTCATGTCCATTCAGAATGTCGCAAGCCAGGAACTGTGACAGTTGCTCCTTCTTACACTATCTTATATCAAAATGAGTTTCACACTGCTGCTTCTCTAAGTCTCCTTCAAGCAGCCACTGACAGGTATTAGCTTTTCCCTATCTCTCCTCTTCACCAGATCAAAAAAACCTATTTCATCAGCCTTTCCCTATGGGCCATGAGCTCAAGGTTTCCTCACCATCTTGTATTTTTTCCAGTCTTTCAATGCTTTTTTGAACTAGAGGGGCTAAATCTAGATGTGGGATTCCTGGTGTTGCCTCATCAGTGGTAAATGTTGGGGGACACTACCTTCTTTTCAGCTGATGAAAAACACCCTAATGCATGTCAGGATCTAGTTTGCACTCTTTGCACTAAGAGCACACAGCTGGCTGATGTTCAGCCTGGTGCCAATAGTAATTGTCCTTTGATCATGGCTGCTACTCAGCTGGTCATCTCCTAGATTGTACTGGTGGACTGAGTTAGTACACCTGGGCACAGAGATTTTTGCTTCCCACTACTGAAATCTGTGTAATTTCTGCTGGCCAGAAATGGGATCCTTCTGGACTGAGACTTTGTAATGCACCATCTTCACAGTGCCTTCCTTTTTTTTCACCTCCTATGTATTGTCATTTAAAGATATGCTAAAGTTTTTACTTCTCCATATACAGGACAACAATGAAGACACTAAACAAGACTGCTTTTGTACTAGCCTTTGGGTATCGTGTTTACAGTCTTGCAGACAATACACAACTGTTATCTGGTTTACATTATTTCCCAGTCAATACTTTGTTGTTTGTTCACATGTATCAGATTACACTGGCACTGCATATTCTTAAACTCAATAGACCTCTTAAATTAAAACAGACAATTAAGGTCTAAATGCTGGGAACATATGCTTTCTGCAGAAAACAAAGACAGCTGGGTGAACTCAGTAATTTTGAAAGAGAAGAGAAAAAACTAGTTTAAATATGGATTTAGGGACTAAATTTTTGTGATTAAATGTCATATTATTAATGAAATTTAGGGCTTGTACAGTGTCCAGAGAATACACTAATTTCTACAGTCAGATACTTAACTGATATCGAAGGTAGAAGCTGCATTTCATTACTAAATTCAGTAAAGGAAGATAAGAAGATAGAAACAGAGAAGCACAACTCCAGTCACATACAACTTTGTCCAGCAGGTACTTCATCCCACCTCAGAGGCACCTTTGACTCCGACAGTGGGATTCACCTCACCTGTTGTTAAAGGTCTACAGGGCAGGTACTGAGCATGCTGTTAAAATTGCTGTAGGGAAATAAGCATTTTCAGGCATAATTCTTCTGACTAAATTTGCCTTTAGGTTGTCTGTTTCTCTCTCTTGGTTATATATATGGGATGTTCTTATTGTTGATTTACTTGTGAATGCTTATGTTATGGACATCTTCACCTGGTCAACTAAATCTCACCCTGTTGACTATGGAGGGATCTCGTGGTTTACACAATTTCCAAACTTCCATGCCTAAATGTAATTTGAATAAATATGTTTCTTCTTTATGTTCTGCAATGAAATGAAAACTGTCACTTACTGATTTCTGTGACCTCAGATCAAGTGAAGTTCATCAGTTGCCGTCAAATATCTCGTCTAAATGCTTTGTAGCAACTTAAATCTATCTTTGCTGTACTCATTTCTGTTTTACATTTTGGTCATTGTAAGAATGGGAGTGGCTCCAAATATCAGAGTTATCCTTTCTCCTGTACAGCCATGATGAGAGGACACCTCTGGAGATTATCAAAACGCATCCTAGAAAGACATGTAGTCTATCCAAACTATAAAACAAAGAGTGATCTAATAGTAGTTGAAACTGCAGGTGAAGAAAATAAAAATCTTGGATAGAATCAGAGAGGAAAGAATCAGGAGGAACATCTAGAGGGATAAGAGAACTCAATAAGGTCACTGTCTAAATAGAAAATTAAATGAACCTTGCTTTTACTCACTTAGGTAAGACTGACTCCATCACAGTGAATAAGCCCTTACATAGCTGTCATTTTAGTATTCAAACATATGCACAAGGTTTTAGTTTCTTGTAATTGTACACAAATTACTAGAGATCTTGAATCACTAATATTAACAGGATTGAAGAAGATACTTGCTGTTATTGCCATGTGGGAAGAACAATGGACTGTCCATAGAAATAATACGGTGCAATACCATTAGTAGTATTAGGTAACTACTAGTATCAAAGAATGACAGAATTATAGAATATCCTGAGTTGGAAGGGATCCATCAGGATCATCAAGTTCAGCTCCTGGCCCAGCACAGGATACCCCAAGAATCACATCATGTGCCTGAGCACACTGTCCAAATTCTCCTTGAGCTCTGTCAGGCTGGTGCTGTGACCACTGCCCTGGGAAGCCTGTTCCAGTGCCCGACCACCCGCGGGGTGAAGAACTTTTTCCTGGTATCCAAACTAAACCTCCCCCAATTCAGCTTCATGCTGTTTCCTTGGGTCTTTACTTTTTTCTCAGCTATTTCTTGTTACTTGGGATCTGCTACCCAGAAAAAACTTGCTTCTGCTTGATGTGGAACTTCTTTTGCAACCCTCAGCTATGTTCTAGCATAGAAGAGCCCTGACATCAGCCTGAGAACACTCAGAGGCCTTTCTGTGTTATGGAACCACAACTTTTGACTTCAGTGGGAAACAGGATTCTTCACAAGGCAATGCCAGCCACTAACTAGAAATCATAATTTCTTAGAAATAAAACTATTTTCTACTGTTCCATATTCTGTTTGTTACATAGAATTCTAGTCTGGGAATTGGAAAGTTGCCCAGTTGATCTCAGTGGGAATTTTCATAGTGAAAAAGGAGGCAGTTTATGTAGTGTTGCATATGATAAAATTCCTTAATGAAATAATGCTTTTATTGGCTCTAAAACACACCCCTCCTGGTGTAGTAAAATTCTGTAGGTTCTATGGAAAGCGCTGGTGTGCACTGCTCAAATAGTATTTCTTCTCTGGCAAGCTGTTGAATCTTGCCTCAAAATCCAAAGGGGTAATGTATGCTTTTGACAACTAATAAAGTGGTTAAAGTTTCACCTCTTTTAAAACTTACAGCATATTTGTTCTGACTGCAGAGTTTTAAGAATCATTTGCTGACTGCAGCACAGCATTACTCAAAAAAATTGTTGAAAAATTGGCACTATTTACTGTGCAGTCAGCAGGGGTGGCGGGTAACATTTAATTACATATTTAAATACCTGCATGTTCTGCTATGAACATTCAAACAAGGAAAAATATCACATTTTATTAATAACACTAATTCCTGATCTGGCTATTGTTCCTCAAAGCAGCTGGTGTTGCTAGGATCACAAAGCTGTAATCAAAAGGGCATTAAAGCAAGATTGATCATTTTCAGAACACTTACTTTTTTCAACTTGCAGGATTTTTACAGTTTTTCACAATTGTCTCACTTTGTACCATTGCAACTCCATACAAAGGCATAATTTTCTGCAGTTGCAGCTCTCTCCTTAGCCATTGGATTTTTAATTTTTTTTTAATTTATGTGTTTTCTTCCTTCCTTCCTTCCTTCCTTCCTTCCTTCCTTCCTTCCTTCCTTCCTTCCTTCCTTCCTTCCTTCCTTCCTTCCTTCCTTCCTTCCTTCCTTCCTTCCTTCCTTCCTTCCTTCCTTCCTTCCTTCCTTCCTTCCTTCCTTCCTTCCTTCCTTCCTTCCTTCCTTCCTTCCTTCCTTCCTTCCTTCCTTCCTTCCTTCCTTCCTTCCTTCCTTCCTTCCTTCCTTCCTTCCTTCCTTCCTTCCTTCCTTCCGCAACTTCCTTCCTTCCGCAACTTCCTTCCTTCCGCAACTTCCTTCCTTCCTTCCGCAACTTCCTTCCGCAACTTCCTTCCGCAACTTCCTTCCGCAACTTCCTTCCTTCCTTCCTTCCGCAACTTCCTTCCTTCCTTCCGCAACTTCCTTCCGCAACTTCCTTCCTTCCTTCCTTCCGCAACTTCCTTCCTTCCTTCCTTCCGCAACTTCCTTCCTTCCGCAACTTCCTTCCTTCCGCAACTTCCTTCCTTCCTTCCGCAACTTCCTTCCGCAACTTCCTTCCGCAACTTCCTTCCGCAACTTCCTTCCTTCCTTCCTTCCGCAACTTCCTTCTGCAACTTCCTTCCGCAACTTCCTTCCGCAACTTCCTTCCTTCCTTCCGCAACTTCCTTCCGCAACTTCCTTCCGCAACTTCCTTCCTTCCTTCCGCAACTTCCTTCCGCAACTTCCTTCCGCAACTTCCTTCCGCAACTTCCGCAACTTCCTTCCTTCCGCAACTTCCTTCCGCAACTTCCTTCCTTCCTTCCTTCCGCAACTTCCTTCCTTCCTTCCTTCCGCAACTTCCGCAACTTCCTTCCGCAACTTCCTTCCGCAACTTCCTTCCTTCCGCAACTTCCTTCCGCAACTTCCTTCCTTCCGCAACTTCCTTCCGCAACTTCCTTCCGCAACTTCCTTCCGCAACTTCCTTCCTTCCTCCCTCCCTCCCTCCCTCCCTTCCTTCCTCCCTCCCTCCCTCTTCAAATGCTTAGCAATAAACTTGAGTTTAACTAGCTAAAACAATTGATTATTAAAATTACCTCATTTATGATAAAGAATTTACTTTCAACTGCAAAAGTATGCAGCTGAATAAGCTCCACAATATGCTGTCAGAGAACAAGGTGATACTGCCTTCCCCAGCCAGCCTTTCCCAACAGCTTAAAGTCACGATTCTGAGGTTTTGGTTTTTTTTTTCTTTTCAGTTAATTTTAATGCAGATACTTCCATGGGGTAGCTCATGAATATGTATTAGCAACAGTGGAGGTCAAGCAGAAGAAGTTAAAGTCCACTAGGCTGATATCAAACCTACTGAAACTTAGCTTTTTGGATGAAGTACAAACCATCCTAAGTCAAAGTGACAACATTACCAAACCTCATTACCTGCAAGAAATTAACTTAAGCATGCACACACAAGCTTTGCTGAAATTCTGCTGTGAGCAAGCCTCTTTGAGATTCAGAGATTCAGAGATGTACCCGCTAGACATGCCCAGATCCATGAAACCAAACCAGAATTAACAACACACAAATTAACTTGTTTTCCAGCTTATGATGAATTTTCTTCTCAGCTTCCAGCTTTGGGACACTTGTATCCCTCTGGCACTTCTCTTTTTCTTTAAAGTTATACCTTAAACCCAGAATCTTTTTAACTGCAGGAAACTGATGCTTTACATATTCTGTATATAAATATTTCTATGTCATTGTAGAACAGTTCTTGCAAGTAGTCCTTTTGGATAATGTTGTTTTCTGCCTCAAAAACTGCACAGGTAATTATTTTTAAGCTCACTTATGATATTTACTGTCTAAAATTAAAAAACAAATGTTTTGCAAAATAAACTGCAGCACAAATTTCTTTTAGTGTTTAAAATCTGTCCCTGTTTACTGGATCAAAACAAAATTAATCCAGTCTTTCTCTACAGCATGAAAGCAGCATTAAATTAAGTGGTATCATCTCGATCATTCTGCCAGTGCTGCTAAGAAATACAGCACTAGAAATGAGATGCCATAGTACCTATCTTGTACTTTAAGTCTTGCAAGGCTTCTATCATTTGTTTCTCTGCAATCTAGGATTTCTTTAGCACAGTAAGAAACACAGAGAAGATTTTTGAGAGAGCAAAAGCATAATTTATAGCATGATCCTTGACCCATTCCTCAACTAATAAGACCAGTTCTACCCTCTGTGTTACCTGAATGTCATGGGGAGTTAATCATCAGAGCTTTTGGCTGTTACGAAGTTCCCACCAGGCATACTGCACCATGGTTTCTCAGTCTAATATCTCTTCTCAAATTCATATTGCTTATCCTGTCCATATTATTCTGCTAAATTATTTCTTTGGGCTTTTTACTAATGCACCACACACTCCAGTGGGCCCAACACTGAGTAAATGAGCATATTAGATTTCTACAAAAATTATGAATTTCAAAGCTGATTTTAAATATCTAGTTTGTCTTCAATGTGACTGGGAATTTATAATCAGCTACGTTAGACAGCTAGATAAATATTTTTATTTTTCTGGAACTAGAATTAGCATATCTATGCCTCTTAAAAAAATAATCCTGTGAGTGCCAGCTTTCTGTCATTACATCTGCAATATCTACAGTTTCCTGGAGTGCTCTAGAATTCAGCCTCTTCTGGCAGGTTTTATTGGCACTCATTGCTCAGGAGTGAGCACTGGCAGATGACGACGCGGTTTGTCTGAGCAATGTTGCTACAGGGACAGTAGGTGGAATCAGGGGCTGCAAATCACCAGCTGTGCACAGGTTGGAAAGGAACCTGCTTTAAAATTTGTCTGTTTTTCTCAGAAAAAAAAATGTTTTAGGTGGGATTCAAAAACTCAGGAAAGCCTCTACAGAAAATAAGTATTTGTGAGGAAGGTATCCATGTATTTATTCTAAGTTTCACTATTTTTCCAAATAATATCACACATCAGGAAATATGGGGAAACTGAAACCCTGAGTTGTGTTCATTTTTCAATGTGTGCTCTTAGAATGTTTTTCTAGCTTGTGGTGATGTCACTTTGATGCATGTAAATAAATACTCAGAACAAGCTGAGAACTATGGCTCAAGTGAAGCATGGCTGCTCTGATTTGCACAGAGAGGTTTGCCCCGTCATTCCACCAAAATAAATTTCTTGCAGTCAAGATCTAATGTAAAATAATCAGCAGGACTACCACAGAAAGAATAACTTTCTTTGTGGACCAGAATCAGTTAACCTGTGAATCCACTGGGGAAAGCAACTGACATGACATGGGTTTAAAATTAAATCTTTCTTCTGCATACTACCTGATATGGAGGGACCTGAAAAACCTGGAGCAAACAGGTTGTGTTAGAATAGAAATAGTAGAAATTACAAGCTAAGCATGTGCCCCAACTAAGCCTGGGAGCTTAGGGATTGGTATTTTCCTGTAGAACTACCTCTTGAAACGATTGTAATGATCCACACCACGAATGACATGATATACGACACTGTATGCCTGAATAGAATTAGTACTCTACAAGCATGATAAATCCATCTGCCATCCTTCCCAAAGGAAAGAGGAATTTCTATAGCTTCCTCAGCCTCACACAATCCATTTCAGCTGATTTCCAAACAACAGCTGGGCAGGGTATGTTTCCCAGCCACTTGTACATTCTCATAATAATTCTTTTAGGGGAACTCAGTCTTCCTGCTATTAGTCAGAATGTACTTTAGAATTGCCCATTGCTTCACTCTGTTCTAACTGTTCAGAATTAAGAGACAGTTCAGAATTAATAGACGGGAAGCTACTGTTTTCTGCAGTTTTTATGACTTTTTTGTTACATTGCATCCTGCCATTCAGTCATCACTGGAAAGAACAGAGAGCATTGTTTGCCAATAGATATGGGAGAGGACTTTGCAGTGATCTGTCATTTATTTTTAGTTTCAATGGATTGTAGCGTGAAATAATGGATGATGTAATCATCATGGCCAGTTTAGTTGGCAAACACTGCCTTGGACTAAGCAGTGTGAATAAACAGCATTGTATGAGTAATTTTCTTCAATGAGGAAAATTATTTATTTGCAATGCAATAGTGTGCTTGTGCTTGAATTTACCTTACTCTCTACAGAACATGCCAAAATATCTGCATTCTAGTCTTGTAAATGCTGCCAAGGCCTGCTCAAGGCCATATTTAACAAATATAACTGCATTTAACCTCATATTCAGTTCAGGCCTGTGTAGCAATAACATGTAAAACTGCTGTTTTAGAAGGAAGAGGTGGGGAATGGTTACACAGTCAAGTAGGAACAGTTAATCTACATGACCTTTATTCAAAGCTCAGGCAGAGGTGTGTTTAGTTACCAGCGACAACTCAGTCCAATTATTCAGCTTTCCATCTACAAATGTGTCTATTGGGACCAGCCTTCAACCTTCATCAAAAAGACTTCATAACCCTCTGTATCACCTTGTATGAGCTACTCTTTCCATGCCTCACCAGTCCCTACTTCTTATGGTACCACCTGCTAATTAGCCACATGCATTAGGAACCAAAGCTGTAGAAGTTGTACCAAAGGGAGCTTTTGGGTGACCTTGACAAGGGAGTGCTTCTTCCTCTCTGTTCTCCTTCCCTGACCTGGTTTAGATATTTGTGCTATGGTCAGGGAAGTTGCCCTGCATCAACCTTATTCTCCCTTGTGACTGTCAGAGGATAAAAGGCTGGGCCAGAGAGGTATTACCAGACATTTTAACAATGCTGGCTTTCTGGGCCAAAGATTCCATTAATTATCCAGTGCTAACAGCAGATAAGCAGTGAACAATTGATATCGAATCGAAGCAAAGAGTCTCAAAGCCAGACTAATCTTGCTGCTTTTAGAGGAAAGAAGGTTCATCTTCATCATTCATCCTGTGTGTCTTTTCCCACTCTGTCAAGACTGGTGTAGTACATATTGGATAACTTCTTTAAGGTCTCCTCTCTCCGTAGGTTGTGATCCTATGAACCTGAGACTAATTATCACCGTAGATGAAAATGATAGTGCTAGAGGGTTTTCTAGGAGTTACAGCTCAAGGTTGCTGCTTGCAAGTGAAATAAGGTAAGGAAGATGTTCATGCTTTCATGCAGCTCACCATTTCCCTAGGATCTTCAGGCTTTGTTATATCTTGAGACAATAAGACCTCAGGGTTCTTCTAACAGAGATCTGAGGTCAACAGCAATGCCCAAGATTCAAAGACCTTGGCAGAGGTATATGTAGCATTTCCTCTTTTCTTGTGCACTGAATTTCTCTATCAAAGGCACATTCCTTTGATGTAGGTTTAAATACCCAAAAGACAAAGTGTAGCTGTTGGCAATCTTCCAAGTCTTGTGCAGAAAAGCCAAACTGCAAAATTCACAGAAAGAAATTCAGCTGAAGAGTTTCAATGAACTACAACTAACAACCTTCAGTAACTGAGCTGAGCAGACATCTCAGGATTTCTTCTGTGAACAATGGAAGACTGGAAGAGAAGACTGGGAGAGAAAAATGGGACTGTCTTGCAGAGCACTTGTATTAAAAGCCTTCTGTGATTTTTAAAGAAAGGAAATTTACCTACAGTGTAAGAATATTTCTCTTTGCCTGCTGATGAATTTTATCTTAGTAGAGGATTTGAACTTTTTCTGCCTATTTTTAGAGTTATGGAATAGTTTGTATACTTGTATATGAAAAAAAATTATTTATATATATTGTGGCTACATTCATACATACACAGATAAGTTCCCAAGATGCATTTGATCAGGGAATTGTTGTTTTTTTAAATTAAACTGAGGAGAAGCAGCTGCTTGGAACAAAATGCAGTTAAAGAAATTACTCTGGAAAATTCCTGACACCATAAAAATCACTACAACTTAAAGAGTAATTTATTATAAACTATTGTACAACAAGTTTCTTTGTTATTTGGTACCTTATCAGGTGCTCTACATGCAGGAAAGTTCATAAAGTCCTTTGCAGTTTTCAAGGACCACCTAGATAATTTGTTTTTTCTGGAGTATGCAGCTTCCATAGGTTTTCTCTGAGTTAAAGGCTTTAGAATGATCTTTTAAAATTTCCAGCATTTATCTACAGGTAAATTTTTACCTGTTTTATGTCGCATGTGATTTTGTGGCTTACACATATTTTATAAAGAGTAAATAACAATATTGTGTGTCAGCCTTCACTTTGATAAGCTAAAAAATGTCAGGTTGATTCTTTGGTCAAACCAGTTGTCGAGTGTTTACTTGCATGTTCCTGAAGGTCAATGTCATCGGGGGTCAGACATTGAAGTTTGTGTAACGTTAATCTGGTTTTGTGTCAGGATGCAGTGGAAAAGGCAGGAAATGTTAGTGGGAGGAACAGTTCACTCAGCAGATGCGTCAAATATGGTTTATAGGTGAGTTATCACTTTCAGCTGATAGGTGGGTTATTACTTTGCAACTTGTAGCCACTGTTGATTATTCAGTAGGGTCCTACATGAATATTCCACATGGTGTTTTGGAAACTAAAAGCAAACTGCTGCCTGTAAACACATCACCCACAAGAAAACTCCTTCAGCACACACCCACAAATCCTTCTATTTTTTTTTTTTTTATGTATAGATTTGCATGTCCATGGGAGCTGTGGTCTATCCATAGAGTACCCTTAGGTTTTGCAATAAGCACTTTTGTGATGGGTAAAGAACAGCAGTTTGGTATTTGATGAAAGTTGCATAGCTTCTTAAAATGCTTTTCAGACAGAACTCAGATAAAATAAAAAGCTCTTGGTGCTGGCCATAGCCCATTGCAATCAGCTATGATATTAAAATGCAAGGACTAGTTTTCATTTGCTCCTTGAATTAGCTTTATGTAGAAGGACTTTTCAAGGGATACTTCCATTTTGATTATTAAAATTGCTGACTCATTTGCTCCTGAACATTTCAGGTATGCGGTAGCTGCATTTCCCAGTGAAACTAATTTGCTTACCTTTTCTTGTCAGGGTCCTAATTTAGACCCAAGTGTCTTTATTTTAATTGAAAAAAACAATTAGTCTTCTTCATGCAAGCCTACATGGCTTATCTTCATTTAATAATCACTTGTGTAATTGGTGCTCAGATACAGTTTAACTGAGAAAATTGCAGTGTTTTGCCAATGTGGGGTTATTTGAGTACTGAAAGTGCAGCTTCCTATAATGCAATCAATTCCTTGAGGGCATACAAATCCTTGCCTGACCTTTTGAAATAAATTAGCAACAGAATCCAAGGGTTGGTATTTTGATGTAAAGGTTGCAACGAATGCCATCTGTCGGGTATCAGAACAGTTTAATGAAGGCCTCTTACATCAGAGCGCTCTACAAGTTCAGGAAGATGCTCTGGGGGCTCTGCTCTGTGCTGCATCTGACCTGCATATTCTGGGAAAGCCGGACAATTTGCTTTCCTATGCCTTAATGAGAGATTCTATCTGGAAGCTGCAAAATAACTGCAGTCTCCAATCTTTCCCTGATGTATAAAGGATCCCTGTGACAGCTTGCTGAACAGTGTTAGTGGCTCCTGAATCTGATGGAGGCTGATCCACTCACCCTCCCATCCTGGTCCCCTGGCAGTGACCACCTCTCCCTCTGTGGCGTGATGGGGACCCTGTCCTCTTGGCTTGTGGTGATGGGTATCCCACCTCTCCAGGGAACTTAAAGGCTGGAGTGAGGGTGTTGGGGTCTCCATTGTTGTAGTGAGGCAACTGGGGTTCCCTCCTGTACCGTGTCCCTCTGCTCCTTCTTGTGCACTGGCAGAAGTCTTTAGTCCTTTAAGCTAAAAAATTGTTACTGTACCTTGGGGGAAAAATCCTCTGGCATGGATGTTTGGCCCTTCTCCTCACACCACCTAAGATACTCCTTGTGGTCCTGGAATTTACCATCCTGGTGATGCTGCTGGATATATGCGGCAGGGAGAAAGGCCTGGTCATCACAGACTAGAGAGTCTTCCATGAGCCACAGCCCTCAGTGGCGGTCCAGGGGTTCGTCAGACTTTTCTCTGTCTCCACACAATTTGTTGAAACTAATGCCTCACCCTTCCTCTACATAATCTAGTAAAAAGCTGAATCTCCACCCTTGAAGAAATTCAAAACTCAACTGGACAGGACTGAGCACTGCTGTAGTGCTGTAGATGACCCTGCTCTGAACAGAGGGCTGGACAAGACCATCTGCAGAAATCCCTTCCCAACTTAGCCAGCCTGGGATTCTTCAATGTAAAATGGTCCCCCATTCTGGGGGAGGGAATCCTCTTTTTTCCCATAATACATACAAGTGGAAGGACAGTATTACCAAACTAAATGAATTTTTTTTAAATTATTTGACAAAAAGCGATGAGAATGGGAGCACATAGAAAGATTTGACAGAATTGCATTGGTATGAAGGGTGGTTCTCCAGACCACCTTCATCTCAGAAAGGGTAAAATAGTTTCAGACTGAAATGAGAGAGCTCATTTCAGTGTATCCCCTACTTGAGATGATACTCTCCAAACTCAGAACAAAAAGGTTGAAATGTCTGCTCTTTTATTTTTCTAAGGACATGCAATGAATAAAAGTAAAGGGTTTTCTTCTTATGTCAAATAATTTGATCCTTTATGTCAAAATATTTGAAGGTACCCAGTTGTTTTTATCCTGTTTGCTTTGTACTAGCACTGAAAATGAAATTCTTTCAAGTGAAGCAGAAATCTTTGTCAGCTTGAAATTGGAGCATCAAATACATTAACTGTTATTACATAACTATTTCCATTTTTATTAAAGCATGTCTGTGAGACAGCAAGTTTCTATAAGCAATAGATAAATGAGGCTTTGAAACTCAGTTTCAAAAATCAGGTTGTATAAACTCAGTTTTGAAATATCATTTTTTGCTACAAGAATTTCAGACCATCTTAAGTCAAATCAGTATTAGAAGACAGACTAAACCTAGAATATTACCCTCCTATTATTCATGGCAGAACATTTGCTGGTTTGGAAATTCCATTTCTAGGAGAAGTATTTGTAAACTAGATGATCTTTAAGTTCCCTTCCAACCCAAGCCATTCTATGATTCTTTGAAAATAAATGGAAAATTGAATTTGGACTTTGAACATTTAAAGCAGATTTTCACAGCCTGTCAATGAACAACCAAATAAAACTATGACTGTTTATTTCAGCATATTTGACTAAGACCGTCAATAAACAAAGTTAAAACTCCTAGAATGAGAGACAGGAATACTGATTTCTAAATTTTCATTATGTGCTGCACTGGAGCCCCTGGGAGAATAAGCACAAATTGGACCTCTGCTGAATTTACATTAAGGCAGTGTGTAGGGGCAATGCACTCCGGACAAAAGCAAGAGAAATCTTAACTGAATTTACAGGCAAGTATTTTTACAGCTGTTACAGATCTCAAAATTAGTTAGAGGAAGAATCTGTGTTCTTCAAAAAGGAGAAGATGAATATTTAAAAAACCCACTACTTTTAGAAAATGGTGATGGTGAGTTCCTGAACAACGTTGTGAAGCATATACTTTTACAGATGAAGAGATGCAGAGTTGCTTTCCAGGTTTCAGATTTATTTAAGCTTTCACTCACACACTCCTTGTCCAGTAAGCATAAGGACAAACTAGTGTTAGCTAGCCATTAGCTATGGAGGTGTGTAGCAATGCCAGGTGGGAAGAGCTTTATGCCCTTCTTGATAATTCTGCAGTTGCTGAGTTGCTGTCTATGACGTTTATTCACTGCATTTCCAAAATATCCTGCAATTTTTTTTTCTCTGAGTAACAGGGACCAAACCAAAGGGGATAAATACACTCATCTGAATGTCTGTTTCTGATCAGTAGCATTACTGTATGGAGAAAGGTGCTCATGCATGAGGACAGACCAAAAAGCTGGGTTCCCAGACTACTGTATACTGCCTGTATTTCCCTTATCAGACAGGGGATCTGGTTCGTGAATAATCAATTGGGCAAAAATTTCATGTTCTTATTCAGTCCAAGATGCAGTGAAGGCCTAAGGCACCTTCAGCTTAACACAAGAACCTTAAATTGAAAGTAATTACCAAAGCTTTGAAGGTGAAAATTGAAAGTAATTACCAAAGCTTTGAAGGTGATTATTTGCCCCAACACAGCAAAAGTTGCTTCTGGCAAAGCTGGAGGAAATGCCCAAACTCAGAAGCACACCTCAAATTTGCCCAGCTCAAGAGGCCCTGGGCTGCTTCAGCTGCCCTGCACGCATTGGATGCTTAGCTCTGCCCTTGCTAAGGTGAGACGCAGAGCTTCTGCAGCAGCTTCCTTTGGCAGTAAGGAGCAGCTATAGCAAGATGAGTGCAGACATCTCTCCTGGAGCCAAGCCAAGCCTGCAGGGGCTGAGATCAGCACCAAGTATGAAGGGGGGTGCCCTAATCCAGCTCTAAGAAATGATGTGCTGCTGTCACTCTGCTGCTGCTCCACAAGGAAGCTGTCAGCTCTGCCAGCTCAGGGGTTCAAACTCGATTATCCCAAAATTGCACTTTGGTCCTTCCCTGATGCTCCTAGGAATATCTGCTAAAATTCAAAAGGAGACCTTGTGGGTATGCATGGTGTCATGTTGTGGAAATGACTTTCAGCAAATAATAGCTTTTTCTTCATCCAAATATGAATAATCACTCAGACTATCTTCTTTCAAAAGCAGTATTTATTTTTTCATCAAGATAAGACACATTACATACTGCATCAAGTAAAAAGTACTGCTATGAAAGCTGCATTTAACTGAGATAAAAATAATATACATAGATTGCACTTGAGAAAGTAGGCTCTATCCCAGAAGAATATAGTAAATAAAAAGCTGATGAGTGGTTTGAAATTAGGAATCTTTCTGAATTGCCTTTGATAATGTATTTATTTTGGTGCTTTCCAATTCCACAAATAAAACTGAACCAGATTAGGTTTTTTTAGTATCTTTGCTCTTTAAATTAAAATAGCATGTAAACAACATAACAATTATACAAAGACAAAAGAGGAAAAAAGTATGAAGATACACCTTTGCAATTTCTGCTAATAAATAAAAAGGAAAAATTTTACTGTTTTTTTGGGTTTACCAGGGTCACTGCATTTCAGGGCTTGGGTTTCGGGGAGTTTTTCTTAGTTCACATGTATGTCATCATCCCCACACTGCCACATGAAGCCCATCCTTGACACTCCTGCACTGGCTGGGAGCATGGCGTCTGTATGGCAGCAGGAAGCAGTGAATGGTTCCATTAATTAGTAAGTGTCCCAGGAGTAATACTTTAAACTTTGTGACAAGCTTAGCTTATATTAAAGAAGGTAAACCTATCATTAAGTAAGAGGACTTTTTTTTCACTTTGCATCTGAATTTTTCTGTTGAACCCTGGCACATCCAATGCTGCCTTTACTTAAACTCAGCTGAATTCTCAGCTGTTCAGTCTTTTAAAGGAGTATTCATATTATCTACCTCTGTGTATCCCACTTAGATGTCCAAATCAAATTTCTAATCTTTCTATATAGTCAAAGGAGAGAAAGGAATGCTCCAATGTGATTTCAACCTTTGGACTAAGGCACACTATGGGAGAGCCTCTCCCAGTTGCCTCTAAGGGTAACTCAGGCTCCCAGCCAAGGCTGAATCTCCCCAGTCAGGAGGCACAAGTGCCCCTCACAACCCAGGGCTGTTGGGGTGGGCAAGCAGTCAGTGCTGCATGGCACACACCTGGTGCAGCACTGCCTGCTGCCTGTTTCCCTTGGAGGGTGGGAATCAAAGGACCACTTAGAGCACAAAGCCTTGTGAAAATTGTGTATCCTGCAACCAATGCTAACTATGAAATCAGAGTGCTTGGGCATGATTCAGTCAGAGATACAAACAGGAGTACAGTATTGCAAAAACAATCTGTATCACCAAGGTCTTGCATGCAAATTTATTCCAAACTTAGCTAAAACTTATGGAAGGGCTGGGTCAATCTTGTTATTAAGCTAGAAACAGAAAAAGAATGAGATTTCTTTAAATAGTCCTGAACTACAAAATGAAGGTGGTAATCTTTGGTTACAGGGCTGTTCTTTAAATGTGAATTGCTTTGAAAAATGATGAATCACTTCCCAAGTAAGCATTCAGGAGCATTTTTAAACAGACATCTGGGAGCCAGAGAGGAAAATTAATATAAATAATAAAACCCCCACACTTTCTGAATCTCCAAGGTTAAAGTACAGGAAAGAAAGTAACACAACATTTCTAAGGGCTCTTTCAGCAACGTTTTGCTAAAATTATAAAAAAGCACTTACAAAATACTTGAGCTGATGAAGACGGAAAATGAGAACATTAGGGTGCTTTTGTAAAAAACCTGTAGAGTACTAAAACATACTGGTTTGAAGGCCTTGTATTTTATAGCACATGCCATTTTCCACTATTTATACTGCATTATTGTCAACCTACTTCACTCCTTCAGAGAGACAGAAAGACAAGAGCACACAGACAAGATGCTTTGATGCAGCCTATGTCTACTATAAAACATAAACCCTCAGCCATTAAATGCGACACCCTATTCCTGCTGTTACATTCATGATCAAAACTCCAATTCTTTGTGAAACTTAAATCTGCCTCATTTTTACATTTTTGGAGCAACATTTGAAAATCCTTAAAGCTAGTTTGGAAGGATCTTATTTGTTTTTCAGCCAGAGCACATTTGTAATAGTTTAAAAGGCATAGGAAGCTATGCTGTAGCTTTTAAAGTACTAATTTTATTATGAGGTGGTATTTAGTAATATTCTTCTGGAAGTTAATAAATGATGCACATTTTCTATGACTGGCAGACAGTACTTAATGACTTAATATGCTTCAGCAAAATGCAATTAAAAAAAAAGAAATTCACTGTCAACACTTTAACCATGGCAATACAGAGAGCTGGAATGAGACAACTAACCTCAGATAACTAAGATTAATGCATATATGACAAAGTTAAAAAAACAAATAAAGAAACCCCAAACCAAATAAAGATAATTAAATCTCAAACACAGTTTTGTTTCCCAATAACACAACTGCAAAACAAATCAATATTTTCAACAAAGAAGTGCCCTATCTTCATCCCCTCCAAGGGGAGGGCTTTCTCTCCCTTCTTGTATAGAGGGGGCTCATCTTGGGCAACTGTGGGGCTGCTCTGGGCAAGGGGCAGGAATCCAGATCAGGTAGGTAGTGACCAAAATCAGGTCCAGTCCACAGGTATTAACCTGGGGAGCTGGCAGGAGCCCCCTCTTGCAGAAGCACTTGGGTGATGGCTGCCATGTAGCCACCACGGCAATAGCGCCAGCCTCAGCACCCCCTACCACCCTCAGTGTCCTGGCTCATGCAAAGCATCGACTAATTTCAGCACAAGATTTGCTCGAGTACAAGCAGTGAGATTTGACTTTACTGATGTGTGATTTTATGTAATGATGGATTTTAAGCATTCTATCTCACGCTGTTGGGCAAAAATGCTGGGAAGTTCCCTCTAAGAGTGGGGCAAACCATTTTGCACTCCTACAGGATCAAATTCTCTCCTCATTTATACCCACCATAAAACCCTACCTACCATCAGGAGAGCTGAGGAGGTAGAAATGGGAGCGGAATTTGAGTGTAGGAACTGGTGATTGAAACAGAAACACAATGCTATTTCATTGCCAGCTACCACAAATAACTACATACCTGGTATTTAAATTCAGTGGGCATTGTGTGCCTAAGGACTGCAATTGAGCTTTTCAAATCTCAACCCTCAGAATCTAGCTATAGATAACCACAATCCTAAATTCTTGGATGCTGATACATAAATGTATGATATATCTGTTTAGTTGCCATGACACTAATCAGCACAGCAATGATTTTTACTAATTGCAAAGGCAGGCTAGTAGCAAATTTCAAATAATTACTGAGTAAAGGTCCTCAGAGCAATCCTGCTTGAAAGTAAATGTCCAGTAAGATGGACAATTAGTGTGTCTGGTTTTTAATTTTCTTTCTTTGTTTTTCCTTTTTTATCGGGGTGGTCTTGAACTGCAGACACAATCACAACGCTCATGGTGATCCAGCTGTATGTCTACCAAGGACATGTTGTTCCTGATTCTGCCTCTTCTTCTGGCATGCCCAGCCTCAGGGACGAACTTCAGCACCTGGGAGGATCAACAAAAATGCATTGAATTAGAAAACTCTGTTGGAGATCTGAGGATTAGAACACTGGGGCCCCAAGGGCACCAACAGCCCTTAATGGCCCTGACCATCATTAATTTGGACACATTTTTGTTTTATTTCCAGCTTTTTTTTTTGCACACTTTGACATCCTGCTGTATTGTTTGTCCTGGAGCTTGGACAGACTGGATTTTTTCCTACATCAGGTATCTTTATATCATGCAGTTTCCTAACCATGTCCAGAGCTGCTCCTTTGCATGCGAACTATCAAGCAGGTTTCCTCTGGTTCATTTTTGCAGTCCCATTCCTATTTGATTTGCCGTGTCCCTCCTCTCCCTTGTAGAATATTTCTGCTCTTAAGAACAAGGAATGTATTTTTATGCAATTTGAAATTTCTGAAGCACAAATCATTAGAATTGGTCCTAAACTTAAATACTCGTGAAGAGCAGAAGGAGATGAAGGAGCTTGCACAAAATATGTGTCAGATACCACTGAGTTTCTGTGGAATCTGAGTTTTGTTGGCTCACCTTAAACATCTCTGCCTCAACCTAAATGATTTCTGAAGAACTGAATGTGAATAGTATCAAACAAACAAGAAAACAAAATTACTTCCTAGGGAAGTATGCATCATAATAGACACTTCTGAAAAAAGTCTGTCTAGAGAAGATGATCTTGAGACCCCCAGGAAGGTGGCTGTAGGTTGTAAAAAAGAGCTCACTTGGCCAAGTGACTCCTAGATCAGCTGGATTTCTCTTCCTTGTTCAAGGATGGAGAGATGTCTGTTAAGTGCATGACTTCCCTAAGCCAGTGGCCAACTGGGCAGAGGGACCTAAATGTCTGTAACACCTCAACCACTGAAGCACCCACATTTCTGCCCTAACAGTTCATACTGGTTTATAACTAAGAGATCAGTCTGTTACTCAACAACCCTCTTTTTTTTCCTTTTTACAAAGCAGTTTCTGTACCTTGATGTTGTAACACCATACAAGAGTTGAGATGGTTTCAGAAATGACATGGAATAAGAGGCTGTGTGCCAGATCAACAGAGTATTAGCATTTTCAACAGAATTAGTCCCAGAAAGTAAATGTGAAGCAGTTGCCAAAGGACAACCAGAGATGCTGTGCAGGGTGGGTGGGGAAGGGCAGGTAGGTTAGCAGCTCTCAGGACGAGACCATTTGTTCTCTGCCCTTATTGCCTAGAACAGTCATGAGATATAACAAAAGTGATTAGCACTGAACACAGCCTATTATTTTGTTCTCTGTTTTGTGATGAAATTTATATTTAGCCTATTGCCGCGTCTCATCCCAACTTTGCAAGAGCAGATCCCTTGCTAGCCCTGGCTAGCTCTTTTCGGGGAGATAAGGGCAGCGAGAGGCACTCCCTGCTGAACCCAGCTGGGCTTTAGAGAGTGCCTTCATGGGTCCAAGGACACTGCTGATCCCACCGGCAAGGAAGGAGGTGACACTCTTCTGGGGGTAGGTCCAAGATTTATTGTGACTCTGAGGAGAGCCCCAGATCCCAACAGCACTCAAAGAGGTCCCAGAAGAGAGTGAGCTCTGGGCCTCGAGCAGGCCCTGATATAGGGAGGGTGGGGAAACCGACCAGGCAATGGGAGAAGCCATGGGCGTGGCCCTCCGAGGGAAGGACACCCGGCATATCCACTTAGCAGGGAGGAGGGGAGGGACCCCAGGCCATTGTCCAGTTACCCAGCGACCCCGGCAGAAGCTTCCAGACAGAGGGGAAGGATGGACAAGTCACCTGGGAGGGGTCAGGGGCATGAGTCAGGGTTTTTGGGATTGATGGACACACAGGTGCTGATGGGAAAACCTGGGATGAACCAAAAAGGCACAAGGGGGGGTACAAAGGGATAAACCATTTTGAACATACATACAGTGAACCTAAAAACACAACTCCACAGCCTATGTAATACTGAAAGGAAGGACTGTGCCTAAGCAAGGTACAGACATGCTGCTGTACCGTGTTGGGAAAACAGAATTACTTTGCCCTGTTAGAAATGCAGAAACATAATTTTACTTTTTTTTTTTTTTTTTTTTTTTTTTTTTTTTTTTTTTTTTTTGAGCAACAAAAATATAGTATCTTTGAATTGATTTCAAACATTGCTTGCATCCATATATGCAATAAATCCTGATGGACACTAGGAAAATTTGCTGTATCACACTGTCATCCCAAGCACAAAGGAACTGAACCCAATCAGGCTGCTGCAATTATTACAGAGCTAAAAATAGACCACAACTTCAAATATGTTTTTTTTTAAGAAAATGTAATTTAAAAATCAAGTACATATGCTGACACTGAACCCATGATAAATTCCTTATTTAAAGAAGTCTTCCAGCAAATTATGACCAATCCAGATGACTGGCAGTTTGCAAAATCATAGGGCAGGTAGATCTGATTTTTCCCAGCTGAGAGCAAATCAAAGTATGCAGTGGGATGAGAGTAAAGATGTGGACTGTATTTAAGCTAACAGACCATCTGACAGCTTGGGGACTTTCCCTGTGCCTTTTGTCAAGAAGCATGAGCAAGGTATATAGGCTTTGCTGATAAGAAAATGAACTGTCAGGCACTTCCTCAGACAGGACAGGAAAACAGTGATTGAACACAGCTGAAATTATAAAATCACAGGGTCCTTTAGGTGGGAAAAGACCTCTGAGATCATTGGGTCCAACCCTTATCCCAGCAACAGCAAGTCAACCACTATCTTCTGTCCCCTAATGCCACATCTCACATGCTTTTTGAATACTTCCAGGAATAGCAACTCTCCCACTTCCCTGGGCAGCCTGTTTCAATGTTTGACCATTGTTGCAGTAAAGAAAATTTCCCTTATATCCAGTCTAAACCTCTCCTGGTGCAACTTGAGGCTATGTCTTCTTGTTATCTGGGACAAGAGGCCCACCCCACCTGACTACACCCTCCTTTCAGGCACTCAAGAGAGAGTGATAAGGTTCCCCCTGAGCCTCTTTTGCTCCAGTCTAAACACCCTGAGCTCCCTCAGATGTAAGATTTGTGCTCCAGACCCTTCTCCACTGCTATTCACTTCCCTGGATTTGAGGTGTGACCTCACCAGTGCTGAGTACAGGGGGACAATCACTGCCCTGGTCCTGCTGGACACACCAGTGCTGATCCAGGCCATTGGTCACCTGGGCACACACTGAATCGCATTCAGCTACTGTCAACCAGCACTCCAAGGTCCTTTTTCCTGTGACAAAGGATGGTGAGCAACTCTGGATGCTATTTTAAATAGTGAAATTTGTACTTTGCACAATTGATTTTCAAATTCTGCTATGCAGCATTATCTAATCTCCTTCTGCACATCTAAAAATAACATCATTCTAGCATGAAAACCAAATTATATTTGTCTGAGATTCATGAAAGAGGAAGCATCAAAAGTGCAAAACATTCAACACAGATCCAAGGTCTGATAGACATAAAAAATCTTACTTTGCAATTTTTGAAAGTTATCTAATCCAAAGGTCACACACGGTTTAGCTGTGCTCTGAGTATAAGAAGCCAAGTATTATGGGAATGTGGTTCATAATTTAGCACAAGGACCTTTATTCTAGTAGGAACATAGCCTAAACCAATGACATAGACCCAAAGATGTAGTCTGTCTTACCAGAGATAATTACAGGGTATCAGGGACAAGAAAAATGAGTTGGCTTGCTGATCAGTGGTAGCAAGCAAACTAAGGGATTATTAAATATAGATGGGATTATTGTTTCTATTTTTTTATTTGTATGCATAAGAAACACCTGGTTTTAATACAAGAAGCATGGGAAAAATTTGGCTTAAAAATCAAGTACCTGAAGCACTCACAAATGCTATGATGTTTTTGACATATGTGACATCAACAAGACCCTCACTTCTGCTGATCTTGTCAGGAATTATGTGTGCATTATGCTACAGCTGTTGTTTTCTCACTGACTAGATATAGGTGTTCCTCCTTCACGAACTGCTTCTCTGTCCTGACATGTATCACAGGATGTCTCACTCAACTTCCAGATGTCAAGCCAAGAACTTAATTTTTCATCTAGTTAAAAATGAACCTTTTTTTTCTCACTGCACTTCTGTGCTCTCTCTGCTCATCCCGTGACCTAGCAGTCATTTCTGACTCATTTTGTTTCCTTATACTTACATTCCAAATAAATCCCATTGCTGCTTCTTGTACAATATTCCATGAATTAACTCTTTTGTCAGGCTAATTCTATGCCTTTATTACCATAACAACCTTTTATCTCCTTTAAACATGTGCTATCAACTCCAGGACATACAACAATCAGACCATATTCCTTGCATGTGGCTTTGATGATTCTAGCCCTTTTTAATCCCTTAGCAAATTCCCTTTGTTGTGTCAGCAGCATTTGGATCATTTTTTGACCAGTTATCCTATGTTTCCCTGTGTAAGGATAGGATGAGAATTATTGTCTTCTCTCTCAAGTGCCTCCTTAAGGTTTGCTTCTCATTTCTCTAAAAATAAAAGAAAAGAAGAAAAAAGCCCTGACAGCATCAAATTGTATTAGTTACATTTTTTAACTCCATTGCAGTAACTTTGTCTTACTGAAGTTCCACTTTTTAATTCTCTATTGTGCTCCTGTGTTCTTTTCTCCCATATAATATTCCCTCTGTCTTGCTTTCCCTTTGAAATGTTGGGTTCAGTTGAAGCTGTTTTTTATGCCCCAGCAACTTGTGCCAAGAGACAGTATCGTGTGTTCCGGGGTACCTACTGCTCTCTCTCAAGGCAACGGAAGGTTATGAAATTGCCAACCTAACACTAATCAAAACCTTCTCTCTGAGAATTAACTGAATGTATGTCCTAGACAAGCTGCAGTCAACTTGAATAGAGGCATAATGCTTCAAAAAGGGATAGGATGGGGGAAGAAGCACCTTATAGACAGTGGACAACACATCGGGCTTTACAGGAGAGACAAACAAGTAGGTAAAAGTTGCAATCAGCTATCACCACTTTTCTTTTTTCCCTATATGTCCCTTAGCTGCGCAGCTCAGCACTGTGTTTGCAGAGTTTAATACATTCTGACAAATTCTGGTTGCTACCTTAAGAGCACTTATTCCCCATGGAAACTTGTTTCACATCTCATCAGTTACAGCAATGAGATGGGAAAACTGATTTCTTATTTCTCTGAGGTATGTGCATGCTGGCTGGATAGCACAGCCACAGCCACAGCCACAGCCACAGCCACAGCTGAACTGAGTCCTGGCCTGCTTCCCCCACACCTTCTCTGTGCTGAGTAATCTCCAGGTTTAGAGCCTGTGCCTCTTTGAAGAGAAGCGCCGGCATTTTTAAGGAAATGAACTGCAATGGGAAACACACTTTTATATCAGGTCCAACAGCCATAGGGCTGAACTTTGATTAAGGTGTGCTGCATTCATTTCCATGTATTGCTTTGTCTTTCCCTTGCACAGAGCATTGCAACGTAACTCAGTATCACTTAGGGCAGACTGTGCCTGAGAGACGTTTTCAGACACTGCCAGGACTTGGCCTGCTTGGTTTGAAGGGTTCATGACACTATGTGGTAAGTCATGAGTATTTGTCTGGAGTATTTGCTCTGCTCCAAAGCAAACCCAGAAGCCATGGAAAACCACAGAGCATCACAAGACTCCTGCAAGGAAAAAAAAAAATAACCCACCAATAAAAATATCTGTTTTCCCAAGTTATGACCCCATCCATTTCTGAAAACTGCTATTTTGGTAAAGTCATGGCAAACTTCCAGGCTATAAAGAAGACCAAAGATCTCATGATTAACATCTCCCAGGGCAAAAAAGAAAAAGCTACCCCTTATTGTGGCCATCTCATGTTCTCATTTTCCCTGCTTTTGCATCACTTCCTACAATCAGACATGATAGAAAAGAGCTGTACATTCCATTTAGGGAACTGGAGCAGCACTCTCAGCTTGGGAAAATTAAAGGCTCCACATGACAACTATTAGTCCTGAGAGGCTAGGCTAGGAGAGAGTGCTCAGTGATTACAGTGGGAGGCTTTGAACAGGAACTGAGAGGGAACTAAAAAGCATTAAGAGCATAAGGAGAAGATAACCTTGAAATCCCTCTGGACTAGAAGCCTCTCTTTCAAGAAACACCCTGGACTTTAAGGTCCCCATGCAGCTACTCCAGCACTCACCACAAAGCCAAAAAGGAGCCTATCGCTTCTGGAAAATTTGTCTCTCTTTCTCACACAAGAAATACTGAGTAGCTCAGAAATGCCAAGGAACTTTTAAGTGATCTCCAGAGATATTTTTACTTTTGAGGACAAGCATATCCATGTGCAGGACACAAAGCTCTTGCAGGTTCAGGAGCTCAGTAAATGAAGCTCCAGGATAGAAGTTAGGGAAAATCAGTCTGGCAAGAGAAGGGGTCTGGGGTCTGCAGGACTCAGTTTCAGCTACTTCCAACACTTTCTTTGCTCCACCACCTAATATTTCCTTCTGGTGTCTTCTGTATATCAAATTAACTGAGTTTTGTGTTTGAATCTGGCCTATGTCCTCCTGCAGTAGAAGGCTGAGCTTTTTAACCAAATTAATGGTGCTGGGGATTCATAAAGTGTAAAGCTCTATCCTTCGTTATGCAACTAAAGGCTCTTTGGATAAGGTTAGTGGGTTTCAAATTGGCTTTTAAGAGAGTAAACTGTCTTGATGGTTCTAAAACTGGCATGTGGAGAGGCCTCTCCTCAGTGCTTTTTCCACCTGGTATTTAAGTCAAATTGAAGTGTCAAAGGAGAATAAGAATAAAACTGATTAACTGTGTGTGGCTAATAATAATAATAAAGTTGAAAACATTTTGGACTAAAATTAATGGACACATCTTTAGTATGTCATACATGAATTTATCTGCATGACTTCCACTCATGTTAATGGGAGACACTTGGCTAAATATCTGCTCAGTGAGCTGTTAATTCATCCCTAAGGGATAAAATTTAAATTTAAACTTACAAAGGCCATTTAATGTTAAAGATGAAACACTGTCTTGAATTCATATGGTTTTCAGAGTAGAAATTAGTAGGAAAATAAATTAGCAGTGATATATTTGTGTGAATATTGAATTTCCTGAATTTAGTGATTAATTTGGGGCAGTCATAAGTCATGACATTTTGATGCTGAGCAATACCTGGCTACTGTGATATTCTGGTGTTCCAGCACTAGCTGTTTCCAAACACCTGAAAAAAGTAAGTGCTTGACAACATATTTATAATCAGCATTTTTCTTTCTAGCTACTGTCAACAGTTGACTTAATTTCTGATACAGGTGTAACCCAGGGTTCCTTGGTTTATATTTGACTTCTATTTTTTTCAGAAGTCTTCTGAATTATGAACAACTCATATTTAAGTGTTGAAATTCCATACAGATTTACTGTGAAAAAAAAACCAAAAACAATTCCTTTTTATAACTTTAAATTAGTTCCCTTCCAGTCTCTCTCTTCATAAGTTCTTTTCTTAAGGAAAAGATTACTTAGGAAGGTCTAATTTTCCTTTAGCTACTATTCATCATATCCTAGCTTTCACTGTCCTCTCTTTAGATTTTTTTTCCTAAATGAAATAATCCAAAACTTTTGAGCCACTTTCCTTAAAAATGTTTTTGATCTGTATCTTCCCCTGCATCTCTCATGATGTATGTTTGCTGCTTCTATTTATTTTTGCTAGTGCTGCCTTGTCCTTTTAAGCACCAGTGGTCAAAACGTAGTATAAGTCCCCCACCAATTTATCCAGACCACAGTATTTGCTGTGTTATTACCCCTTCATCTCCATTCCTGCAGAAGACCGTCACTTGTCTTTTTCTTATCACTGCACTAAACAACTGTTTTCCTGAAGCTCTTCACAGTGATTCACTCCTTGACTTTTAGCCCAATTTCCACCCCTCATTTCTTCCTCCTCCCCTCACACGCCCAGTGTTATATGGATAAGTAGTTGAGACCACTCATCCTTAATGCTTGCTGCTTTTCTAACCTGCATTTATAAGCACTTACAAACACCTGAAATTCCTCACAGCCTTCTCTGCTGTTCAAGTATGTTATCTCCTGTGCCACCTGTCATTTTTGCCACCTCTCTGTTCACCACCCTCCAGACTAAACACACATGAAATAATAATCTTTATACTGGGGGCACCCTCAGATGGCCCTTTCCCATTTAGAAAATTGCTTGTCTCTTCCAACTCGTTGCTCTTTATCTCTTAACCAGCTTCTAATCCATGTCTGATCTTGTCTGGCTGACTATTTGCTCTCTGCAGGAGGTGCCAGTCCTTTTAGCATTCTTGTACAATATTGTGGTGCTGTATAAATATTTATTCACATATAAGGCATTCCGTGTTAATTTTATCAGCTCATAGTCATCTAGGTGCTTTATACTGTTAAATTTTTTTCCAATTAACTTTTCTACCACTGAGCTAAGGCTTTCTGCTCTATAATTACTAGGGTCATCCCCTGCATCTTGTTTAAAATTAGAGAAAATATTAACTATTCTCCAGTTCTGGCATGTGGAGTATGCTGTATTCTGCTGTTATGTGTGAGAAAGTATCTCTTACCTTTGAAAAGAGTAACCACACTGCTCTGGCCTTCAACAACCCTCTGCTATTGCGGCCCCAGAGTCTCTCAAGATAATGCCTTAATGTAATGAGCCTATAACGCATGCGGGGTTAAAGTTCCTAAAGTTCATTTTCACTTGGACCTTAAGCCAAGTGGTAAATCAGACTCTTACAAGAGATATGTGTCAGAAACAAGTCAGCACAGCATGCAGCTACCCTACCTTCCAGCAAGTGGAAGGCAACTACCAAGTCACTTCCATAGATATGCTCACTTTAGGGAACATTGCTCATGTCTTGATCTGAAAATACTGCATTAGTGGCAAGAATACAAAATGCTCTTTCATTGTGTGCTCTCTAGATGAATTCTGAACGGATTAAAATAATGGGCATTGCTCCTATGCAAAAATTTTGCCCTCCTGAAAAATTGCTGAGTAGGGAAAAAAAGCTGAGTGATTCAGCTGCCTCCTATAAGTAAGAAATTTGGAAGGGAAGAGAGTTCACAAGTGACATAATTGTAATTTCCAAGTGTGAGTGTAAGTTTAAAGCAAGAGGAAATGAAGTCAAATATCTCAAGGAACCCAAGTACTCTGTGTTACTAAAAAGAGTATTTCCAGTGGTGTATACATTTACTTTGTATTAGTCCTTGACTGGGAAAAATCAGTCCAACATAAGGCTCATTCTTGAAACAAAGTTCACTAGGATGCTGTGGTGGCATCCACTCAGAGGTGGCAAAAGTTCTCTCCATCTTCTAAGTTAACTTACACATAAATACTGCCAACACCCCTTTCACATATATATTCTATCAAAAAGCAGCACACTCAGGTCTGAGAAAAGACTTCAGAATCCATGGAAGCAATAAATACCCAAAAGTAGTAACAAAGAAAAATGAAAATACCTCATGATACTTTTTCACTGTTTTCCCTGGCATGCAGGTGCAGGATTTCCAGTTTGGAGTCCCACAGCCACAGTTTCCGCCACAGCGCTGGACAAGGAGGCAGCGGGGGAAGAAAACGACATTTGTCAGCTTCAGCTCCTCCCTTAAATTGACAGAGTAGTTCCTCGGAGTGCAGCTGTAACGCTTCACATCATCATTCAACCTGTCCAGGTCAACTGCAATGCAAAAGAAGTTTCATTAGTGAGGTTAGTGTGGGACATTCCTCTGGTTTATACTGCTCCCCAAGCAGTCAATAACACAGAGTGATGGGGTGCTGGTTGAAAAATATGTGAACTGTAGGAATGATTTCTGAACAGATAAACATAAACCCACCAAATTTAAATCATTACAGGTGGCCATCCAGGCTGTCATCCTTCTCCCACTGACTGCCATAGCACAGATCACACTGACTATAAAGGTGAAAGGAAGGTTTGCCGTAAAATACTGGCCTGAAAGCTGAAGACTGGTCATTTTACTTGCTTTGTCAATCATCATTGGATCCTTGGGCAAGACATTCCACCTCTGCCACTCTCTTCCCTTCTCTGTTTATACCTGGTTTACTTAGATGCTAAGATCTATTTTTTTATTATGAGCAAAAACAAGGCCCTTCCTGTGGTCAGTAGAGAAACATTTTTGGGGAGTGATTCATCCCTTCTGTGGCAAGAGCATTTAGGACAGCCTGCCTGACTTTCTTTCTCAAGTTGCCTGTCTTATGAATAGAATTTAGATAATTCATTTTTAGATGCAGAAACCAATCTAAGCAGTATTAATTTAATCTGGTAAATGTTACTATAATAGGCATATAAATAAATATAATTAAAATTAATAGGCCCATTGAATGCCAGTAGTTGGTTGATGTTTAAATGCCTAGTATGTGAGATCGGTCATGTAAACAAGTGGTAAAGCCAGCCATAAAAATAACTTATAGACTATCAAATGTGAGTTAAAATGCTGTTTCTAGCTTTAGCTTGTAAAACTAAAACAAAACCAAAACATACCTTTATAAATATATTTTCCACAATTGTGACACAGACAAAAATAACACACTTAATGAGTTATATTTCTATATGAATAGATTTCTTTTTCCTTCCTTTCCTGTCTTCTTCTTTCCTTAGGTTTCTGTCCACCAACTAAGTGTTCAAAGCTCAGTGATTCATTCAGGAGTGGGAGGTATGTGAACTTGTGTTGAGTTAGACTCCAAACAGTATTTGCTAACAGAAGCATCAACAGGAAAATAGGGATGGCTCAAATAAGAACTGAGGTAACAGGTTGTGAGCATATGAGATTTTCAGAGCATGTTTAACAGGTCAACATAACCTCTGGTTCTGAGAACACTTGTGCTTTAGTACAAATATGTGAAACCATACAACAAAGACACTTCATACTTTCTGTGACTCAGGCCATGTCAACATCACTAAGTTAATTGTGGAAAAACCTGTTGATTTGTAAACATCATGCACATTTACATTCTAACCTGGAGTTATTCACAAGGCTGATATGCAAGAGGCAAGGGTACATAAATATCAGAAGTGCTATTATAGAAAATCGTAGCAGATTCACTTTCCTGACAAGGTGCTATCTCAGTCAATGGGAATTTAGCAGATAAATTGCTATTTTATAGCAATTATGATACATTCCCCCATGAAATCTCAGTGGTTCTCCCAGAGAGCTAACATCTCTCCAAAAGAGGTATAGATCATCCTCCTGCTATAAGCACAAAATCAATGGGACTGGTGGTATACTCATGCACTGAGAGAAAAATACACTGGGTGTCCTTAGCCAGGACTGGCAAGTCCAGAGTATATTGATTTCTTTGTTTTAACAGATGATATTTTCTTCTCCACTGTCATTCTTCAAAGCCACCTCTTCTTACTGCAGGCTTTCAGGCTAATTCTTTCCACAAGGAAGTGTTTCCCACACCTCTAAACTGTCTCATCAGGACCTTTGCTATCAGCTTTGCTAACTGGTAAAGCAAAGCACTATCTGACTACTATTCACTTCAGCCAACTGATGTGAAGGAAAAATCTACTAAAGGAAGAAGAGGGCTGAAAATTTTCTGCTTCATCACTAATGAGATTGCTTGAGGGGAAAGCCTGGATCATCCACACTGACACTGCAGCAATCCAGGGGAATATCTATGAGATACTCAGATAAGCAGAAAGGTCTTATTTAAGTGATGTTGAAAACATGAAAATGAGTAACCTCAAGCAGAGAAGAAAAGCCCAAGTAAACAATTTAAGAGATACACAAGTCATCCTCCATTAAAATTCATTTGGAGGTAAACACCTACACTCCTTTTTACTCTGGTCTACAGAACTACAGTGCTTGGTGGGAATAAGGTGAGCATGCAGAGTACTCTGTGAATAATGCATCCTCTACTCTGGTAGCACTACACTGACACATAAGAACAGTTCCCATTGCCTAATTAAATCCTTAACTCTAGATCACAGTTTATTGCTCCCCAACAAAAAAACCACATTTTATTCTGAACAACTTTCTCTGCTGAAAGCTTCAATATGCATTTTTTCCTGTCATTGGATTGTTTTACTGTCTGGAGCTAGTCCATTTCCTCATCCATATAAGAATGAGATTTTACAGTACAGTCAGTTTCATGCATCACTTCACTGCTGTGACTAAAATGTAACTGAGCCTTGGTGTGATTGGTGTGAAATCCAGCTGCTTTACTTATCAAGGACTGAAACCACTGGAGTCCTTAATTTAAAACTAGAACTAAAACATTCTTCAGACTGGATGCAAATAATTCCCAAGTATTATTGCAGAATGTCTGCATCAGAGACAGCGTAAAAGTAAGGCAAACATAAAAGAGATGCACTGGAGCACTAAACTGGATACTTGGGGCCCAATGTTTACCCCTTCCTGCCCTTAAATCCTCTGATTAAAACCATCCTCATTTCACATAGCTTTACCTTGAAGCATTCATTAAAATATTCTGTGATTCTGTGATCTTAATCAGAGGTAGGCACTGAAATCAGAGACTGCAGCTAATGCCATGTTTTATTCTGAAAAAGGGAGGCCTTAAAGATTGAGGAGAAAACCTCTGCTGCTGGTCACTGATTAATTTTAAAAAGACAGACAGTCTGTTAGGGTTGCTTTTAACATTTTATCTGCTTCAAATTCACACATAGTCTTTGCATCATCGTATCTGAACATTCTATACTTTTTTCATGCATCAGTCACAGAACAGAGCTAATGTATAAGAGATGGTAGCCACCTTGCCATGGTATTCCTATACTGCATGTCAAAGCCATCTACAAGCAAGGCAAGGAGGATTTGGGTAGCTTTAGACTGGTCAGCCCATGATAAAATTAAGGGGCAAAATCTTCTTGGAAGCAATACCCAGGCACAGGACAGACAAGGGGGTGACTGGGAACATCCAGAATAGATTTACCACACCAAGCTCAGAGCAGGCCATCATGAGACATCTGTCTTGCTGGATGAGGTGAAAGCAGCAGAGGCATCCACTGATATTTGAAAGTGATCCATAGAATCCTTGCAGCCAGATTTCTGAGATATAATGGAATAGGTGGACTACAAATTCAGTAGATAACTGGAATATCTGAGAGACTTGATGAAAATGGCCAGCAATTCCAAGTACAACTGATAGCTGGTTAATATTTGTGTTCCCCATAGGGTAACACTGGGGTCAATACTGCTAAAGATCTGCAGGTAAACTAGAGGCACTGTAAAAGCCCTCAAAGACATTCAGAGCAGTGCTGTATCTTACTGAAGCTAAGGTGTGGCTGAACTTGAGTTGGGAAACTCACAAATAAGCTGGAGAGGGACTTTTTACAAGGGCAAGTAGTGATAGGACAAGGGGATATTGCTTCATACTGAAAAAAGATAGGTTTAGATTAGATATTAGGAAGAAATTCCTTACTGTGAGGGTGGTGAGACACTGGAAAAGGTTATTCAGAGAGGTTGTGGATGCGTCATCCCTGGAAGTGTTCTAGTTTGGATGGGTTTTAAGCAACCTGGTCTGGTGCAAGGAGTCTCTGTCGACAGCAAGGGCATTGGAACTCTAAGGATCTCTAAGGTCCCTTCCAATCCAAACCATTCTGTGATTCTGTGATCTCAACAATGTAACAAAGAACATCTGGATGACCAACATAATGATATCCTCACAATTATATGGCAATAACAAATGAAACATAATCTCCCAGTCTCATCTTTTGCTGGTTAAATCATCTAAATGCTCTGACACTAATGAAATAATTCTTCTCTATACCAAATTTTGACCAAACCCTGTGGCTTTCAGACTTCAACACAAATGGCTGATGGTTTTGACTGCTCCACTGCGCATGCTTAATGATATCACAATAAGCAATGTGTTAAATATACCTGGAAACGTAGGAGCTATCTAAATCCTCCTCATGGGAGCTAAGAAGATCTTGCAATTTGCATTTACTGCAGAATCACAGCACCAAGACAAACCTCCTCAATACAGCAGCTATTATTTTAGAGGAACGAAAGATCAAGATTTCAGTAGGATTATAGCTGTTTTCATGGAACAAAGGGCAAAATATATAGGCCTATTATGGACTGGCAAACCAATTACCAGCTGTGGTACAGGTCAAGTAGCAAAAGCAGACCAAACTATTGGACACAGCTTCATTGAAATCAATGGAAAAGAGCAGCTTATTCCAGTGATAAATAACATGGTGTAAGTTTCACTAGCATTTTAAAAAAGGCTTTAATAGGAAAATCTTTCACTGCAGGGACCAACAATTACATCGCAAAACATGCGAGGGAAAATCTCATTTGTCACAGAGAGGAAAGGTAAGAATGTAGATCTGAATTAGATTGTAAAATGAAAGAATGTGTGCAGTTTGCATGCAACAGACAACTTGGCTCCTAACTGAAGAAGGGTGGGAAAATATTCTGGTTTTTAAGCACAGGGAATACTTTAAATTATCAGCTATTTAAGAAGATATTCCATGTACTTGGAATATTCAAATTTGCCATGAGAAGGAGCATTCAGCATTTGTGATGCCTGCACTCCCTGTCTGATGCACTGAAACTTGCTGGCAGCCATCCCAGAATCTTTCAAAGAAGAGTGCATGGACGTTTGCAGTAATTTATTGGCCACTGCTTGCAAGCCTCTGAGAAATAACATTAAAATTTTAACTTCTTGCTAGACCATTTTAAGTAATGACAATTAAAAACTATTGTTAAGGACATGGTGAAACTTGCCTGGTGTTGGGAACTGATTTTTGGCAATGAACAGCAGAAACATTCTGTGAAGACCCATGGTCTGACCTCACTACTCCCCTTCCAGAGAGCAGTGTAGCTATGCCAGCAAGTGTTTATTTATTTAACTTGTAAAGCTGTCACTGGAGACAGATGCTATTGCAAGAATGTCCCACCTGATTAATTTCCTCTGATAGCCAAAGGCTTCTTGTGTATTATTTCTAAAAATGAAAATGAGCTCAGAGGAAGGAGTAGTCTTGCTAATTATCAGAATGTATCTATCTACATGTGCTCCTGCTTCCAAGGTTTATTTATGGGAAAACAAACCAAAACACTCCATTTCTTTCTAAAGACAAGCCCTTTCTTTGGGTACCAGACCCATGTCATTTGGATTTACTTCTGTGATGAGAAACAGTGACCTTGATCTCTTTCCTTTCTTTCTTCATTTGTACAGAAAACATTTCACAGATGGAGGCCTTTTTTTAATTAAAAATCCTTATTCAAGGGGAGGTAAAAAAATCAGAGATAACAGCAAAACATAAATGCAAACAAGTATGTGGGAAAAGTTAAATAATGTTTAATTGATGGATTGAACTGCTTGTAATGGTATTTCTTAGAAGTTCTTCTAATACTATTAACTAGATAAATTCATGCTTTCAGCAATTTAAACTAGGATGAAGATGCTTCCTTGAAACATGTCTGAACTCTCCTCACAACTCTTTAGAAGAACAGAAACCTGTTTGTGAAGCAGTTCAACATAACTGTGAAGCATGGATGTTTACTTCTTTACCTCTGTTCTTGCCATGAACAGTTGTTGCAGTTTGACAGGGAAGTGATTTTTTTTTTTTTTTTTTTTTTTTCAGGAAGTTAGTAGTCAAACCAATCAGTGGTCAGGTTTGGATATTGGCATTTGGACTGAACACTGAAGGCATGGACACACCTCTGACAACACAGGGGGTTAAAAGCAAGAACTCCCAGGGGAACTCTCTCTTTGGTTCCAGTCAGAGTGCAGTGCAGAGTTTCTCCTGCCCAGCCACAGGCTGGATGGAGGAGGGGAAGCCATGTGGCCTGGGAGAGGTAGGCTGGAGCTCTAGAGGGAGAAGGGGGTGGGGAGTGAAGGGAAGAAAACCAGGCTGGCCCCCGCTCACACAAGACCGAAAGGTAGAAGAACACTGAGATGTCCCAGGCAGCCCCCCCCGGAGAGGAAGAGACAGAGAGCCTGAGGCACCTGGAAATTGCTGCAGAGAAGACAGAGGTGTGGGGGGAGACAAGTGCCCAGCTTTGGAGTGTGGGAGTTCGGCAGCCTGCTGTGAGATCTCAGCTGGCCTGGTCCTGGGAGCCTGAGACTTTTTCCTGAGAAAGGAAAGCTTTGCAAAACACTATTCCTCCTCTATGTAGAAGAGAAATGAAATAACCCAAAAGGCAGTGATAACTTACTGGACATGCTTAATATTTGTAATAACCAAATTACTATGACACTGAGATAAGCAATATGTTACAGCAATGTAAAATAAACGTACTTCGGTATGACCTGCTTTTTTCTAAGAGCCTAGAATGAATATAAAGCTGAATATTTGTACTTACAGAGTTTCTAAAATGCAGAAATTGGTAGCAAACCTTTATGAGTATATTTACAACTGCAGAGGTTATTTGAAATAACTATAATATTTTCATGTAGGTGTACACCATAGTTTATAGCTTATACAAGGCCTTTCATTTCAGAATTGTGAAAATCTGAATGTATCTTGTCCTTTCTTTTCTGTCCTATTCTGCCAGTCTGGATTGCACTGTGATTTTATAGTCAGCTTTCACTGGAGTGGTTAACAGCAAACCTTGCTGAACATATACAGAATTAAATTTCAAACTTCATGTGTTTATTAGTGAGACACATTTCATACTAATATCTCATTTCAATAGTGAGAAATGCAATAGAAATTTCAATAGAAATGCAATTTTGATTTCAGTAGAAAGAAATGCACTTAACTCAATAGATTTGCATCAGTATTGTAGAGGTGTGACATTTTGCAGACTGAATGGAGTTACCTTAAATATAGATTTAATCCACAGACTCTTCAACTTTTAGGTACTTGCAAGAGATGTCCAGGAAGGGACTGTTTATGCATATATTAATGTGTACAAATACAAAAAATCACGGAATCTTTTGGCTTGGAAAAGACCTTCAAACATCAAAAATACAACAATAAATCAAGCATTGCCATAATCATCTTTAAACCATATCCCCACACGCCACATCCACACACCTTTTGAATATTTCCTGGGATGGTGACTTCACTACTTTCCCTGGGCAGTCCGTTCCAATGCTTGACAACCGTTTCTGTGAAATTCATTTCCTCAGTATCCAATCTAAACCTCCCCTGTTGCAACTTCAGGCCATTTCCTCTTGTCCTGTCACTAGTAGCGTGGGAGAGGAGACCAATCCCAACTTGGCTGCACCCTCCTTTCAGGCCGTTGCAGAGAGTGATGAGGTTCCCCCCGAGCCTCCTTTTCTCCAGGCTGAACACCCCCAGCTCCCTCAGCTGCTCCTCACAGGACTTGTGCTCCAGACCCTTCCCCAGCTCCGTTGCCCTTCTCTGGACACGCTCCAGCCCCTCAATGTCTTTCTTGCAGTGAGGGGCCCAGAACTGAACACAGGATTGGAGCTGTGGCCTCACCAGTGCTGAGTGCAGGGGGACGGTCACTGCCCTGCTCCTGCTGGCCACACCAGTGCTGATCCAGGCCAGGATGCCATTGGCCTTCTTGGCCACCTGGGCACACCCTGGCTCATGCTCAGCTGCTGTTGACCAGCACAGCCAGGAAAGCTGGGCAGCTTTCCAGCTCCTGTCCCCAGCCTGCAGCACTGCCTGGAGTTGCTGTGACCCAAGGGCAGGATGCAGAATTTGGCCTTGCTGAGCCTCATACAGTTTGCATCAATACAGCAATGATGGGAGGAAGCAAAAACAGAGCCGGAGACTACTTTTAAAGAACAAAAGGTTCTGGACTCAAATTTTAACATAGGAAAACCTATTCAAATGCTGACAACTAGATTTTGGGTTTTTGTTTGTTTGTTTGTTATTGTTCAGAGAGTGGTTCCAGAGAGATTGAGCAGCCTCCATGCTTGGAGATATTAAAAACCTGACTTGACATGGTCATTGAGCAACCTGCTATTGATGACCCTGCCTTGAGGAGGGGCATTTAAGTTCTTGAGGTGTCTTCCCACTTCATCTATTCCGATTCTGTGAGTTTCAGGTATTTCTTATTTGATTTCTTATTTGCTTGACTTTGATATTTGTAGATTATCAATTGTCAAATTAAGAAAACATACCATTTAAATATAATTTATCACCTATCCCTGTTATCAGAATTAATATCCAGCTACACTGCCTCTCTTAGCTCAATTTTGTGCCAGAGTTTGGTATGGGAAGAAGGTTGGATAGGAGTGAGATTATTAGTGATTAATTTATACCATTTATATGGCGTGATCTGAAAATGCTGTGAAAGATAGGCAAAGATTACATCAAATTGTTCTTACCTGCCTCAGGACTGTTCTAACTTAGGATAAAAAAATAAAACCCAAGCTGTAACCTGGTATTTCAGATAGCTATCTGAAATAAATTATGATATAATCTACTGCTCTCTTTGCTGCAAGGTTACCCCAGTGCCTATAAACATTCCTCAGAGTTCCACATTGTGTTTAAAAGCCACCAAGCATTTGTAATTTAAGGATTTGTTAAAGCTATTCCTTACTCCTCACATCCTCCAAGAACAAGCCTTTAATCTTGTCAGACGTTTATGACTAAATAAAAAATCTTAACTGAAATTTTTAAAAGATTTCACAGTGGTGAGGTATTTTAGCCCAGAGAGCTGCTAACAGGCAGGGAATTTGGCATTTAGTTTGAAAACAAAAGGAAAACTGTTATAAGACTTTTTTTTTTTTTCTTGTAACCAAACCACCACCAACAAAAAATCCTACTAAAATAAATCAAGTATTAAAACTGTAACTGGAAAAATGTTATGCATCTGAATTTTCTGAGCGCTATCATATCAGTTTGATACCTGCAGCCTGCATACTTAGCATCAATAAAGCATCAAATGTTATTTTATATTTATGTGGTTATTTAAATATATGTGATACTGGGCCAAATAGGATCTGAGAATGAAATGGTATCTGGAGAACAGAACCAGTACAGGATACAGGATTTTAATCAGCTTCTATTAAAAACAGAATAGATCCTTCATTTCTTTTTTATACGTATCTACTGGTGCCAAATCCAGCCTGAATGAATAAGGGACACGCAGATCAAGTTCCACACACCCACAAAGAGATCAAAACACTCTAGAAAGTCATGCAGTGACACTTATGTCAAGTTTTTCCCCAACAATGGCTGTGGTGGTTGCCTGAAATTTTTGACTTGCCAAAAGGGAGCAAAGTAAAGGGGTTCACTTTTTGCTGAATGGGTGCTCAGGGCTTTATCCTTTGAAGTGCTGAGTCCAGAAACAAAGAAAGCCAACTTGTCTTGGAAATTGTACACCAGTACTGTGTCTACTAATGCACGGTATGTGCCTGAGGTTATTCTCCTGCTTCAAGGACAACAGCCACAGGACAGCACACATTACTACCATTCACCTCTTACTCTCCAAGTCAGGGTGAGCACATGAATGGCGGATGGCCTTTGCCAGATTCTGGTTCGTGCCCAGCCATGACCAGGCTGACAATTTAGCAATATGGTGATTGCATTTCAGAGCCTGGGAACACTTCTTGACACAGTTTTCCCTAATACAGATGCAGTCTATATATGCCTTTTAAGAGCAAAGCCTCATGATTTGATAACAAGTAAGTTACAAACATGGAACTACAATTCTCTCTTGCTCCTTAGAACATGCTTAAGGCATGAGGATGGGATTTGAGATGTAAATAAATGGAAGACTTCACAGAATTGGAACTGTGATTTGGTAATTATAATTTTAGAGTTACAAATAAGAATGTGATTGCACAACTTGAAAATAGATGACAACATGAGAAGTCAAATAAAATTCTTCACCCCAGATCTTCTCTGAAAACTACAGTGACTGTCATCCTGAAGACTCCTAACAGACCTCCTGCATCTATACTGCACATGAAGGGCAATTTCATCAGGCCCTTCAGTGCACAGTTACCCCAGAGCACAACTGTGACTTCTCAATAGTGTTTCTTTTTCATGATGGCTTTGTACTGCCAGCTAAACACCCCTTTGCTTTGCCATTTGGTGGATGATTTGAACTAACAGAAGGAAACAAGAAACATAACCCAGAAATGTGTGCTTTGCTCAATTATAGACAAAGATGTTAAATGATAATAATGTTCCCTGCCAACATAATGAAAAACAGTGAAATGTTCGCATCCTAAAAAAACAGCTGCACATACAGGTGTCTGCACCAGATGCTTCCCTAAGCACAATGTGATAAAAGAGATTATTTCTCACTCGACAGAGAACAGTCCCTAAGCAAGGTATTTAAAGAAGGATGATAACACAGATAATTAGGAGTCCCACGCTTTACACACAAAGCAAGGATTTAGAGGGTAAATCTGAGAACTATGTGTCTTTACATGTCGACCTGTGTTTTTATTTGTGAATTTATCATAAAAAGGGCAGTTTTCAGTCTGATTTCTCAAGTGAGATCCTACCTGGAAATTAATTAAGGATTGAACAACACATCCCTGGTTTTAATGGGTGGTACCTTGCCCTGTGACTCTAAAAGGAACATGAGCACCAGAATGTAACACCTGACTAATGGACTTTCCTATGTGGAGTGAAGGAATATCCTGTCCTTTTCCCAAAGTATGTGTAAGTATGTCCCAAAGTCTTTTCCTACCTTTGGACTTCCTGTCATGGTAGCTCCTGCCTCGATAATGGTGCCCACTGTCTGTGTACAGATTCTCAAGATCTTCTTGCCAGGAGTCCGGGTTAAAGTGTTTGAGCAGATCCTCCACCGTGTCAAAGGCAGCAATGGTCTGATCCAGTGCTTCTGCCGTGAGCGTAGGGTCAGTCACTGATGGAGAGGGATAGGATACCCCCTAAGAGTGACATACATCTCAGTGTACTTGGAAGAAATTACAGCACCACTTTAAACAACTGAAAACAGTTATTGACAAGCTTGTTTCATTATTGAGTGAAACAGTTACTTTGGACCATCTTTTCAAGTCTTTGGGCCAGGACGTTTTTATACCTGTGTTTTCTTTTTATAAGAAGAGATACCAAGAAATTCCTAAATAAATCCCAGAGGAGATGTAGGGAGCAAAAGCACTGCCACTGGTGGACTGTCCGTATTTACATGCACTCCTCAAAAGGAATGATGGTTTGCACATATACAAAGATGTAATGAAAATGTCTTTTGAAAGCACTGTCATTGCCATGGCCACAGAAATGGAGATGCCAGTTCTGTTGCTTATTTCACATGAGGCAGATCCGAAACCACAGCAGAGAAAGACAAATGCAAAGAAGTCTACTAGACTATCTTTCTCTGGTCAATTTGGACAACAATTTTGGCATGGTTAGAGACTTGGAAAAATGGCCCTTTATTACCCAAAAGTAAATGTATTACAAAACAATGATGAATTGACATTGAACAGATATTTTACCAAAAATACAACTTACTAAACAAACAGATAAAACATGATATTTGGATCCTGGAGATGCTGGTGGGTGAGAGGCTGGACATAACCTGTCAATATGCTTGCAGCCAGGAAAGCCAGTGGTGTCCTGGGCTGCATCCAAAGCAGCATGAGCAGCAAGGCCAGGGAGGGGATTCTGCCCCTCTGCTCTGCTCAGCCCCCACCTGCAGGGCTGCATCAGCTCTGGGGTCCCAGCACAGGGGGGACAGGGACCTGTTGGAGCGAGTACAGAGGAGGGACACCAGGATGATCAGTGGGATGGAGGAAAGACTATGACAATTGGAATTGTTCAGCCTAGAGAAGAAAATGCATCAGTGTGACCTAACTGTGGCTTTCCAATGCCTGAATGGAGCCTACAAGAAAGATGAAGAGAAACTTTTTACAAGAGCAGCTAGTGAAAAGACAAGGTGGAACTGCTTTAAAATGAAAGAGGGCAGGTCTGGATTAGATTTGAGGAAGAAATTCTTTACTCTGAGGGTGATGAGACACTGGACTAGGTTGCTGAAGGAGTCTCTGGATGCCCCATCTCTGACAGTGTTCATAGTCAGGTTGGAAAGGGCTGTGAGCAACCTGGTCCAATGAAAGGCATCCCTGCCCACTGCAAGGGAATTGAAACCAGTTAATCTCTAAGGAACCTTCCAATTCTAGACATTCTATAATTCTATGATCTCAGTAATGTAACAATGAATATTTGGATGACTAACATAGTAGTATCCTCACAATTATAACACCAAATGGAATATTTATTTTCTACCAAGTACTGTTCTCTGAATGTTCCCACTGAACTTCTGGCACAATTTGACTTTGACAGAATGATTGCAGCATTTTCAGTTTTATTGGAGACAACTTGAAACATTTTTAAAATTCTTAATTTAGAATCACAATACTCACTATCCTGACATCACTTTTTCCCTTATTCAAGCACAGGGCTGAATAGTATGTAAAATATGTACATAGAAAAGCTATTAATACAGATCTCTTACTTTCTGAAGGACCACAATCACTTTTGTCCAAAACGAGGCATATTTTAGCACACAAATTGTTTGGTCTCATAAGTTAAAACACTGGGGAGAAACCCCATGAAACCTAAATTCTTTCATGGAAACCCAGCTCTGAAGTAATCCAGCAGAAATATGCCAGGTAAAATTAATGGCTTCCCAAAATATTTGTTTTGTCTCATCTCCCAGGTAAACGTATATGTTAAATTATTAATCTTTGCGATTAACTTCACTCAATTGGTTCATGATGGAAGGGTCAACTCATTTGAGTAAATTCACTCGTTTGCAGGATTGTGTCCTTCAATTCCTCCTATAATGGTTTTAAATTATATATATATGTATGTATTTTAAAATAAAACACTTGTCTTTAATGGTAAGCTGTATCACAAAACTAACAATTCTTTATGTTTTCCTGCATATGTTTGCTGAAAATATGGACAGTCCAAATTATTAAAAATTAGGAAAAGAAGAAACAGTAAACATAACAATAGTGCAGTCAAGAAAGCATGGCTGCACTTTACAGCTTACCACCAACAGCCCAAGACGTTTCAGTGGGCCCACCTGTGACTGCAATGCCTCTCTAGTGCAGTGCCAAGACACAGTGCAGAGGCCTGTAAAAATTCATGACCCCTTAAAAATGAAGGCACACCTTGAAGCCTCTCTCCTGACTTCTATGTGGCTGTTAATAGAGACTATGAGAGAGGTGGAAGTCCCAGCAGTGGAAAAGCTCACACCAGCAGAGCGAACACAGCATTGTTATCTAAAGCAGTGTTGCAGGATAGACTATGCTGCAGCCAGCATCACACAGTGTGCTAACACAGCTGCTGGGGCTACGAAAGGAAAAGGCACCTAAATGCCACTTTCTTACTGAGGAGAGCTTGGTGGAGCTCATGGCAGTCCAGTAGGAAAAGATCAGCCCCTGACTGCCTTTCAAAAGTGAGAAATATGGTCCAAGGTTGTTGAAGAAACAGAAGCATAAAAATCAGGCCACAGATGTGTGGCATACTCAGTGCAGGAAGTTTTTTCCCACTTGTTCAACTGTACATTTCATTACAGAAGGGGAGGTCAAGCTGTGAATATGTAGGGCATTTCAAACTCATACAGGCAGCTGGGATTCCCCATTTTCTTTTCAAGTAAAAGCTCCTACTCAAGAGATTTGTGCAGCCTCGTTCAAACAGAGAAGAAAGCTTAACTTTTCCTCAGTGACAGCCAAATCAAGAGGAATTATTTCAACAGCTGAGATAGCCTCCTGGCAGCAACATCATGTGGCAGGCCCAAAAGCAACTTCAAAGTTGCCAACCCAACTGCCTCTCTTTTGTCTTGCCAAGAATGAGGCGCTGGCTTTCGGAGAGTTTGTGCTTGTCATAATCTGACTTCTGAGATCACATCCAAAGAAGGGGCAAGAGGAAATGTAAGGAGCAATGAGGAGTGAAGATCTTCCACATTATGTACTTCCTTTGCATTTCTTAAAAGCACTGAGTACGTTTTTAATTTACTGGAACACAAAGGTATCTTTTTTTGGTATGTGCTCTTGCCCTTAATTTCTGTTCACTCATTCTTGTAACTTTCCTATCTCTATTGTGAGCCTGACAGGCAATTCAATGTGCATCACAGTTTTTTGTTGGTCATAAAATTACTTTACATATAGTGGAAACTAACCTTATAAGGAGTTAGATTTTGTTTCCTTTTTTTTTTTTCTCCTGAGTTTGCCATGATGGGTTAAGGGTAGAAGCATTTTTTTAACTTTCTGAGAAAAAACGCAAACAAAAAAACCAAACCAAAATATAACTCTGTAATATGACTTCAGACATGGAAGAAAAAATTTGCTCACGCTAAAATTTTTATTCTGAGTCTTTGGGTTACTTGTGGGTTTGAGAGAAGAAACTCAGACCTGCCACGCTACCTGAGCATCAGCAGAATTGCATGTCATCTTGTCCAAGACTCACAGGTCTGAGTTTGTCCTTCTGCCTCTCAAGACCATAACAGAATCCCTGAATCTTTCTCTCCTGAAGAACTTGGATTTCCTCATTTTCCTTGGTGCCTTTGTGAAAAATTGCTCAATCTCCCTGCTTTATTTTCTCTGAGGATAAAAAGGACTTGTGGGTGCAATGTGCTGGAGAAAGTATATTTTATTAGACATGGGAAAACCAATGAAACCTAGGTTCAGCTTCTGGTTTAGTTGTAGGTTTCCATGTGACCTTGGGCATCAGTTTGCTACCTGTAATATTTGTATTGAACTTCCTTAGCTGCAACACATTAAAACCAATTTTTAAGGGAAAAAAAAAGCAAAAAGATGAACTTGATTTTTCAATATGAAAAGGATACTGGGTTATTGTTTGGTATATTGTGCGTTTTCTGATGTTAAGGATGATAACTAACATGGTGTTTACCATAAGCTTAATCTCATTTACATACTTACCTGATGAGGGAGCCCTAGGCTTACTTTTTCAAACATCAGCTTACCATATTTTTAAACAAAATATTCCATCACATTGATTTCCCCCCCCCATGTCCACATTAGAATGAAAAATGAACTTGTGTCTTTTAGTAAAACTGTTCTAGCATCTCATACTTGGCACATCCCGTAGATCTCAGCCTTGCTAACATCACTCCTCAAGACTTTCAGCACAGCTGATTCCAGGCAATCAGTGAATCGTATCATGAAGGTGACAAGTGACATTTGCAAATTCAAGAGTAAACACACATGAGATTGGCTTAACCTTCTAATTTTGGCAGCACAGAGTTTTCTCACTGCTTGCTGCCTTGATTGGACCCTGATCACTAGAATTTACCCATTTTTATTTACTGCTCCTTCATTAGCTACTCCTGGCAGCTACTGTAACAAAGGTGTTATCACTAAGCTCTCTTCCATGAGTGCTTCAGACACTGGTTTCAAGTCTACTTTAAGTATTTACCCCCATCTCATGTGTTTTAAGAGGAGTTAACAAGAATCATGACATGGTGTGGAGCAGACAGCAAAGCACACAGAAGAGGACTGCCCATATTATGAATTCTCATGCTACTATGCCATTCCCCAGCACTGGGAAATAGCAAAGAGGACACATTTTTTGCCAATGACACAAATCAGATGTAATGAAGAGAAAATTAATTTTTTTTACTAGATTGCTTGGGTTTTTTTTCTTTCTTGATTTTTCTCCCAGGTTGCAATTCACTGCTGAATATGGAGTAACTGTATATGATTTCAGAAATAATATTTTATTTGAAACACTTTAAAACAATTCTCAGTATTGACAATGAAATGCCAGATCGATTTTCTTGCCAGCCTGCTTTACATATGGTCTTCCATGTAAGTCAAGACATTCAATGATTAAAAATTTTAGGTTTGTATCTGGTATTTTCATACTGGCAGGATAAGTTCGAAAGCAAGAAATGTTTTGCAGTGGCTGCCTCATGTGTTCACAACAGCTAAGGGCATATTCTGAATCTTTTATCCCTAAAAGCATACTGTTTGCATCCAGTATCAGTTAGATAAAAACTTTATTCATCCTCTTTCAAAGGTGAATACATGGTTTCTCTGTACAGATGCCATTTTATCGAGTTGGATTCAAGCCACCCTATCAATCCATCCATGGGCAAAATAGTGAGAAATTACTTACTGAGACAGAGCTTGTGACTGACTCCCAGTTGGTTTCTGAGGCTGCATGCTGAAAATCATCCTAAGGGGAGAAACACACAGGAAAAATCACCATTAAGGCAATATCCTAAATTAACTACAAAATCTAAAAAATTTTCAGCATTCAACATCTGTCACTTTTTCTGACCCTTTTTAATGCAAAAGTCCCTCGCTATGTGTCACTTCTCAATAAAGTTACTTTATTCAGGTTCCTCCTTTTTCAATGTTTATAAACTCCTTGTGAGCTTGCTTGGACAAGAATGGGTGAATATTATTATTGTTACTGTTATTATTATTATTATTATTATTATTATCATCATCATCATCATCATCATCAACCACAATAACAGTAATAATAATACCAATCTGATATATGCTGCTTTGCATAGCAGGACCTAATCTGGTCAAGGACATTACATTCATCTGCCAACATAAATATTAAACAACATCTCTGTATGTCTACAACCAGAGTATTAATGCAGTTGCCAAACTGATCTGTTGGAAAGAATGTGAACATGCTAATTCCCTGGTACTACTTAGTCAAGGTGAAAAGCAGGGTAATCTAATCCATCTGAAAAGTAGTCCTAACATGACTGTACTGCTTTTGGTACTTGTGCTGAACAGTACACGATCATCACTGCACTATGTTTTGTTGCATAAAAAAACCCAGCCACAGTACATGCCTGTTAACAGCGCCATTGCACAGAATCTCCGGGCATTTATGATTAATTTGAGCATAGGGATGGGATTCATATAATCTATCTTTGGACAACTATGAAGCCAACATCTAAGCCAATTAGTCTTGTTTCCATTTACAATCAACTAAACCTGGCATTTCTGGGATGCAAATCATCTGATCTGTTTTAGAAGCTTTACTTGGGATGACAGTGCACCCTGAAAATGCATTTTTGTCTCCATTGTCTCTATAAAAGGAACTTGGGAGGTTGATCTTAGATACAGATGTCAAAACTGTAGATATTGACATGTGGTCACTTAAATCCCAATCCACTTGTCTGACCAGTGATGAGCAATAACTACTGAAATAATGAAGAAGCCATTTCTTTAATCTTTTGGCATCTTTACTCATTTCCAACAGGAATAACTAAACTGTGAAAAATGGAAAAAAAAAAAAAAGCAGCATTACAGAATGGTTATTAAACGCACACATGCAGTGAATAGCTAATGATTGGCATGAATATGCAGGTAAGGAAAGTGGGCTGAAGTGACAGGATACCAAGATTTTAATTCCTAATAATAGAATTTATAATGAAGAGGTTTAAGGAAGATGGATCAATGCCTTTGCTCACAATTTCATACTGACTCAGAATCTGATAAGTTTTTTTTTAAGCTGGCAACTGAAAGGGGAAATGGAAAGGAAACCGCACAGCTGATGCTTGTTAGACTTGATCGTGCATTTGATCATACATATATATATATATGCATATATTAAATTATTTCTTAGGAATGGAAAACAGAAAATTGATCTCATAATTTGCTAATTCACCAATAAAATGTTCCTTTAGTCAAGAAGGAACAGAGCTGCTTTCAGATCCAGAATCAATATACTTGGTTTTTTAATGTTTTTCATTTGCTATAGAAAAATATTTATATGTCTCAAAAGTCACAAGACTGTTTCTTCAATACTGTTACTGTTTCTTCTTCTTCAGCATTTAAGATTAATAGAAATTAAAAAATCCCATCAGTAAGTGACCACTAAAGCTGCAGAGCAATAAAAACATTAATAATTATGTAGTCATTTTCTGCTAAGAATACAGAAGAAAAACACTGGTAAAAATTTCAATGCAGATTTTTTTCTTAAAAATAGTAAAGAGATATGCAAGCTATAATCAGATCATACACCATTCTGAATATGCCTCCCTTGGCCACATTCTTTATACAATTGGTTGCCCAGTTCTTGACAAGCAACAATTTAAATTAAATAAAAATGTATTTGAAAAGCTCATGAATCCTCTGTTAAAGTCTGCCAGTTGCAGAACTTGGAAATAATTTCCTCTCTGTCATTAGCTTCCATTTAGCACTTCCAGGAAAAAAAGTAGCATTGAGCTCTAAAGCATTATTTTAAAACAGAAACAATTTGCTTCACTGAATGTTTTGAGAAGACTGTAGTCTTGTGTTCAAAGGGATATCTAAATGCAGATATCAAAACTGTTTCTTTAGTCTGTGATTCTTTGAGTTGGTTCATGCCAGGAAACCCCTCCAAAATCCTGATACAGACACGTGTACCACCTGCTTCTTGGATCTCAAACCTGATGACTGCACATTTCAACTCCGATTATATTCAATCTGTCTAAACTATTCACAACTCTATGGCTTTGTTCCACCGCCACTCAAGGCAGCTGCAGTCATTCTTGGCTTCTCAGTGCTTTCAACCTCTACAGTTTGGAGACTATTATCTATGGCTTCTGCTTGCAGCTATTTCAAATAATAATATCAAAGTGGGTCTCATCATTACAAAACCCTCTCCTCTTTCTCACCATTGCCCCTAGCAGAAGCTGAAGGACAAATCTATTTTCAGTGCTATGAATTCATTCTACCTCATTCTTATGAATTTGACTGTGATTGCTTTGGCTGTTGTTTTGCTGTTGTTTCTTCATTACTTAAAACAACATTAAAACTTTTAGTTCAAACATTAAAAAACCCACCAAAATTGTTATGTTTTCTTACTGAATCAGGAACAACAGGGTGGTAATAATTTGGCTACATCACCTTGACAACAGTGTTTCTATTTTTGTATTTGTATCATGGTGACATAAAAACTTCACTAGAGACTTCAGCAAAGCATTGAATTAACTGTTCTACAAGCAGCAAAAATACAGGCAAAACAACAGAACTACCAATCTCCTTCTGATAGCAGCTACACTATTCACTACAGTGAAGAAAAATTACTTCCAAACATCAACTTCCAAAATTACACCTCAGCAAGACAAATTCTGAGTCAGTCCTCAGAGTTAAATATGTATGGACATTGATATATTGTTCCTGGCTCTGTTTTGGACAAAGAAAATCTACTCTCTCCTTCGCAGATGGACTTTATAGCCTATCTCCCATCACTGATGGCCACTAAGTGACAAGGAGTCACAGGGAATAATCCCTGTTTCACCCAGGACTTTGGCAATTGGAGATCATGATGCAAAATCACAGCTATCAATGATATATGAGACTGCAGAGCCAGATAGCACTGGTTCCTGAGGAAGATGATTTGCAGCCTGGGGGACCACGACCTGCAGCAGCACAGGCTCTGCTGTGTTGAAGCCATGGGGCTTGGCAGAGCCAATAGGAACAGAGAGGCATCAGGAAAACACTTGGGATGTGGCTGAGACACTCTCCAGTTTGAGAAGCATGTTGCATGACTCACTTTGTTGTACCACCCATGTGGCAAAACATGCGAGTCCTCCCAGCTATGCTGAGTTACTGCCTAGTCCTCAAGTTAAAAGCAAGAAGCACTGTGATTATTCACCTTTTTCACTGTAGTTTAGTCTTTTGTCATCTTGGTGCATGACTACTGTGAGGAAGGATGCCTGGGATAGGCAATAACCACCACACGACAGGCACAGCACACTGACAGCTCTCTCTAGTGCAAAGAAGCAGCCCCACATCTCTATAAGCTTCTCTGTCAATTCTTTTCCTTAATCTGCAGGTTTCTGGGGTGATTGGATTAGATATAGTAAAAAAAAATGTTCATCTGACAAAATAACTACAAGATATTGCTCATGAAAGCTGAGGCAATTCTCTCCACTTCAGTGAGTGGGAAAGGTTCTCAAAGGAGGTATGATTAAGAATTAAGAGTCCAGGCAGCACCCCTGACTGATGATTTTGTCCCACTGGCTCAGAAAGGTCCTCTCCTAAAGGAGCCACCATCTGTACTGTGCCCTGCTACTCAGAAGAGAAGTGATGGAGAAAGGGTCAAAATGCAGGCATGTTCTTGGGGAAATAAGCATGAGAAAGGGGAAGAATGAAGTAAACTAAGAAAAAACTAAGAGAAGCTGAAGTGTTGAGCTCTGCCTGTGGTCATTCCATTTGTAGTATTTAGACACCATAATTATAAATGATCCAAAAGAAAAGCAGTTTCTAGAAATTTACAGAAAAACAGGACTAACAGATGTACTGAGACACAGAAGATCCTGCAGAAACAAATCATGGGTGAAATGGGGCATATTAAAAGAAGTCCAGTACAGAAACAGAAAGAAGTTGTGAGCTCTCCCTGTAATGAAAAAATTAGGGATGAAGGACAATGGAAGGTCTGTAGGGAAAAATTACAGTAAATTGCAACTTGAAGAAAAAAGAGACAAAATTATCATAACATTTAGATTAATAAACAGATACTCAATGATAACCATTGTTGAACAACAGTCAACATGTATCTATTGCATTCAGAGGTATGTGCAGACAGGTAACTGATAAGCAGATAAACTTGTATTTGTATATAGTAACAACAAAATATAATAACCTGTAAATCTTTCTTCTTTTGTCTGCCACAAGCAATAGTGCCTATATTTTCACTAACAATTAAATTTACAGGCATACATTTTCTCTATAAAGCAACACATATTTCAAGTAAATAAATACCAAACTCAGAACATGCTGTATAACAGAAATGGTGTTATATAAGTTAGAGGTAAAAGAAAAATCATAGTTCCATTAAAAAAAATGCTGTGACACACATTCAAGTTTGTACATTTCAACTGATTAAATTTAATTTCTCATGTAACATTTTAGGACACTCCAATTTCTATAAATATAAGCATATAGATTTACACTTTGAAATATCTTTTTCTTGAACCATACTTTCATTTTGTCACATGTCTGGGTTTTAATTTAGTATCAGATTGATATTTATTAACACCTCCTAAGGATGCTGAAAGATACTTATAGCAGGCTACTAGGAAGCCAGAGGCTGGATTTTTCTTACAGTAATGGTCAAACCGCTGCTGCTCTGTTCAGCTCTGATGACCAGACATTAATAAAAATAAAAGTTTCTGAATTTGGAGAGTGAGCAACAATGATGGTTTGTAGTCTGGGAATCATGCCTTGCCATGTAACATTAAGTGCAGGCCAGTGTCTTTAACGAAGGTTAGATGTGAATTGACTTTGCCTCTCCAGATAATAACCCATACTCTGCTAAAAGAGACAATTATCAATGTCAACAAGCTCTTTCTTTTGGCAGTGCAAGCATTAACAAATCCAGGTAGCTGTAAGTGAAGGCAGCAGTATCCAAACTGGAAGTATGAGCAAATTTTACCACTGTCACCAGCTATTAGTGGAACAGCTAAGAAATTAACAAATAACTTTAATCCTATTGAATTTTCTTTTCTACTTTTTGATGCAGTCCCATAAAGGCAGGGTATCCATGACAACAGTATTTTAAAGTCAGTTACAAAAGGTCAGACAGCCACCAAACTGTCTGATCTCAAGTGTAATAATGTGGTTCTCACTGCTCAAAAAAAAAAAAAAAAACCATAAATTGAGTTTCTGAAGCCCAGTTGCCACTACATATCAGTAGTTACAACCTTACCAACCAAATTAATAGTAGTTCAAGGTAACATATAAAATTACTCTTGATTTTTTCTGACACATTTACTAGCTAAAAATGAACAGGAAGCATAAGATACTTAAAAATTCAGAAGTATAAGGCTGTAATAATGACTTAGGTTAACTGCAGTTTGTTACATTTATTTATGAAAAGCTGAAGTAAAACTGAAGCAGAAGAATATATTTAGTAAGTTATGTTTCATCAGTATTCCTCTTCATCCTTCGCCTAGCTCTGGAAATAGGCATTGCTGGGTGCATACTGGAAGAATGTCTGAGACACTGATTTTTAAATCATCTGTCTAAAAGGTCATATAGTACTTGTTCAAATGAGATGACAGTTATCCCTTTGAGAAATCAGATGTCATCTGGCACTATTATGCCTATGAGCATCCTGTTTGCTACTCATACCCACAAGAAAGTGTGCAGGACTTCATTACCATGCTGTGCAAATTGTGTATTACCTTTAGTTTTCCGTTTATCACAGAGGCCTGTCCTCATATTTCCATGTACAGGGATTTGCTAATAGCTAATCTGCTGCATACTGCAGTTAAGCAATTGTAAACAAAACACAAATCAACTAACATTCATTGCAAATATTCTGCAATTCCTCCTTTGCCATTTTTATCTGAATGGCAAATTTTGATTCTGCAGTTAAACACCAGGACACAAAACTTGAAAGGCTCTCTCAGGCTGTCTCTTCCAAACCCCTCAGACTGGTTGGCTGTTTCCAAGCTAAATTTATCTTTATTGCACTTATGTAAGTACCAGCTTTATCCTTTTCTTCCCCTCCCAAGTTTGCTTCCTGCAGTAATTCTGAAGAGATGTTATATCTCCTTTCAGCATCCCTTTTATTACACTAAGCAAGCCAAGCTGTCTTGGCCCTTAGTAAGAAATGACCTCTTCTCCCCCATTGTCCCTGAACTCACTCCAAGAAAAATGTGGTTGCTCTGTACCTTGGAGACCAGAACTGTACAAAGTATTCCAGAAGAGATGCAACTACAGCCTCATTGGTCACATGCCTAGTACACTGAAAAATTTTCTTTTCCCCTCTTCAATAACCAGTGATATGCCATTTAACAGCAAATACTTTTGCTATTAATCTCTACACGAGTGACCTCTTTGCTCATCTCTGGGCTGTTCCATTTCACTGCAAATCAATTCTGTGCTGCTCAAGGTCATCCAGCTTGCCTCTCCGATACTCTGGTTTTCCCATTCATGATCAATGCACTTCAGCGCTGCGTGTTCTGCAAAAACCACTAAAATGCTACTCTGCAGATTGTTCTCTGGTCCCTAAAACATCCCCAAAATAAAACTGACCATTAGATTAACCTTTTAGAAACTCCTATTAGCAGGCTGTCCCTGGCTGGATACTCCCTTCTACATTACAGGACACTGCCTGCCCTTTGACTGCCATGTGCCATCTTCTCCAGCACAAGGGACTGTTTCCTGTGTGACACTGGGTGAGATGCTCCTCTGAAGTCCAATTACATTTGCTAGACAGCATTTCCTTACATTCCAGGCTCTCCTTCAGTCTGGAATGAGTTTCTTTGATAAAGAGATGTGGAGTTTTACTCCTAGCTTCCTACATCCTTAACCACCTTTTTTCTGACAAGTGCCCTGTAAGCATTCTAGGTCAGACTTAGAAGCGTAAAGGTGCCCTGGCCACTCTCCTGCCATTGATGCCATAGGCTGCCACCGTATTCACCATCTCCACGTGAGCCCTGGCTCACCTTACTGCAATCCAGGGATGCAATCAAGGTACATTACACTTACACTGCATCTGCTCCTCACTCCCTTTCTATTCCTATTGTATATAAAGGATACCTGCTTTCAGAAGTGACTCTTTGGTGCCTTGTGGTCTGCAGGTCCCATCTTTTGGAAGTGGCAGTGGAGCAGTCTGAAGGCAACTGGGCTCCTTGCTCACCTTGGGTCTGTGTCTAAGCACACCTGGGCCATGGTGGCATCTAATTTTGTAGGGCTTGCTGGTCCCCCTGTGATGCCCCATGCTGGCTCTGCCAGGGCAGTGGAAAGCAAACATCCAGAGGGGTCCTGATCAGCGTGATGCTGCTCATCAGAGTGGGAAAAGAGCTTGGGAGGAGTGAACCCATGAGCCTGAGCAAAAAAATTGATGTCAGGTCAGTATCTAGTGCCCTTGTGAGGACTTTGGTGAACTTCTGCCATGCTGACTGGCAGGGTTTTGGAAGCAGCCTCCTTGGTAATAGGTGACTCTGCCCTGAGCAAAACTGAAAACCTGATACTTCACTTGCCCGGTAGTGTCCAGGTGGGCAAAAAACTCTTTCAGGGTTAACAGAAGGCAGTGACAGCTGGTTATTTCAGGTCCTCCTTCTTGGTGTGACTCATACCAAATGGGAATGTACTGAAAGGCCCCAGTACTAGGGATAGAAGGAAAAATATTAATGAGAGAAAAACTCCTAGGAGCAAGCTGTTAATTTTCTGACTTCTTTCCACTTGGGTTTCTACACATTTTTATAGATTTAAACATGGTCCATAATCACAGAAAAATTATCATTAACAAATACAGTGTAATTTTATTTAATATTCCAAGTTTTCCATTTTTCTACTAGGAGGATTTACTAAGTGCTTGGACATGCACACTTATATCTTCAGACGTGATTTGGGAGAAATATGGAAAACAATAATAATAATAATGAGAAAACTCTAATGGAGCTAAGCATATTTAATTCTGAAGCTGAAAATACAATGTAGAAGGGTACTAGTAAGGGACATTAGCTATCCTAGCAGCAATCCCAGCCTATTGATTTTTTGTGAAGGATCCATTTGTTTTTGAGCTCTCTGTCAGAGGATGGTGTTTAATTCTGCAGTAAGCATGCAGCAGAAGCATGTGTTATGTTTCATAGATAATGCAAAACAAAGCAATTTGTTCGCCCTCCTGCTTTGACTGGAAGGCACTACATTTTCTAGGACAACAAAAAAAGGACTGCTATCCAAGCTTTCTAAGATGTTCAATAATCATAAGAATAGCGAGAAAACCCAATCTTTGAAGTAGAGCCCAATCTTTCTCGTAGCTTTTCCAGGTTTTTGATGTGATCAGAAGCAATCCATTTACTGCACACAGCACAGGATACTGCTTTTTGGGGATTTTGTTTAACATGAGTATCATCAAACAGCTAAATTAAGGAAAATTCTAAACTATTCCAACTGAACTTCCAGATCCAGATCTATTCCTCAGAAACACCACTGCTGTTATAGCTAAATACAAGTACTTTAGGAGCAGTTAAGCTTCTTATTTCTCTTATGCATAATTTTACAAATATCAATTGTAAGTGAAACTATGAGTAAAGACCAGGTAAAGAACACCTTACATTTGGCACCTTTTGCAAACAAACTAACTAAACCATGTTATCAGTTTTGGGATATTACCAAAAAAATGGCCTTGAAAATCCTTACCAAAAAATGGCCTTGAAAATCCTTCTAAACACAAAACTGAGACCATCATCTCAGGACCAGGAGGGTGTGTACTGGACCACAATTATTGTGTGACACATTTTATTTGAATTCTGACTAAACATAAGCATAACCAAATAGACTAAGGGTGACTGTAAAATTATAATAGGCGAAATATTTTCAAGCAGTGAAAATACAGCCAAACAGTTTAATTCAGTTTTATACTAATGACCTGGAAAAGGTTACAGAAAACTGAACTGGCAAAAAAATAAAAAGAAGTTGTAAACATCATTTAATACAAAGAAAAATGGTAGGATTACCAGAGGTCAGAAGCGGTGGCAGGTAAGAAAAACAAGCTTTCACTTTAAAGAATGTAAGTGGAGGAAAAGCTGCAAGCCATAAACTCTATTTGATGGCATACATGGACTCTGAAAGGAACTGATGCCAAGAGACTGAATGGAACAAAGATAAAAACCCATGACATTAATCTGAAATGTAACAGTGACACAGCATGGAGGGTGACTTATGCCTGCATCCACAGAGATCTTCCCCAGGCACAAGGGGATGCTCTCCCCATACCAAGGGGACATCCACTACCACAAATCACCACCAAGGGGATACCACCATAAACTACCACCTCCCAGGGAAGCATGGGTACAGGTAGGACTTCTCGCTGGCAGGGATGTGTGAGCATTTGGACATCTTCACCACCTTCCTATGGGTGCAGAACAGGGTTATGCTCAGGAAAAAAGCAACTTTTGTGGGTGCAGCAGCTCTTCTGGAAACTGAAGATGGGTACTCTCAAGACAACAGGCACAGGTAGGTTTATATTACATGGGTGTGATATCAGTATTGATAAAAATTGCAGGAAGTAGCTACATACCCCATCTATTGGAGATGCCAAGGTGACACCAAACCCCTGCCATCCTGGCCTTGCAGTGCTGGTCTGCACAGGCCAGTCATTTCAGTTGCCCATCTCCATCAGCAATGCAGGCTTATGAGGAGAAAACATTGGAGAGGGCTCTCACACACTCTGGCAGAAAGACCTTGCTCTATGGTGTAAAAACTCTTGAGCATTTCCTGAACACCAGACAGCACTTTTAAAGTACCAGACCCACAGACTGTTTAGTTTCTACTGCTGGTTTTTAGCATAGCTCTCCTGGCCACCTTGTCCATCTTTGTCCACTTTGTCCAGGAGGACTAGACCTGGACTGCACCAGCAATAGGCCTGCGCCCATGCAATACTCCTAATTTCAGCAGCTGCTATTACAAGCATTGTCTTTGCTTTTAATCTATTCCTTAATGCACCTGGAAAAAGTGCCTGAACCAGCATGGAACTAGCACTGTCAGCACACAAAGTTGCTGCTAAGGTGGGAAAACACAGTGTTTATTTTCACATATTTCTGAAAGAGATAAATTAGGTGTATAGGGAGCAGAGTGTCCCATTTTTCCTGCGTTACATTATCTTCTCTGAGTTAGTATTTTTGCTTTCTCTTCAGAGCTTAATAATGCCAATTTTTCTGTATAAACTCATGCATATGCAAAAAGAGGTGGAAGGCCTGAACAAGAACATGACCGATACATTCAGGTTCTTTCCTAACCATCAGCATAAGATAAGCACACAAGACCTTGTGTACACCACGTCTGCTTAGAGGAGAGGCAGCTCAGAGATTAATACACACATGTAAGTACAAAGCACATTTTGAAATAGGATCTCATTTCCAGTCAGAGACAAAAGTTCCACCTCATCTGTAAAAAACAGCAATTGCTTTGTGCTTGGTTTAGGTTTCCAAATTTCTTGGGAGTAGAGAAAGCAAAGTTTTCAGCAGACTATTTCTATCACTAGTGGCCTCTTCAGCATGCAACACAAACCACAGAGAGCAGTCAGACTACTTGTCCTTATGATGCTCAGGTTCTTTCAGGAATTTTTTTTGTTTCAAGTTTATTGGCCAGATGTTGGTGTATGATAAATTTTTGCAGTCCCAAGTTGTTTTTTTTTTTTTTTTTTTACCCTACCCTATATCAGTGGAAAAACTAGCCTCATACAGTCTAAGCTGTTTTCTCAAGTTTCAGGGTTTTTTTGTTATTTTCATTTTTCTTTCCTCAAAGATAAAATTATTTTTCAAACTTACGCGTAAGTCTGCAAACATCAAATCCCAAGGCTCGTAAATGCTGTTAACTGTGTCACTCACAGTGTTGTCAGGAGTGACAAGAAAAGGAAGAAAAGATGACCTCCATATAAGAACTTCTGGGCTACATCTATGTTAAGTGGTAAAATGAGGTAGAGGTAGAGATTGACCAGATATGGTGTGACTCATGTCTTCAGACACAACTATTACCCCATAAAACAGAGTGGCCACAACAAACTGCACATTAGAAACAGCCTGGGGCCTGTGCCAGTTCCAAACTAGCCATGCTAAATATGTGGTGGGTGCAAACAACCTTGTGCCTATGCCTTGACTTACATACATCCCATTGAAAAGCCTCTACTGACAATTCTGGATACACAGACTTCCTTATTAGAGGGTCTGATCCTTCAAGAGTGTGCATTTAGGCTTCATTTATATGGTTGATGGCTGGACAACAACAGTGCCAAGAATCAGGAACACAAAATGAGACAACATAGAGCCTGATTCCTACAATCCGAGGAAAAGTTTATTACTGTTTTTCACAAAACATGACCTAAGGAATACATCAGGACACAAATATTGATTGAAAGGAAGCATTTTTATAGCTGCCAAGATCAGAAGTATTATTTAAAAAAAAAAGCTTCAGGTTAGGAAAGGGACCTGGGAAGTAAGTTTTATCTGCCACAAAACACCATTTTGTAAAATTAAGCTATATTCCTGAACAAAAACTATTAAAATTAAAAAAAAAAATCCTGTTGTTACAGGTCACAGAAAAATTGGATGTTATTTGATTCTGCTGAAAATGATCTAACAAGAAGATACACTAATTCCACAAATCTAAAAGCTATTTTTAGCTTTCAGTCCTACAGATAAGTTGCAAAATCTGACCCTGAGTTGTTACAGGCTTAGATCTTCTCTAATTAAGCTCTGACTAGTTATCAAACTGACAATTGAGGAAAACAGAACTGTATTTTCTTGCTATTACAAGAGATAGGATTTTTTTTTTTTTTTTGGCATGCCATGTATGTTCAAAACCAGTTCAACATGGAGAGCAGTCTGTGGGTTGAAACAGAGATGAGGTTGCAGGCAAAGAATGATGATAACAACCCAAGCCCTGGGCTTGAGGAGGTGTTCAATTCAGTACCACAAAGCTCAGCAACATGCAGGGGGTTATTTTATATAACAGTGCCATTTAGCCAAAAATTTTCAACTAAGATTTATCCTATCAAGTCTAAAAATGACAGGAACCCTGCAACTAATAAAATATGTGCGTGTAAATATACATGTGTAAGGGCAAACCAAAGACTGCCATGTCTGTCACCTATTTTATTATGAAGACATGCATGGACTTGATAAAGTGCTCAGGGCAAAACCAAAGGTTGTAAATTTAATAAAGATGTATGCATACAAAACACAAGTCAGATTTACACAGCGCTGTCTTTGGAAATGTGGTGTAGAGTGAGAAGGTTATTGAAACCAGAACCACTGTGCTGAACAAAGAACAGCAGCAGCCTTCGAGCACAGCAGCTTCCCCAGCAGGGAGGAAGGAGTGTCTCTGATGTCCTGTACCTGAGGCTAGAGAGTCAGAACAAAACTAAGCATTGTTAAAAGGAAGTGTGGAGATCCCAAGTGCTTCAGTCATCATTGCCACCTAAGAAGGAAGGCTGGGATGAGAATAGCGACAAGCTTTCTTACACCCACCAGGCCAGTGGCTCAGTGTGGTCTGAAGCTGATTTTTGTTCTTTCACCTTCCTGGTTTGGAGACCGGGATTGCTGTTCTCTATTTTGTGGGCATGCAATTTCTTCCACTAGAGAGGACCCAGGTAAATCTGGTAGGCACAGCAAAAGTGAGCATCCAAATAAAACAGCACAGCAGACAAACCCCTTTGCTCATCACTCTTGGTCTGGCCACGTGGCCCACCCTGCTGGCAGTGTCCCAGACTGGAAGCTGGAACACCACCTGCTTCTGCAGTGTCTTTTAGAAGTTAATTTTCTGGTATTTTACAATTGATGTGCCTGTATTTGAGGTGAGAATGTCTCAGGCTGTGAGAAGGTGCTAGGGCAGTGGTGGAGCCTGGCCTGGAAGCCAGCACCCTCCCTGAGGTCATGATGCTACATCCAAACCCATGGAAAATACAACTTCAGGTACAACCATCTTCACTGAAGACATGCAAAAATCACTGCATGGGTATCATAATCCAACACAAGGCAAGTTTGCTGTGGAAAGATGCAACTGAATGTGTTTCTAGATTACGTGCTGAAAGGAAGGAGGTGCATAGGAAACCTGGGAGCCCAAAGACAGACTGAGCTGACAAGATAAAACCCATTAAAGGACACATTCCCAGTGTTAAGGTAGACAGGCTGGCACCTGTCATGCAGACCTGCCTAAAAAGGGTAACCTGGCAGGTGACACTGATGCCAAAATGATTATTGACAACAACACCACCCATAACACAGCCCTGGTGATGCCTGAACCACCAGACCCAGTTCCGTTCACTACTGTAGAGACATGGTAAAAAGTTAGGAAAATCTGGGGCAGTTCTGATAAGAACGTCAAAAACTCTGAGGGGATTAAATAGCCTGAGCTTTTAGATAAGATTAAAAGCTAAATAGGGACATCATTGCTTGACTAAGCAAAAAGCAAAGAAGCATGAAAGCATAGTGCAAATATCTAAGAGAGATATACACCCACAACAAAATGAATAGACTTCTTTATCATAAATCAGTAAGAGATATAATTGCAGGCAATGGCATGGCATTAAAAAAAAAAGGAAATGAAAACTTATTATAAAAGAAAAAATGTCTTTGCTACAGTGATTTATTAGTCCATGGTTAAATGTTCTGTATGTGCTTGTTACATTTAAAAATTATACTAGATGATCAAGCAATGAATTTACAATACAGAAAATTCTTGTCCTGAAGGAAAGTTGACTGAATAACCTCACATTAGAATTCTAGGTTTGTCTGCATTAGACATTTCTGGGGAAAAAAAAAAGCGCCTAAATTTAGATTCTGTAATCTTAAAACAATCAGTATCATCTGATCCAAAGATGTAAGTAGTTTACAGCAGTTACAGCTGCTGCAACAAACAAGGCAAAGATTTATTATGTAAGCAATTAAACGCCCATTATACACAATGCATTGTGTTCCCTGGCTTGCCAAGAGTGACAAAAACACATTGAACAGTGCTAAGGTTGAAACAGACTCTGCAACCCAAACTCAGCTAGAACAGTAGAGCAGGATTGTACTGCCAGGCTTTGCAAGGTGCTGACACACAGTCAAATAAATAGTATTGGAGGAGCAGAGAACATGAAGTTGTGCCTTTGAGCCTCTCTCTACACAAGGCTGTGAAGACATGCAATCCTTGTTTTGATTTAAAAGACAACTTGCAACCAACACCTGCTGTGATGGATTTTCACAAGTTCCTCAGTGCAGTTGGAGGTCTAGCATGTTTCAGTGCACCATACCACTTTTGGTATCTGCTTCTGACAGACTTCCAGAGGAAGCAGACTGACTTCCTACTCTTTTCCAAAACAGTTGGTACACTTAAATTAAGCTGTGCACCTTCATCTTCTGTAGAAAATCTAGAGCGGAGGCTCTAGACTCAACAGGAACAGGGCTTGGGAAGAACAGGCCATTTCCTCTTCCCTTGTGGCCACGGCAGTAGGTCAGACTAGTGTTGCCACGTTGAAGAACCAGGATGAGTTAATTAACACCTCTTTGCAGCATTGCAATAGAATGAAACTTTTTACAGAATCAAGCATAGCACCTCTCTTCTCCCAAAAAATCTTCCATTTTAACTAACAGGATCTAAGCCTCCAGATTCACCAAATCAAAATAAGTTCTTCATATGTTATGATCATTTCACATGCCAAAATTCTTCAGCTGTTGCTGAAGTGGAAGTGAAGGACAGAAGATGGATTTACAGAGACAGCATTACATCCACAAGTCAACAGTCTAAAACAGTCCCACTTTTCAAACAAACAGCTAATGTGATCGACAGGTTAATAATGAGTGCTGTTAAAAAAGTCTGACAGTGTAAACTCATCTCATGTTCATGCACACTGATGTGCTGTTTAGGGTTAGTTAACGGGGGAGAATGGTTGGATTTAACCCTCCTCTTTAGTGCAGATACAATGTCTGTTTGCACAGACATGGGAAGCAAAGTCAGGGAACAGAGTGGTCTTTGCCCTCTCCCAGGTTATGCTCATTATGGCACATAAAATGTACCCCTCCATTTTATGCACTATGATTTTGGTGCTGGATCCATCCTAACTTTCTGCTACCTACACATATTTAATGTTAATTAAAAATATTGCTTTATAGATACCACAAGAAAGCTGTCCAACACACCTGTAAGTAGAATTATAGATTTTAACAGTGGAAAGCTCTAGAAAAGTCTTAAGTATTAAATATTTTTTAAAGCTGACTGATTTACCCAGAGCAGTTTTTATAAAAAATACCTTGAATATTTTCCTTCCATTTTCTAACCAAAATTCATTCTAAGGATTTCCAAACTACTAGGAATAATTGATTTGTTTCCCTAATTAAAACAACTACATAAGACTTTCTCAAGTGTGGGAATTGGCTTAATTTCTTACGTGTCCAATAGAACAATTTTGCCACAACCAGTATCACAAACTCTGGCTCACTGGAAATCTGCTTTTCTTGTACTCTGCATTTTTGTTTAACAGAGATTGCTTGACTGCAACTGACATTTGAAGAACAAGGAAAAGATTAGCTTGCATATTGAATTTTATGTATCCAGGTATATTATGACTAAAATGTGACTATGAACCAGGAAGCAATATAGGCATGTGTCCTGGTTTCAGCTACGCTGGAATTAATTTCTTCTCAGTAGCTGTTACAGTGCGGATTTGGAAAGACAGTGGTGTTGAAAACACACAGATTTAGATTTTGCTAAGTCATGTTTATCCTAAGTCAAAAACTCCTTTTTTTCTCTCCTAGTCTCATGCTTTGCCAGTGAGGAGGGAGCTGGGACAGCTGACCTGAACTGATCAAAGGGATATTTCACACCACAGAACATCACTTTTTGTTTACTGTTTGTTGTCATCATTATTACTGTATTTTACTTTATTTTCAAGTATTAAACTGTTCCTATCTCAACATACAAGTTTTACTTCAATCCTCCTCCCCATTCCACCAGGGTGGCAGGGTGGAGAGAGGAGGGGAGTGAGTGAGCAGCTGTGTGGTGCTTAATTTCCATCCAGGCTTAAACCACAACAGCACGAAATCTAACAGGCCAGACAATTTACTGTGAGTCTTCACACATGCCCTCACTTAGTTAAATACAGTGGCAAGATCATGGCCAGTTGCTATGATACCATGGCTCCCTTCATTCAATTAAAATACTGAAGTCACTATTCTGCCAGTATTACACACTTCCCAACAACTGCAACATTCCTGTGGCTCTTACCTGCTATTCTTACATTCTATGATCTCATTGCTAATATGAATGTGTGCTTCTTGCAATTTGCATTTTCCAATTTGCTTCTGCTGTATTTTGCAGGAAATCATCTTCATACTGAATGAGGCTTTTGAGTCTCTGATTATTTTTGTCTAACATGGGTAAGTAACCCCCTTGTACTGCACATGATGATCTTTTCCTGTTGGTGTGTTTTGTAACTTTAACTTACCTTGGAAAAGTGGAAATTTCTACTGGGTCACTAATTTTGTCAGGAATTCTTTAAACAGGTAAGTTCTGACTGCAGGAAATGCAGTTTTTCAAAATCTAAAGGTGTCCTAAATGAGCAATGCCTCTAAGTCTTGTTAGAATCAATTATTTGAGACAGGATACTGGATTTGAAAATAACACATTTGTGTTTGTACAGTCCTTTGGAGGTGCAAGGTGCTGCATTTCCTTGTTCTTGGCCACCACCACGAGCTTGGTGCATTCTCATCCAGTGAATAGCACATGACTGGGGTTAAGATGTAGCATTTTCAGCAGGAATTGGTTATTAACAGGACTACCGCTATGTTAAGACAGATCAATGACAACATCCTGCAAAGAAGCCACACTTTAACTGAGCTGTCAACAAATCAAGGACAGAGGAGAGCAAATGGCCAGTTCTCCCTCATGCTGTTCAAACAACAAAACTGCCAGGCACACATGCCTGCAGCTGAGAAAACACAGGCATTAAGATCTATTTTCCTTTCTGATTAAAACAGCTTCCAGGAGCTTCTGTGTGTTTATATGGTCCCACTGCTTCTGGTTCTGCTATCTTCCTTGCAAGAAGGTCTGTATTTCCCTGGCCTTAACTCAATTCCTCATTCATATTGCCCGTTGACTCTTTTCACTTTTGATATATATTCAAACCCAATCCTCAAGCTCACAGCCAGAAGTTTTGCTAAAAGAAGCTGATCTAGTGAAATGGTCTTACTTCTGTCTTGCTTTCTACCTGATCCATACCCGCCCTCCCTCCTTTCCTGGACACAGTCTTTCTTACTTCAAGTATACTGCCTCCTTAATATCTCCCATTCATTTTCCTCTTTTCCTTCTGAACCATGCCACCATGACTCTTCTGGGTTATGCAAATCCTTCCTTCTCTTCATTGCCTTGTTAAAAATGTTTCCTTTATTGCCATTCACCCTTTTGAGTCCAAGTGAAACTGCATTCATGTGACTGAAATGAAGAAGTACCATGTGGACACCTTCCTAGTAAAGAGGGAAGGCTCCTTCTTTCATGGTGTGCTTGCCAAGTTTGATACTGTTAGTCACAGCCTCTCTGTCCTCCGGTTTTGTAATTTTTCCTTTAGTTTTCAAGTATATTTGCTTGTCGGGGGCTTCACCAACCTTTCCCACCATGGCATTTTGGTGTTTCTGCTGCCTTCTCTCTCTCTGTGGACTTGACTCTTCTACTATGTATGTTTGCCTTATCCACAAAAACTTTATTTCTAAACTTGGACTGTATTTTACTGTCCTCCTTTGTCTTTGCTGCTGCCACTGTTTCATTGCAATTCCTGGATGATCCTAAATCAGTCCTTCCCTCTAGCACTTGTAGCATCCTCTAATGCTAAGCTGGTAGGTGATTCCTCTTCTCCCCGAAACCTCTGAATTTTGAATGGCTTTAAAAATTAAGATACAAAACAGAGAGACTCCTAACAAAGTTTAAAATTTACAGAGTCACATAGCAGAAGGATTGGGACCAATTTTAGTGTCTGAGACAAAAGTAAAGATGGAAGGGGCATCAGACCTTCAGGAGACCTGCCAAGAGAAGGACCACGTTAGAACCACAGCCTAGGGAACACTGGGGGACAATGCAGTCTGGGACAACCGACTGTGAAGCACTGGGTCATGCCAGGTTTGGCTGCTCTGGCTGCAGAGCTGTGATTCATGTGCTGCATTCAGCTGGTGCATCTCAGACTTGAAAACCTGCAAGTTTTTCCACTCTGGAGAGAAAGAGATTGGGTGGACAAGACTTCAGAGTTAGTCAGTAAAGGTTTAGGGTTTTGGAAGGTGTGACAGGATGCTGAAGGCAGAAAAGCTCTTGATTTGATGCAAATGTCAGCACAAATCTTTTAATTAGAAACTTTGACTGTACCTGGAGCAGCCAATGCTGCCTGTGAAACTGACCATCCAGACATATCTTCTGAATCCAAGAATACCCTTTCCTTATTACCAAGCTATGTGACTGCCACTTTTGCTTTTTTATGTATCTTTCACTATCTTTGGTTCTGCTCTGAGTGCTGGGAGAACCAGAATTTTTCTGCCTACCACACTGCTTTGCTTTTCTACCATGTCACCTTCATTTCTTCATCAAACTTTGCTGAAGGACAGGTTAGGTCTTGTGAATTAAGCAGCAGCCTGAGGATTGCTGGAGTCTCAGAAACCTTTATTAAATGGAAAGCATTCCTCCTCCTCCCCCCCATACAAAATTACTTTGATATATTCCATGTCCCAAGATGCACCAAGAAGTAGTATCTCTTTTTAATGTGCTGTCATCTTATGTTGGTGTTAAAAAATTTTGCATCTTCCAAAGCAAAAACAACAAAAAAAACCAACAAAAACAAAAACAAAACAAAAAAAAACAAACAAAAAAAACCCCAACCAAACAAACAGAAAAAAAATTGTGCATAGATAATCTCTTAAATTCCCTGCTTATGTGAACTTGGAGAAGTAATGTTAAAGATTTTGAGCAAGCCTTATCTAAATTAGACCCTAGGACTTAATTACTTCTCTCCTGAAAGATGAGCCTCTGGGAGATAATTTTATGAGGATAGTATGCCTTGAGCAAAACACAGAAAATAGTTTTCTGTCAAAACTTAAGAAAATAGAAGTTTCATCATATAGATTGTTATGTGTTTTACACATGGGTTGTATTTATAAAAAGTCTTTGCTGTCTAGCATAGACAGGCAACCAAAACTGAAATCAGAGAAAGTAGCAGAAGAATTGATAAAAGGTCACAGTTAAGTTCTTCTTTCTTCATTGTGAAACCTATTTCATGTTCAACCACTTTATTAACCAAGACATCCCACTCCACCCCATTCTCTTTCTTCTGTACGCCCAGCAATTTACTGGGATTCCTTCTGTGGATTATCTAATAGCAGGGAAGGTACAGATGCACCAGTATCACTCCTGTTGTCACATGAGATACATTACATGGAGTTTTAGGCAGAATTGTCCTGGATACAGAAATGAATTATCTGTCCATTCTATGAAAGAAGTGACAAGCTGAAGTACAGTAGCAGACTCGTGCACCTCCCAGACTGGCTTCAGCTTAGAATTAATCATTACTTATGATCTGTATGGATCTGCATTCCCACTGGTGAGTCTTTTTATGATCATATTAACTCTTAAGGGCATTTATTTATTGACTTATTTAAAAAAACCCTTAAGCCTGCTGCTGCACTACTTGTGCAGACAAGTGTAGTAAAATACAGGGAACCCGTCGCTTAATTCAGAGTGATAGTAGTGAGTACAAGTATCAGGATCAACTTCTTTTTCTTTTTCCCATTTTCATTTTCTGATTGCTCTTCCAATTTTGTTTGTTTTCTTCTGAACTTAATAGGCAAGTATTAAACAGTTTAAGCCTAGAGCTTGAGCAAACTTTGGTCAATATTCTTTGTATGGAAGTGATTGAAACAGGTGTCTTACCCCTGTTTGTGACTAATGCTCTCTTTTCGATCATAGGTGTGGTCACCTATATACAGGGTGTTTAGCAGAAAGCTATTCCCTGTAAAATTTCACATAAACTCAAAGTTCCTCCCTCCTCCATTGCATTAATTTTTATGGCTCTCTTATCCAAAAAACTTCATTTTTAAACAAGCCAAAACTAATTAGGATTTAACACACTGATACATATTTTGATGCATAAGCTTATCTTGGGACAAATGCTCTTATGTTCTCCTGTTTAATACCACATGTCCACAAGTATATGTGTTAAAAAAGAGGTATATGTAACCTTACACCTCTATAAACATGCATGTTTATAGAAAATACATATACATATATTCCTAGTTTTTTTGGTAGCCCTTGTTTCCAATAATGATTTTAGTCAAAATTCCAAAGTACGGATTTAATTTAGGATTAACCAAACAATTAGTACAGCAATAGGAATTTATTGTTATAAATGTACAACAAATATGTGCCTTTGACAATAAACTTAAAATAATGTTTGTAATTAGCAAATGGAATCCATCATTTTCTAGCTGTCTCATTAAAATGAAATTAGATGCAGAGTTGGGAATTTTAATTCCAAACATTCACCTTTATTGCTGAAACATGTTCCTGAATGAGTTCCAAGACTATTTCACTAAATGTCCATGCAAATGAAGTTGTAAAACATGGGACCGAATCTTGTTAACATCCCTTTCCAGAATTATGACATTGAAAGAACTTCAGAAGGAAAAAGGGGATTATATAAATTTATCCTCCTCTGCTTCATGGATTTCTACACTGTGTATTGTGAATGATTATGTCCTTAGCGTAAAAATAACGTAACAAAAAAAACTTAAAAAATCCAAACCCACCCCCCTCAAAACAAACAAAAACAAGCCAAAAAACCACCACCCTAGAATACCTCAGTTCCTTCTATAATACAATTTAATATTTCTAAGGCAACTCAAGAAAAGGATTAAAAAATATTAAGAAATAATGGTTTTAAGCGATAATGGTAGGGAGGAGTTTCAAACAAATTTGCAATCACACGAGGCTCATGCGTAATCGCTATCTAGGTCTTGCTCCAGACCATTTTTGCTCTAGATCTGTGAACTTTAAAGAAAAAGGCAATTTTTAAAGATCTTCAAGGGAAGTAATTCTCTATGTGGATACCCAGTCTAAGCCAACAAACTGCACAGCTACAGCTGGGGACTTTGAACACGAAGCGTCAAGTGTAGAGACCAGCCTCCAGCTGTGCACACCTACCTCCTCCGGCAACCAGCACACAGGAGGAGGGACTTTTTCCACAGAGGTTAGGACACTTTTGACTCTTAGGCAACTTGAGGTCAGCTGTGGGAAGTGGGACACACTCAATTCACTAACAAACTCCTGGAGTCAGGTCCACTCTGGAGCTCCCACTACAGGAAGTGCTACTGCTTTGTGAGGGAAGAGCAGATCTGGGACAGGCAGCAGGCAGCAGCACGCTGGACCTGTCCCGTGCCTTCAAGACCACCATCACCACTTCCCTTCCAGCCTTCTGAGTCCCTCAGACCCACAGAGGGGAGAGCAGAGGCAGAGGTGCCAAAACACAGAAGATGAGGGAAGAGGAGGAAGAAGGAGGTGGGAGACAGCCTTGGCAAGCAAAAGTTGCTAAATGCTGTTAATTAGATGGTCAGACTTTATTGCATAGATTTTTCTCCCCTGTCCCTTGTCCCTTATCTTATATTGGGACAGTTAAATATTCCCACATATCCTTATAGTTTTCAACCTTATACTGTTAAAGACCATTCTTGTATCTTTTTGGTCTAATTTTCCAGAATCAGTCTGAGTTCTGATCCCATCGAACCCTTTCATCCTACATGGGGTGTTTACTTTCTATACCTTGTTTCACAAAGGCAAATGTGATACAAGTGATACAAGTCTAATTTATGTCTTCTCTAGAAAAATAATCCCCTTTTGTTTCTCTAAATGGTACTGAAATGTGCAGTTAATAGAAAAACAAATATACAAAGATAGTGAAGGATTTTTCTGCTAAGAAAAATCTCTGGTGTCTTATTTGTGCCTCATGTAGAGTGCTGACCTAAGTAAAAGCTTGATCTGCATCAAATATAGTGAACTTCACTGACTTCCTTGAAGATTTATTAATGAGAGGCCAAAGAGTCAGGCTGCAAGGCTGCTTGCCTGCATGAGTAACTGAGAAATTCACCCAGTCATTCTGGCATGATGCACAGAAGATGGAGCTGATCAATAAATTCCAAATCACTTGCTTTATTTTCTCTGGAAAATTATCAGAGTCTGGTATACAAATAAACAACTACCATGCAGATCCAAACTCCAAATATTAGAAAAAGCAAGGGAATTAAGAAATTTGCACATAAGAACTTTGCACCATGTTTCAAGAAATGCCCCAGAAGTAGCCCTTTGTTGGAGAAGGTTACAAAGGGAAGCAAAAAAGGCAATGTAAAGGTCCTTAATTTAATCTCATAGAAAATACCATATGTTTTTGCATGCTTCATTAATGCTCCCTGGTTTACTGACTAGAAACACACAGCAAGTCCAACCTTCAGGGGTCAGCAGTGCTCAGGATATCTATGAACTGCACTCTAGGTGACTGTGGGGGCTATGGAATAAGGGCTGACTATGCTCAGAATTAATCCTGCACTTTTAGGTGGGATGGTTCGGAATCTGAAGACCAGCTAAATACAAATCACCCCCCATCTCACTAATACCACCAATCACCTGTACAGGGCTCTTCTCTGAAATAAAGTAGTATTTCATTCAGAGGGTGTACTTAGAGATTATTCTTGTAAATAGATATGCTAGATTGCAAATTCTCTGTTTAGTCATAGTTTTGAAATGAGATAAATACAGGAGCCTTTTCTGAGCTTTCTAGTGCAGAGAGTCCTGTGTCTTATGAGTGATAACATTAATTTTTGGAAAGCCTAATACTATCAGACTATCTGTATATTCTCTGGAACAAAACTTGCTAAATGCAGCAGAGTTTCTGTGGCTGTGCTGAAAACAGTATAAAGAAAGGCTGCTTCTTCACTCTCATTTTTATGCCCAGTGGTCTTTCACAGACTGTTCTGCCTGAATTTGAGTTTTAGTATATTATCTTCAAATTAGAGCTCAGGATGTACTTACAATTTAATGTCTTACTCCACTAGAAGCCTAACAATTTAAATGCAAGGAAGCAAAATTTTTATAGCTTTGCTCTGTCTTGACAATGTGCTGTTTATGGACTCTTTTTAGCACATACAGGCATACATGCATGCAAAGAGGTGGAAGTGAAATGACTCAAACAATGAATCTTTCCTGTTACAACATTATTGCTATCCCAGGCTTTCTTATTCTTGTTAAAGGACAGTGGATTAAATAAAAAGGGAACAAGAAGTGTGATGGATAGGAAAATATAATGATGACAGTATAATAAATTATTGCTTACCATTTCCTGAGTGTTTGCAAAATCTGCCTCTTTCGAGCTACACTGCACCAAAAGCATTATAATATTAAACAGGGCAATACAAAGGAATACATATTCGTATCAAAATCTACTTAAGTATACTCAGCATTCCTGCTCCCTAAAAGCAAAACCAAAATTAGAACAAAAAAAAAAAAGATGAGATTTTCATCTCACTGAAACAGTACATGATACACTACTAATGCTTCTGCATATAGAGAGGTATGTTGATATCTGATTAAAAATATAGTCTGAGCCTTAGCACACTGTCTTGAATGCAGACTTCTACTGAATACATGATAAACTACTCTTTATCTGAGAATCACAGCCATAACCCCTCAAGGTATTTTTATTTGACCTCAAATGAATATGAAAAAGGGGTTCACAGAGCAGCCATTTCTTTGCTATTTCTGCAGCATCTCTCAAGGCAGTGGCAGTGCAGCTTTAGTGTGGAAAGTGTTAGTGCTTCTGAAACATGTTATTAGAGTAAATCTTGAACTGAACTTGACTTTCTTTTATATTTAATGACACCATGTCAAAAATACTTTGATCTGCATTAATGCAGTTGCTGGAATAAAATTACTTTCAGTCATTTAGTGTTTTGATCCCACGTTTAGCTACACCATTCAGTCTTCAAGAACGGATGCTCTTTTACACTGCAAGCTGTCTCTTACTCCTGTTAGCCCTAGGAGACTTACCACAAGAGAGTAACATATCTTGAATCCAGGTTTAGCCACAAAGTAGTCATCGGATTTGAAGGTTATCTTAATGTGATTTGTCCTTGATGTTATTCTTGGAGGTACTTCCCTGTGTCCACACCACCGTCCTCGAATAACTGTGCTGGTCTCTGACACATCTTCCACTTCCACAAAGTCATACCTGAAAAAGAGTATGAAGAATCAGTTTCTGCTGATTCTGGTTACAGAGGGTGCTTGCAAATTGACAGGAGCACAGCTGGCAACACAAAGACAACTGTCCCCTGTTCTCCACTCCAAAACATCAGACTAAATATTACAAATGGTGGACAAGTTCGTGGGCCACTAAATATACTGAGCTGCAAGCAACTGCCTGAGTGCTCAAATGACTGATTTCTGTGCTCCTGAAACATGACAGTATTTGCTACCATGTTAAAATAGCAATAAGAGGCACTTGCATGTGCTTAGTATACAGTAAGCATACGCATTGCGTTTTATGTGATGGGTAAATAATTTAGAGACCTGATAAAATATTATTTAAGGCAAGCTGCCCAACCTGAGCAGCTGCAAGCACTTGTGCACTTTCTGGTGGTCACCCAAGTCCCTGCAGCAGCAGCAGCCACAGGTGCCCGCCTGCTCTGTCAGTCAGAGGGCTAGAGAGGGGCAGCCACTGTGCCAGGAGCAAAGGGAGATGCTGGAGGGACACAGGGCAGTGCATTCTACTGAAAGGTGCTTTTTAGGACCCTCCTTGTAGGTGGCACATTGCTCATGGAATTGGTTTGGAAAGATTTATGTCTAGCTTTCAAGCAGGAAAGCATGCTGCCCATCGGGAAGTTCATGTGTATGCTGTCACCAGGGAAAATGCAACAGCACATCTTTTTCTGTGAAAAGTCATATCTTGGCCAGGCACCCGTACCACAGCAGTGGTCCCTGAGCCCAAAGAGGGCTCTGCCAGGAGCAGAAGGCACTAAACCCCAGGGATGAAGGAACACAGTGGCAGCACTCACTGCTCCAGCCTGCGCATTCGCCTGCTTGGATATAAATGACCATATAAATAGGTAAATAAATGAGTACAGTTATTGAGCTGGAGAATAAAGGGGGCAGAGAATAAAGTTCTGCTTTTACTGAATCTGTGACAAAATGTCTCTCAGTATCTTTGGAGCCAGAATTAGGCCCCACACATTGCTGCCAGTGAGGCAGAGGTGATGACAAGAGGGACAGCTTGAGTGCCATCCTCACAGTACAGTTAAGCCTTAAAACTCTGGAAGTCTTTACCAGCAATGTTTTGTATTATCAAAGCATCTGCTCCCTCCAAAGGAGTTCAGGACTGTTAAGTGATTTCTTGCTAGCAATGCACTTCTTCCCACCCCCAAGGAGGAGAGCCAAGCACCCTCCTCCTTGCCCAGTTGTGGGAGCTGAATAGCTCTGTAAATAACAGACCTGCTTTTCTTTTTCTGCTGAGAGCCCATGAGAAAAAAACCACAAGTACTATGTGGTTTGAGAATATCAGCTCTGCTGCTTTTATATTCACCAACGCCAAATTGCACAGAACAGAAAATAACAGATCCACCATGACCACTTAAATCTGCCCAAACTCTGCTGAAATATTCTTTTTTGAAGTACACCAAAATTTAGTTCCAGGCAGAGGTAAACTTGTCTCAAGCTCTCTCCACCATCTCAAGCTCCCACTCCCTGGTGGTGATGGATGTGGTGCCCAGCAGAGCTCCCAAGGATCCACCCTGGCCCCCTGGGAAGCACGTAACTGTGAACGCCTATTGCAACACAAGGGGTTGTGGTGCTCAGCAGGAGATAACCTTGTAAGCTTTGGTGAAAGCTGTCCCGACTGGCCTCCTCACTTTTAAAAGCCAGACTAAGCAGCAAAACCAGGGAAAATCCATGGACTTTCAAGGATTATATCTGCTTTCAACAGAAAAGGCTTTGCTGCAACCATCATGGAAGTAGGTGTATTTTCAGTTGCTTCTGTGCATCCAAGGAGCCTCAGAGGCTGGGTAATTTAACTGCTTTTCAGAATCATCTCTTATCAAGTGCCTGTGGAAATGCTAACAGCACTTCTCGAACATTCTGTAAGACCTTGAATATTTCCTCTCCTTCTTCAGAAGCTCTGAAGAAATATAGCTCTGCTAAAATATACCTCTTAATTCCTCAGCCTGAATGAATTTCAATCAGTTCAGTCTTAACAGTATGCAAATTACAATAATTAGCATTAATGAAAAATTGAAAGAAAACACTAGGAAGTTTCTGGAGAAAAAAGCTTAAGGTCAAAAGCAAATACAAAAGCAAGGTAAGGTGCAGAGGTCCTGAATTACTTGTCCAGTATGCCCAGCCTTCAAGCATGTGCTTAGCTCTCGGCATTCATTTCAATTAAACAGTCCTGGCTGTCTCTCTAAAGCAGCACTGCAGGGATTGTCAGGGACTGAAGCTGCAGAAAGGATCTAGTTTTGAAAAATATATTGAGCATTAGCAAAACATCCAACTGCACACAGTATTTAACAGACTTAAAGCCATCACAATCTGTCTGACGAAAAAATTCCTCGCTCTGGAAGTAATACTACCCAAATAAAGGTCTTCCAGAAACTCTAGGGGAAGTTTTACTGCAGAAAAGGATGTGATATTTCTCCAGCTTCTATAGACACTATGGATAATGGAAAGTCTTTCCTTTTCTCTGCATTCTAAATTAGCTGCTCTGGAAAAATCAAGCAGACTGTCTTCCAAGATGCACTCCAAGCACATAATGCCAGTTAACAGCTTGACTTTCCCTCACTGTGCCACCACCTTTAATGGCTTTTGACAGAGAATACTGCATCTTTTTTTCCAAAGTAAATTAGCCCTCTGTTTCAAAGTTGCAATGCTTAAGGTCAGCCACAGTTTATCCACTATGTAAATATTAACAGGCTGCTTCTGTGTGCATTAGACTCTGAATCTGGGAAAGCATTTGGGGTACTGGGAGGTTACTGTTGTTCCTGACTCTGCTGCTGATCTTGGACCAACATCACCAGAGCAGACCTGCCAAGAAGCAGGAAAGGAGAGCCAATTTTAGGCTGCATTCTTTTATTGCTACATGGAAAACAAACCTGCAGGAATGGTTCCCTCTATCAGTAATGCAGAAAATGTAACAAAGAAAAATAAGGGAAAAAAATCCGTCCTGTAAAATGCCTGCGGAGATGCCAAACCCTACAAACACAAATTAATTGACAAAGATAAGATAAGAATGGGCTGGGTGTGCGGAAACGCTAACAACCAAGTTCTGTGCATAGATAAGGTATAAGCAACAACATGATCAGGCAGTGTTGGAGGCTGAGATTTGAGCATTTCAAGTAAGTAGCATCATAGTAATCTGCCTTTTGGAGGGCATGGGAATCCTGAGCCTGTTTTCCCCCACAAAAGAGAGAGCTGAATAAAAGAAATATAAACACATGGATTTATGCTGTTTTAGTGAATGCTGGCAAGATTCACCTCTGTACTCTACTAATGCAAAACAGTTTATCCACCTAGGTTAATCAGCCAGATCAGCTGAGCTTAAGGTCACTTTTGCTTAAAAGGGGAATCAAAGCAACTGCGATATAGTAGATATAGGCTTTAATAGATTTATAGATACATCAGCATGCATCAGTACACTGATGGTTGTGGACCTATATTTAAAAGTTTTAGAAGGAATTGTACCGGTGAAGAGTAAAAATAAAGATAAGCAAGTAATTTGGAGATAATTATATTTTTCAGTGCATTTTTATCTGTCCCTCACACCCCAGTATAAACGCTTACCTACTCACTCAAACCTCCTAGAGCCCTCCACCTACTGAAAAATGTATTTCTTGCCTGGCTGAAATGCAACAGAGGTGATAGAGGACAAAATCCTATTAAAGTAGCACCTATGTTGTTAGACAGCTGGATTTGAGCATACAAGTACTTTGTGCTTAAAACATTATAGAAGGACTAAAACCTGACAAAACTGCTTCAGGTCCAGGACAGCTCAATTTATTTATGAACTCAAAGACCAATTTCAGCTGGAAGGGCCCCTTAAAGGTCTGTCCTCCTTGCAAGGACATCCTAGACGGGGCCAGAGATGCCCTGGTTTCGCTTTGCAGTCTCATGCCAGTGAACTCAAAGGTGGTCTTAAGAAGCCCTTTGCAAACTTTCACTTGGCACTCACCTGCAGATCTCATTTTCGGGTTCCTCCAGCCCAAACTGATTATCAAAAGCCAGTTGGATCCTGGTGCTCTCTGGGGAGTGGAGCCGCCACGTCAGCAGGAGGTTCCTGGGGTAGCTGCTGGGGAAGCGAGGACTGTGGATGCAGCCGTTCCCTGCCACGCTGATGGTCTCTTCTTTTCGGTACAAGTCTGTGAGGTGATTGCTCTCTGTTAGTAGTCACAACTTGTAGAAATTAGTATGTTGTTCCAGTTACAGGAAGGCAAAAAACACAACAGTTTATAATACAGCACAATTATTTGCATTTCAAGTCTATAAAAACTTGGGTCTAGGAGCAGTTATTATTCAATAGCAAGTACAATGTATTTTCTCTTAATTCAATCCCCTATTAAACAGTAAAAACAACAGAGCTCAGGTATACAGACTCTTTATTTTACAAGAAATGTAAATTATTTTTACATTTATATTGATTATATAAATTCATTTTCACCACTTTGGTTTTAAAACAGAATTAAACTTTAATAAAAGCTTGAGAACAATGAAGTAAGACAGACTGGAATAAAAAATGTATATAGTCCTGCTTCCCAAATTTTGTGCTGTGGGGAGCAATGACCTCTAAACAAAAGCAGCAATGAAGGGCTGCAGGAAAGTGAGTATGGGTGAATTTAAATTTCTTTACTGTGCTTAAGCATTTCTTCCCAGAAACATGTGTAAGGTCATGTTTTGATTTTATTTGTATGGTTTGAACCATTTTCTGCCTATGGTCCATTTACTCAAACAGCTACTCCATGCTTATACTGATGCAACTGAGGCTAGATCCTATCCCATCAACCATCTTACTGAGTAACTTAAAGACAAAGAGCCTTTGTCTTTACTTTAACTTTAACTGTAACTTTACTTAATTAAAATTCCACAGCTTTTGCCTGAGCAAATATTCAGTTGTTCCTAAAGTTTACTTATACCGACGTAAAACCTCTGCTGCTGTAAATCCATGGCTCCAAGGATTACAGGAACTGTGTCAAGACTCATATCTCTAAAAGTCAAAATGTCTTCTCAGTTGCACCATGCACTTGCACTGCCCAGCTGTTTCTGATACTGGAATTTGGGTCAGTTTGCATCAAAGAACTGCAAACAACCATTCTTCCGTGAATTGACAACTTCAGTATGGGGAAATTTTGAGGATGAGAAGGCCCCAAGGCAACATTCAGATCACAGCAGGTTTCAGTCAAGACATGCACCTCTGAGCCTCCACCTGTGGGACAGCTACCTGTGTTCCTCCCCCACATGTGTGGGGATCTACATGAATTTGGACACTTGTTTTCACGTAAACACCCAAACTCTGCTGTCTTTATCTTAAACTGAACATCACTCTGCTGAATGCCACCTCAACCTCCAGTTCCACTGCAAGCAATAGAAATAGCAAACTGGTGCCTTCTCCTGAATCTGGCTACTGAGGAAGAACAAATGGGAATAAAATATCTCCACCAGGCCACTCTGTGAATGCTGGAAATACAAAACCAAAGCAACCAGCCACAGCCATCTGCCACACACACTAAGTCTTTACTTTTAAAATAAAATCTAACGTGTGACTGAATTTTTCTAAGTTCTTTATATGAAATAAATATACTTGTTTTATAAATGCTCACTGAAACCAGGAATCCAGACAAATGCTACAAACTTCTTGATTAGTACATCTATTTTTCAGGTTGCTTTTCACTGGTTCCTGGCTGCAAACACCACCCTGCATGCAGCTATAAGCAAAGCATGGTTGTTTAACCATTCATTGTACTCTTCTGACAGCACAGTAATTCTAGCTTCCAAACACGCTGAAACTTGGAAGAAAAAAAGTCTGTGTTTCTTATAAAACTATCTCTATAGACCTAATTGTGACATCTTTCTAAGATGCTTTCACACTCTGAGACACCCTTTCTAAGCAAACACAGTCCTAGCTCACAAAGTGCAGAACTAGCCAGTTTTTTATTCTGTTTTAACCAAACAATTTGCATTGGAAAAGTGCCAATTTGGTGAAAATAAAGACCACCCACCTATTAGTTTTGTTGCAATTTTCATCAAGGACATCTATGCTGAAGTCTGGTTTTTTATTTGCTTTTATTCAAAAAAAAAGAGGGAAAAAAGACATCTGTGCATTTTTTTTTTCCTGATCTGGAATGAAACAAAATGTCCAGCCAACACTACTGAGTTCTTACTGAAATCCTGAGGACCTTTGAACTCTGAAAATACCCAGTACACTAAGAGGACACTATTTCACATGACTGTATCCAAAAGGTCCAAGAAAAGAGATAAAAATAGAAGAGATTTGATGATAACAAATTCTAGTAAAAAACAATCATTCCCTAAGTCAGAACAAAAGTTACTGCGTAAAACATGGCAAAACTCATCCTGTGCCTGAGAGTCCATTACTCTTCTTTCTTGAACAGCAAACTATTGCCATTTTCCCTCTGTCACTGCATTTCACTATGTGGTTCAAATCTGGTTCATGATTCTGAGGGAAAGGTTCCATTTTCCCAGGCAGTCCTAGTACAAGCTTTATCCTCACGTCATCAGCTGCTGAAATTAGAGTTCTGGGGACAGTATCTCTGAAATGTGCTCATACATATACCTCCAAAGAAAACATCTGTGCACACAGCACACCAGCTGAGAATGAACACTACATGCTCTCTTGTACATCAAGAAGAGGGTCTGTCACAGCTTTTCATTTAAGTTAAACTTTGAATCGCATGGACTACAGCACTCTGCCTGCAAGGCAGTCACACCTGACCAAGACTAGTGCTGAAATGTCATGGCTGGCACAGCTCTGCAGTATCCAAGCTGCACAGGTACATGAAGCAATAAAGCTGCACGTGTTACGAAGCTTAAAAATCAAAGCACAGTGACTTGTTATTTCCATCATGGTAAACATGGCAATTATAAAGTCATTGCAGAGGAAAGGCTGGAGAGAAGCACGGGGATAAAATTCTCACTATAGTAAAACAAGGGATATTCAAATATTCCACTCTGAGGAAAAGTCCTTTCCACAAAGGAATAAAGTGTGTTTGATGAGAATGGCCATAAATACTGTTTCTATAGCCCACATGGGATGAAATCTAAAGCTATTCAGAGCCTTCACCTGATGCTGGAGCAGACTCTTCAGGAGCTCTGAAACAGCCTGATTCCCTCTCACCCTCCTCACCGTGCACTAAATTACAACCTGAAGTGGTGTAGCCAGCACTGTAATCAAACACATCAGAATTTTCTAAGGTGATTTTCACTGGGATTTCACAGATAGAACACAGTCAACACAGAGTTGCTCCCAGGAGGTTGGCTCCTCATGAATCAAGCATCTGGGAAACAGCTTGAAGAGATGTAAGCAACTCTTGCACCTTTTGTATCAACAAAGCTATGAGACTAAAGTAAGACCTTTCCAAGGAGACGAGCATTGTCCTCATCAGATACATTGGGAGAACTCGTGGAACACACATTCACCAAGGGGAAAGTCAGAATAAAAACACTTAATAAAAGATACAGGCAAAGGAAAAGACAGTGTGTCTTTCAAGGCACTGAACTGTCCCATGCTGCAACATAACACAAAGCAGCACTACACAGTGTCCTGGATGTCACATTCTAACTGTATTCCATAATGCTTTATGGGAGTAAATAAAACACGACAGTGCATAATGCACTGCCTGTCACATTTACTAAAAAGCATATAAAATCATTTCACAATGAATAAAAGCAGGTGCTAAGTCATAAGGCAAAAAGGCCATTTATGCCATAAACAGAAGGAGGATATTCTAGATGGCAGAAGCCACAAACATATCCTTGCACTGGGGGAGAAAAACTATCTCATAAGGAAGATGAGTGGGAAGGAATCTGGAAGACATCCTTTTTGGTGAGGCAATTCCCTGAGAGAGTCTGAGCTGATTGTAAAGCAGCTTGCTCTATATTTTATTTATCTGAACTAATCTCTCCTTTTTTTTCCCCCTCTTCATTCTTTCACAACCACTGATTTTAAACATAATGGCATACATGATAGTCCAGCTGTCCAAATTAGAGGAGCTCCTATGTAAATGCTCAAGGCAACTGCATTTTTCCAAAGTGCTTGCCTCACTCCCCCTGCAAGGAGTGCAGCTGGGTGTCAGAGTGGGAACTGGGATGTACAGTTCAAGATTCAGGAAAAGGTGTTTGTCTCAAGACAGTCCCCAACATAGGTGCCCAGTGCATCCAATATTTTTCCCTTTCCCAGTGAGGTTATGCTGCAGGAGCAGCAAGAATCAGAAAGACAAATTTCATCCTGTGTTTTCTCTGGATGCCTGTGCTTCCTTGTGAGCTTTAGCAACATATCAACACTTTCCTCTTAAAGCTACTCCTCCTCGTCATGACATGCCTATTTACTACGGACAGAAGTCTGCTTCTATCATTATCATTCAACAGACAATGAATTCCTTCACTAAAACAACAGTAATAATAATTTAAAAAATCCCAACCAACCTAAAAGGGATTTTTTAACTGATAATAGCTAATCTGACATCTATTCTGTAATATATCCAGCAAGGAGAGTCTGTAAGTGTCAAGTCCTTTAGAAAGAAGAATTAAGAAAATGACCTTGTCTAAGGACCTAGCCAACAATATGGAATACTTAGCTCCACCCTTCCAAGGTTCCAACACTTCTAACACTTCCTAAGATGTTGTCTTGTGTGTAGGTTTGCTTCTGTCTTTCCTCCCCTTGGGGAAGTTGGCCAATCAACTTTGATACAGCAGTAAAGGCTGAAAAAATACCACACTCTGAATGTATTATGACAAGAAATACACCCTCCAAAATGCCATGGAGCGTAACCTCATGAGCTCATCCTCTGGTACAGCTGAGGAGAGAGTTTCTGAGAAACATGGTGAAGTTCATTTTACTTATGAAAGTATTTGTTATTTCAGGAAAGGACCTTGGGATTTTGCATGTGGGAGTTTTCCAGATATAACTCTCCTCCCCCACTGCTGTTGTCTTAAAAAAAAAAAATACAGCAGTCAGTGGTTTGCCACCAGTTTTTAAACAAATGAGATAACCTTCAGGGAGAATAATAGCTCTTCAGCTCCTGCAGTTGAAAATTAGCCTGATCTAAATAGCTGAATCCACAGAGAAGCAAAGAACAGTAAAACACTTTTGAATCCAGACCACAAATCAGTTCATCTCAGGGACAGGCATGCCAAGTGAGTTGTATTTATGGTAGCCTGTTCAGGCAGCCACTGGCTTTTTTTTTTACTCCCCACCCTCCTGCAATAAGCAGAAACTTTGTTATCCATAAGGTTCTGTGTAAATCAGATGAAAAGATGACAGAGTTCATTGTAAAAATAGTGTATGCCATAGCTGGTCACAGCTTATTGGGAAGATGTAAGACTGTAAGATAATTTTCCTTATTAAAAATAGAGGGGTTTTTTGGATTTGCTTTTTTATTTTTTGTGGGTTTGTTTGTTTAAATGGATATAAACAATAAAATGAATCCTGGACAGTGAACACAACATCTCACTTCTGTTCTCTAATGCAGAATATAATCCTATATGGTAGTACCAGTCCTAGACATCTCTGTCCTTTTAATGACAGAGGTCCAACTCACTCAGAGGTCAGCTCCCATCACTATTCACCAGTAGTTCTCCCAAGAAGGCAAACCAAAGAAGGGAAAGGATTGGATGGTCATTGATAAAACAGGTATAGCACACTCCCAGCCAGGCTAAAAGATCCAAAATTGTCTCTTATAGCGGCGCTAAACTGAGGAACAGCCAATCTGGTATAAGGATGTATATGTAGGAGTATATTAAAGCAGTGGATCCATCCAAAACATCACTTCAAGTTGCTTTCAGCTTTATACAACTTCAATAACCCCATTTATTTCAAGGACACAACAAACTTACAGTTAGGCTCATACTTAAGGAGTTTGCTGGATCAAGACTCAAAAAAAGAGAACAGCACTTAACACCACCTAGCATGTTACATATCACCCAGCAAATGAGCAATTAAAAAGTGAACCTAAATCCCACAGGAGCTCATGAAAGACTATCAGCTTGGTTGGTTTGCCACTGGACTTCAAAGAAGAAGCTCCAAGTACCTGTTCCTTCTCTTATCAACAGGCCTCTTCTTTTTATCAGGAGCATGAAAGATACTCCAAGGAACATCACAGTTCAAATCTAAAGCATGATCTGTTCAGTCACAGAAGCAATACCAAAAGATGCGCTGTGCATGTTCAGCTAAATTCAGACCTTGCCACGTAATCAACTCACTCCAAGTCCCTGAGCTGTGCGCAGATCTTTGCTAGAAGAATGTATCCAGAGAGGATTTACAAAAGAAACAAAATTGAGCTTTAGTTGAAAGAAACAAAATTAGACAGTGTACAACACCAGTACAGAAGGTATCAAAGAATGAAAACACTTCAGACATCTAAAATTCAATTCAGAGCCATCATCCGTTTGGTAACAGAAGGGTTAGTAGTCTGCCTGTGGTTCTGTGCAGAGCAACTCCACTAGTCTTGGTGGTACACAATCTGTGGTTGAACATGACCTCAGCAAAGACCACTTATGAGAACAGTAAATGAGCAATTGATAAGGAAGTCCAGGCACGTAATTCAATGAGACAGCCCGTCTCTATGCTTCTCACTATAATAAGCATAGTTTTATTTGCATTTAATAATACTATTTTTTCCTGTGGTCACCATCATAACTGCATTTTTCATACAGAACTAAAAAAAAGTCCTGAAATTAAGAACAGGCGGGACTGCATTTTTGTGGGGTGAAGGCTGTCCTTCTGTCAGCTTCAGTGGGGGCCTTCCACAGATGACTACTGAGAAAACAATTCCTTAATTATGTTTACAAAGATACCAAACTCTGAGCAGTTTGCTTTTAGCAGTAATTTGTATTACTTGCTTTTATTTGACTTCTTTTTTTTTTATTTTCTTCTACAGAAAAGAACATCCTGAATGCCTTATAATAAAGCAAAAGTGTCTTTAGAAAAGTAACATATGTTAGGCCAACATATAAAACACTTTGTTAACTGCTAGTTCTTTCCTGATGGGTGGTAGTGCTGCAATGCACCTCTGTTGGACTCTTAAACCAACAGCAAACTGAATGCTGTATATTTATGTATTTTTTTCCTCAGGATTTCATAATTAAGTATGAAAGAAGAAAATGTGTGTATCAAGAATGTGTAGCTCTAATGATGTGCTGTAAGACTAATGCACATATCCCCATGATTATGAGCATAAAAACACATAAAACCTTGAGAAACCGTGAGGAAAAACATACAGAAGGAAATGGTTCTTCTGGTGCTGCAAAGAGCTTAAGGGAAACATGATAACTGAAACAGATGTTTGCAGTGAGTGCCAACATCTTTGTAAGAAGGCTGGTACATAAAACTTGTGTAGTGCCTTGGACAAGATGGTGCCAATTAGAGACACAATTGCTATTAAGCACAAATATCAACACTGGAATCGGCTCACAATGTTTTGCAAAGAAATAGCAAACTGTGAATTTAGACACTCTGAATTTTCCTGTTTAGACAGTGGCTTCAAGAAAGTAGAACTTTATGGGAAGTTTCCTTCAAATTATCCTGAAAATATATTTTCATATATATACAAAAATATATTCCTTTTCCGTTTTCCCTTTGTTATTTTTCAGTTTTTTACAACCAAACAAAGACTTTTTGCCCATAAGTTTGGCATAGCTCAAGTCTTAAAAGAGAATTTGTTTTAAAATACTGTTTTAGAAACTGTTTCACTCAAGCATTTCTACGTCTGAATAAGACAAGGAATTTTCTTAAAGAAAAAAAATGCTGATAGAAGGAAAAAGAAAGTATAATCAAAAGGGGAAAGTCTTTTCATGTTGAACATATTGTAGCAGATAGATAGGCAATTACAGAGTGGAGGTCACATGTTGGGACATTAGGCAGTAAAAGGAGATCTGTTCCGTAAGACAAATCAAAGCAATTTTCTTTTGTGATGTGATGTTTCCTTACCCTCTGTGTCAGCATTGAAGATCCAAAATCTCTGAAAGGGAGTGAAAAGTCACTTCTTATAATGGAAAGTCTGGCAAAAGTATTCTAACAGACATCCTTTCCTTGGACTGCATTTGCCATGGGCATGTTTTTTGTCTCTTAGAGTCCATATATCAACCAACTGTGCAAAGATAAAAGCTTGTGGGCATACTTCAGTCCCTTTAAGTCAGGTGCATTAAATACCTAATACCATAAAGTTACCTTATTTTTTTTTTAAAAAGGCAGATCTCATTACATTAAAGTATGATTGTTAGTAGTCTGTTCTTTTTTGTACAGTACCCTAACAGCTAAAAAATGAATCCTATTCTGAAAATCAGGACACAGCTTAATCTCCTCCAAGGAAACAGAAGCCTGTGTTGTGATTCTTCTATTTACTCAAGAAAATTCAGACCACTTCTGTCTCCTCTCAAGGGATGGATAGGTTCTGGATATTGCTTCAAAGATGGCTTGTCCATTTTCCAAGGAATGGATGGAGGTAAAACGCAGCAGAAATTCTTGGCACAAGGACCAGAACTCGAGATTAAGCCAAAAAATTAAAGACCCAGCAGCTTTTCTACTCTCTACTCCAAGGCACTCTGTCATCAGTCTCTGACATTTCAGACCAGAGCAGAGCACACCATAGCCTCCTTTCTGCCCCCATGTCTGTTTCCCTCTTCTGAAAACCACAGACAGCACTGGTGCAAGGAGAGCAGAAGACATTGAGATCTTTTCCTGGAATGAAGGCAGAACACGAATAGGGCCACTGAGGCAGCTTTACATCATTTAGATAAAACCCATGTTGAGAAACTAAATTCCCTGTCTGGAAAGTAATTTAAGTTGTGCGTACTGAAAGTACTGAGAACTTGAAAGGGCAGGGGATCTTTCCTGTAAGTGCTTAGGACTTTCTCTGGAGGTTTGGCATCAGAATGCTGCAGAGCTGTCATGTGGATAGATACTGCAATTCAACAAAGTTTCCAGGCACATAAAATTCTTGGCTGTGGCCTTCTTTTATTGTTATGATCTTGTACTAAAGGATCATCTAGACATTTCCTTAGTCCTTCACCTAGGAACAAAACTACATGTCTTTGGAGTGTAGGAGAGCTCATTCACTGCCAATATTTAGGGACCAGTGGCTGGGAAGATAATACTGGTGTGTATCAGCATAGCCCACAAGCTCAGGAGCTGCTCTACCACACGCAGCAACCATCTCTCATACCAGTACAGACACATCTTGACCACCATAAGCCAAAACCAAAACTGGAAGAGGAACTTACTCCAAAGATTTGATTTACACACCTCAGCTTTCCAAGTCCATTCTGGAAAAACAGCTATTTGGCTCATTACCAAGAGGAACTTATTGGAAACATTCCTTCTAGGCTGAAAGGGGGGATTGTTGATGAAAAAAAGGAAGAGCCTAACTTATTCTTAGTTTTGTTAAGTTAGAGGCACAACAGATCCTATGTGAGCAGATGAAAAACACACTGAAACCTGTGTGGAGGCAATGATAACCAAGACTTTGCTAAGACTCCACAGGGAGAAGACATTATGTATCTTTATGTTCTGAGCAGGGCTGAGTACACTGTTGGCAAATCAGGATGTAATTAAATAATCCTTCACTTTCATAGACCTTCAATGAACTCTCACTTTTAAACGGAAAGCTGGAGTCCCCCATGCAATTGCACTGGAGACAAAGCCAAGCTTCAAAGTCATCCTTTGACTGTGGATTCAGTGAAATGTTTGACTAAAAAAAGAATGGAGCAGTTATGATGAAAAATTCAGCACACTTTGCCTACAGATCTAACCAGCAGGAACACAAAGGGACACATTTCACTCCTCCAACTTTCAGAAGACACATGAGATGACTTAAGGTTAACCAGCAGACACCACCAGCACTCCCTCACATTAAAGCTTCCAGAGAAACACGGTGCACCAGCCAAACCCAGTTTGCTCCCACCTAGCTGAAAACATAATAGTGAGGAGAAATGCCTGTAGATATCATGTCAGAGGATTTAAGGGAGCAATCTCAGGTTCTGCTTTACACTTCCTGATTGCACAGCAAAAAAAAAGGAGAGATGCACACAGTGATGGCATGCATGTGCCTGCATAGCAGGCAGGATTTGGATGCTTGGCTGAGGCATGACCAGAATAGGTCCCTAAGAGTATGTGGAACCCAAGAGATCAACACCAAGCCACCAAGGCTTGTACCCTGCAGGTGAGAAGGTCTAACCTCCATCAGTTTTAGACAGGGAGGTCAAAGGGGACTATTTTACTCTTGTGTCATCCCAGTTCTGTGATGAAAATGATGCTGCACATCCGGGTGAACACCATGTGCTGAGGTCCTGTCCGCTCACATGGCATAGCTGCGTGTTGACTATTCAACACAGCTCCGAGCAGCTGTTTGGCCAGAGAGGAGCCAGATAAGAGGCTTATGTAACGGAGACAAAAAGGGTGAGAAAGTCCAGTAAATACAGTACTCTCACATCATTTCATTAACACCCTGTATCAGAGCTATTGAATGGAGACAGGGACATACTGCACCATTTCCTGCAAAAACTGTTTTCCACACTAATTCTTGAAATGCATAAGGATACTTTGGCACTCTTTGGACTACCCAAAAAAATGGCTTTTACTCAACTGGCTTTGCATATTTTTTTGGCATCTAGAATTACATTCAAGTAAGACAAAAAAAAAACCATCTCTACTTATAACAGCAATGGAATATACGATGTCAGAAAAATGTTTTTGTTCATGTGTTTGACGCAAGAAAGAAAAAAAACACATTAATCTTGGAAGAGTAAATATGAAAGTTGGATTAATGATAAATTTGGTGTCAAAATTGTATTTTTCTGATTTCTATTTATTGACAAGAATTCCAGAGACCACCTTTTTTTTTTGTTTGAACTTCCAACCTGCTTCATTTATTTCGTCCTTAGCTTATCTCAGTCTTTTCTATGGAAGCCATGGAAGATGGAAGTCCATCAAAGGATGAAATTTTAAACCTTTCTTGATTTAGAGACTTCAGAAGCCCTACTTTACAGCAGACACTCTAGAGTACATAGCAGCAACCATTTTTGGATTTCCTAGGCTGAAATGTTCTGGGTCTTTTTATAGTTTAGACTGTAAATAAGAAAATAACACAAGTATGACCTTAAATAACATCTAGAAGAAACTATAATTAAGTAACTGACAACTTTGGTAAATGACAGCTTCATTGCATGTTACTAAAATCAGTTGTCAGCAGTTTAAGTACTCTTTGCAGCACTACTGTCCTATCATTTGCTGGCCTATGGACTGATTTATTTTATTGAAAGTGGTTCACCTTTTGTATTTTCATGGTGCTCCCCATCTCACTCAAGCTCCATCTTTCTCAGACCTTCAGTTCTCATTTGCTACTAAAACAAAGTTCCCACCTGGTAAACCTCATGCGCTGTTACAGACACTGATACACTCCATGATTCTCCTCTCAGATCACAGCTGCATTGCACAGCTGCGAGGACCAGTGAGATGCTGGACTTGGCTACAGTGGTAGGGGAGGGGAGCAGACACCAGCTAAGAGAGGCTCCAAGAGCACTGGTGGAATCACAGCAAGACATTTCACAGCACCTCCTTCCGAAACAGCAGATTTGCCAACCCAGTCTTTGCCCCTTCATTGCCCAAAATGAGGGGCAGCATTTCAGAGACATTGTTCTCACTGTGCTCCCCAGGGGCATCATGGGCTATGGACAGGATGGAGTATGCAATGGCACAGGCTGCCCACATCCATACTCTTTCTTCAATTACAGGTCTGTAGGAGTTTTTTAAGCACACACTGACAGATGCAAACACTACCATGATTTGTGCAGCACATATTTGCCAGGGAGAAGGCAGTCCTCCCTCTCTTTCCCTCCTTCCCTCTCTCCCTCCCTGCCAGGAGCAGCAAGGTTCAGTCCTGGCATGCACTGGCATAAGGTGGTGGCATTCCCCAAAAAGCATCCAGAAACCCTAAAAGCCCAGCAGAACCCCAGGTTCCCACCAGCTGAGGGTTTGTCTGCTACACAGCTGCAAGGTAAAGGCTGAGAGTCTTCCCTGATTCATTCACTTTAATTAAGGGACCGGTGGTCCCCCACCTACCAGTTCAAGTCTAGTCACATACACATTTACTTGGTTATTTCATACATAAAGCTTTAAATTAAATGCTTTTCTTCTGTCTTCCTACTTTTTAATGGATGCAGAGAACCATTCTGTCAAGAACAAAACAAATGCCCCACTAAACCCATCTCAATGGACAATTTGTTTCCCCAATGCAGCCTTTAAGTAATAAAGAAAGAATAAACATAACATTCTCCTAAGAAATAAAAATGAAAACACTCTAAAAAAACCCTGCTTGTCTGAGGCATACTAAGATGTTAATAAACTCAGCTCAGACATTTACAAAAGAAGCTTGCTCACCAAATCCATTTTCATAGAGCAGTAAGACAGCCTGGAACCAGACCACCTGCTTGTGTAAATCAGCAGCATCCCTACAGTGATCACAGCTATTTACACCAGCTGAGGATCTGACCAGAGCCGTAGGTGGAAAGGGGAAGTGAAAACTTTAATCTGAGCAGGACCAGCAGCAGTAAGTGCCCAGTGCTGTGATACACTGAACTCATGAGAAATTGAACTAAATTGGCTTATAGGGAAAATTCAAGTTGTGCTTCTCTGACCTATTAAACAGAGTTGAAGAACTTATGCATGGGTTTTTTTTTCTATTTGCAGGTTGAGTTGGGGAAGAATCCTAATAACAACATGGACTGAATTGTTTGATTCAAAGGAAAGCATTTGCATTTGTTTCTACACAAATATTAATATATTGGGTTTTTTGTGATTTCCAAATTATCTTCTGTACATAAACGTAACAGCTGAATTCAGCAAAATTAGTGATTTTCATTCATTCTTTTCACACTTTTAGTGATGTTAGAATTCGCTAGGATCAGCAAGTCAGGCACCCTTGAAAGTCCCTCCCACATGCACTGGGGACTTCCATGTGATTCTGGAGAATGTCAGCTCCTCAACCAGTACAAACCAGTATTGCTCATGTGACCCAAATGGAGCTTTCACCCATGCAATTGTTCCTATCATGTTTTTTTCCTTTCCTGGTCACACCTTTTGAACAAATTTGCCACTACTGCACAGAGCTAAAACCCAGATTTTGAAGTAAGAATTTGACATTGAAATACACAGTTTACCATTTACAAAAACACTCAGATGCTATACCATTTGTGGATGTCTGTTACTGATGTAAACACATGGATACTTTCAGGGCCTTATTTCAAAATTCACCTAAAATCTTGTCACTGTCAGTTTCCCTTATATGATACTTGACTTTAGGGAGTTTTTTCCTCCCTTTCTTTAATCATCTGAAATATTTCCATATGGCTATAACAAGACTGCTTTTGAGAAGCGAGTCCTGAAAGAAATGCTAACTAGTCATTAAAAGCCTATGAATCAATTATATCTGAACTGAGTTCTTCACATTCTCCAAATACATGTTGCTGTTTTGTCAAGATGCAGAATGATCAGTCTTTTTGTACTATAGCAATTAATGAAGAAATCCAAGAGCTGAAGGAGACAGCTCAAAAAAAAAAAAAAAAATTGGAGGAGGTGGTTTCAAAAAAGTCCACTGGCAACACCATTTTTAATAAAGAAATATTAACAGGAAAAAAAAAAGAATTAAAACTCAAGCCAACTACAGGTTTGAAAAAGATAAACAATGAAAAGAAAAAAAATTAAAAGCAGAGATTTGTTTTCTTAAATGAGAATGAATAGAATGGATGTAGGGGTTACTTCTTTCTCCCCAAAAAGACAACAGTTCAAAAACTGCATCAATTGCTGGAGAAAAAAAGTTTGCAGAGAATGGCTTTCTACCCAAACACAACACATGGCTGATTATGGGGAAACCAGAAGACTGTATCTTCTCTTAGAAATTAAGGAGCAGGACACAAAGACTGTCAAGGCACCTGATGCTACCATAAATATTCAAGGTTAGTGGGAGAACATGAAAGAAAGTATTACTCCTTAAAGTAAACAGAGGCAGATAAGAGAAGGGAGTTTTCTTGGCTGCTGGAAAAGATATGAGACACATTAGAGCTATATATTATTAGCATCACAGTAGTAGCAGAAATATTGCTAATACATAATTACTTCCTGCAGACTAAGACCAAGGAATGGGAAAAAGACTGTAGTCCTTTTCCATGTGTTGAAGAGATACCACCAAAGCAATCTAAATTACCTTGGGATTCAGACAAAATTTGCAGTTCATGGAGATTGGACAATGAATTACTTTAAAAGGAGAACCAATACATTTGTCATTACTCATTTTACTCGTACTCCACATTTTGGCTGGATCCAAAAATACCACTTGGGCATCACATTTGTTCTACAATTCCGGCAGAATTGTATTTCTTAACTTCACTGTAAAATTGCCACCTCTCTTCTTAGATATCTGTGAGCATCACACCTTCTCCAGGTCTTTACTTTCTACCTTCTGCCCCAGCTCACATCCAGGAAGATCCCAAAGAGAGACTGACTGGACATGAATTACCCCTAATTCTGTGTTTGTACGAGATAATAGTTATTTTCTGGCAGATCACAAAAGCTTTTCATCAGGCATGCCATGGGGCACGTGTACTGTGACAGAAGTCAAAATGTTGATAGTTTGAATTTCTGTGCATGCAGAATTATGCATTCACAGCCCTTTTTTTGAGAATCTGCATACACAGCTAAGACATTTCTGCATGCATGCCTCTGGTGATTTTTTCCCCTAGATGAGTACATCGATGATTAAATTATAATAGTTTTCTACATAGCATTCTTAATGTCTAGACAGATTGATAGAAGAATATATTTTACTCCCATTACTTGAAAAAGCTCTCTTACTGAAAGTAAACAGTGATTAAAGAAACCATAAACACTGCTTCTTCATTCAGAATTAAAGCCACTTCAGCTACTTCTTTCGTAGAAACTACGGAAAGAAGCAAGGCAGACATGGTGCTGTTACTCCATAGAATCTGCTCACAGCACAAATAATTTTTAAGTGTCATCATATTTTAGCAGGAAGAAATGCAATTATCAATATAGGTGTGGATCTCAGTATGTTTTACTATGCCACTCACTTCCATTGCCAGGAATAAGAGAAACCAAGCAGAGAGAAACTGAAAAACTCCAACCACAATTAAGTAGCAATTAGTTATGAAAGGCTCCCTTGCTATAATATTCTTTATTCTAGATTCTGTTTGATTATTGCAGGAGACACCCAAAGGCTTAACCACATTTTGAACAAAAAATAGAGATCTGGAGAGAAAAAGCCCCATTTTCTTGCCAAGCAGAATTAGGGGAGGACAATATTAGGGATATTCGTGTAGACTTTCTTAAGACATGATTTTATTCTTCTTGAAGCTGTGCTAGTTTCTTCAGTAACAGGACTGGGCTCCAATTTTTCATTCAAGATGGATTTTGTTTCTGTGCTTCTTTTCTTCTCATCCCTGCTTCATAGCTGGGAAAGATGTAAACCATATAAACAGATGGGATTTTGCTACACTAGTTAACATGTTGATCAATCACATCATCTGCTGTGTGAGCCTTCCTTCTCCTCCCTCCCCTCCTTTTGCAATCACACAAAAAACCCAGCAGACTGCTTGTACATAATTGGTCAGGATGACAGGCAACACACTTCTCAATCTGCTTCTCCCTTTGAACATAGTAAGGTCTACAGAAGGTTTTCACACCTAACTCAACCACAGATACACAATACTCCGGAAAAAAAGCTGCACTGGTTTCTGCTGTGCAGTGTACAATGCAGGACAGACATGCCCACAGCTTCCTGGAAGCCTTCCTCCTGGCCTGGCAAAGGAACACACCACAACTGCCTGGGGACACCTTCCGTGACAAGATGTCTCTCCATGACATGGTTGTTGCTTTTAAAATGCATCATGGCAGCAACTTCTAGTCCTCAGGATTCAAGGCGTTTCCTGAGCAAGGCACCATATGGTTACATAAAACCCTTCTGCAAAAGCTGCTGTGATCACAACTGGCAGGACAGGAAAAGAACTGGAGATGGAGCACAAAAACCAGATAATTGCAAAAATGACAAGTAATAGAAGAACATATAAAAAGCAAGTCACATTCACATCCGTTACTAATTATATGCCCATCATTTGCCAGTAGAAAAACACTATGTGGTCTGAGGGTAGAAAAGGAAGTTCGCAAGAAAAATTAACATTTTTAGTTAGACTAATTGAATTGGCTTAAAAAAAATCAAAATGCCTTTGGGCACACAGGATTTTCATTGATCCTCTCTCTTTTTGTGTCCGAGTCCCACTGGCGAGGTTTAGAAGTGGATTTCTTAAGATCTCCCTCCTTCTTATGCCAGACTGGGGAGTGGAGGAAGGGCAGATGAAGTACACTCTCCAGACCACTGGGACCAGAGCTTTTCTCCTGGAAGTGAACACCTTGAGGAAAATGGAGAAGAGCTAAACCACTCCTGACTTAAACAACAGGCTTCCTTACTGCATGCTAATGAGAAGTCAGGGATGGACTCCATTTTTTAGCAAAACCCGTAAATAGAATCATACCTACTTTCTTATAAGAATTTCTAGCAGTAATTAAGACAAACAGTTTGCAAAGCTCTTCTAGGAGCTGTAATGCTGCTGTTCTCTAAAGATGCTCAGGAAGACATCACACTGCTCCCTGCCTTAAAAACTGCTAATAAAAGCAGGCTTTAATTCTGAAGTGCATTCAGAGCACATGGGGGAGCAAAATCAATGCTTGGTTAAACAGATCAAGGAAAACAACTGCTCGGCAAAGTAACCGTGTTTTTCAGACTCCTATGTGCCCTGTTCAAACGCTACTAAAGTCAATGCAAAAACTCCCCAGGGAATTTAAAAGATAAAAAAAACAAGGAAAAAAGAAATCAAATCCAAACCCAAAACCTTGACCAAGTCACATTTAAAATCCAACCACTATACACGTCATATTCTCTAGACCCAAGTGTTTTAGTATGAGAATCAGAATAAGGTGTACAAGGTCCCTTCAGTGGGTTCACATATGAGTGAGAGAATTCTGCCATCAAGATTTCAACAGAAATATCACTTCTGTTTAATGTTATCTGAAAGATAGCTTCTAATATTCAAACATCAACGGAACTGAATATATCCCAGCAAAACTATTAATCTTTAAAGGCAGAATAAAGCAAATATTTCCAACACAATGAGAGATTGAAGATTTCTCTGTATTATCTTACTATTGTTCAATAATCTGTGTCCATTCAGCGGTTGCAACACATGCTTAAAATATTGAAGAAAAAGAAATTGCATTACAGCCATGGCAACAGTATGGATGCAATTGACTCTTGACTTTGATTCTTTTGAAGGGAAAAGGCTGGAAAATGGGGCTGTATTTATGGAAAAAGCAGTGCAAAAGTAGTTAGAGAAAGATAGGAAGAAAAAATGCTGGCATTTCCCTTTTAAAATGACATCTGATCTGGAATATAAAGATTCAATTATTATTTAGAAAGCTGTGATCTCAACAGACCTTTTCCTAAACCCATAAAGGAAAAACACTCCAGCATTACATCAATAACTGTTATTTCACCTTTTTTTTTTTATTTTTGTGATTAATTTACCACTAGAAAGTGGTTGCTAAAAACATATATTAATATCAGAATTTCTTTTAAAAACTTCCAAGCCTTTCTTAAAAAAAATACATAGAATACAGGCAAAGAAATTAAAGAGAAGAGAAGCAGTGGACAGAATTCATAGTATCAAAAATTACTGATCTTGCATAAGCATTATGCACTATGTAAGAAGAAGGACTTGCTCCTCTTCAGAGTACATTTTTTTTATGCAATACTCATTCATTTCTGCTAAAGAGAAACCATGGGCAATGCTATATTGGTCTTAACTTCATCACCAAAATGTGAAAATCTTATGCCTATGGTAGTCTTACATGTATTTGTGACTAGATTCAAACCATGTTTCTTATAACAGTCAGGCTCTTATGTAACATTTTCAGTGACATTTTCTATGTCTAGATATTGCAATTACATTAGAGAAAGAGACTCAAGACTGACTAGGGACCCAAGATCTGAACTGAACACATTCTTTCTTGCAATGTTTGCTTCAGCAAAGTCTTTGCACAATACTAAATTTTCAGAAATAAAAGTTAACAATTAGCAATTGGGATTAAATATATTTTTGTGACAATCAACAAGCTTTATGGAGCACTAAGATAAATAATTCCCAACGAGAAAGAATTTCTACAGAGAACAATCTAGTCGTAACCAAAGCTCAGAGCAGTATTGTTTCTCTGTGTTTTTTTTACATGTGTCACTGATACAAGAACTGGTGAATGCTACTGTGAAAAAGAAACTCGATAATGTATGAAAAGAATTATTGTTCATGCCTCTTAGTTGTTCCTAAAGGTGCTAAAACACACTAAGACAGGACAGTAATACCTAGACAGGTCTCGGAGACACGCAGGACTGCCCTCATTCAGCAAGTCCATGGCCGAAGATAGAGAAAAATACACAGACAAAAGAAATAAAATTTGGGATCCCCCTCTTCAAACCTCACAGAAGAGGTGATTTCAGAGCAGTTGTGAGATAACAGGCAGCAGTTAGCTATCTAATTAGTAAATAAATAAAAATTATTTACCAAATTAAATTACAAACAAAATTACACCAAACACAAATAATTATCTAAATCCATGATCTATAGATTATAATCACAGTGTCAGTAAACAAAAAGGAAAGAGAAAAATGGGGACAAGATAAATATTGATATGTATCCAAGAATCAACAAACACATTCTTGCCAGACAAAGAGTTCACAGATGATAAAATCAAAACAGAGCATCATGAACATCCATTTTAACTTTGACAGGATACAGGCTATAGCCCACAGCCAAAATGGTTCTGCAAACACCAGAATGAATGAAGATTGGCTTCCTTCTGTCTCTCTTGCTTGCTCAACTCCTGAACTGAATTATGCTAAGACATTCTGCTATCTTTGCCTTTCTCCTTATTAATTTTACTTCACAGCACTTGGCAACATTCTAAAGACCACTCTGGCAAGGAGGTCCCAAAGATGCTATGCCTGTAGCACTTCACTGATCTCTTCAAGATCATGCAGTAAAACACTGGCAGAATGGGCAGAATAACCTGACATGAGCAGCAAGCTCACCTGACTTTCAAGGGTTCACAGTGAGCATTTTCCAAGGACAGTCCCACTCTCGGTTTCAGACTGAGTGTCTTAATAAGAGGGATCAGAGAGATCTGCGGAAACCCGATAATGCTAAAATTGCCCCTTCTTAACCTCAAATGTGAAGATCAGAGATCAGGAGTTAAATGACAAAATGCTGTATTAGATTTTGCGTGGCCAGGTTTTGATAGCAGGGGTGGCTTCTGTGAGAAGCTGCCAGATGTTTCCCCCATGTCTGGCAGAGCCAATCCCAAGACAGATGTGCTGCTGGCCAAGGCTGGGGCAATTAGAAATGGTGATAAAACCTTTATGATAAGGTTTTTAAGAATAAGAAAATAAAAGTTATGGCAGAGATGTAATTGTGGCCAGAGAAAAGCAGAATGAGAACATGTGAGAACAGCCTGGCAGACACAACTATTTGTGATAACCAATACCTGCTTATGGGAAAGATACGGCACTTGGCTACTTACAGGAAAGTATTAACAACTCAACACACAGGAGTTTCCCAGCTTGATTCCAGCAGCAGGATGGAATATATGTTCATGAATCTGACTTCTTCTAGATGCCTCCAGGGATAATTAAACTAATTAAAACTACATCAAAAAAGTAATGGCATTCTTTCTCCACTAAATTCAGGTATAAATTTAATTCTCCAAATGCTGTGTCAATGATGGACTCTGAGAAGGATGTAACTACATCTCAGGAACTGCACATGGCCTCTAAAGTATCTTTCAAATCAGCAAAATAAAGGATGGAAACGAATGTAGAGCAAGTAGTTCCAAGCTGCATTAATTTCTAACCCTGTCCTTCCCCAGAAATTATCTGGCAAAGCAGACAACATCTCTACTTCAGTTTCATCCAGTGTGACAGCATATTTATGTGTTTGACAGGTATGAGGATCATTACTTGTCACCATTCATTTTGGAACCCAACCACTTCTCCTACTTGCTGTTTTGAAAGTACACACATAACAAAAAAGCAGAAAAATAGATCAGCAACTGTATCAATTTATTCCACTTTGGATCCTAAGCATTGGAAGGAGCATGTTTGTCACTGCTTGTTCTCTTGATGGAAAAGGTCAATGTGTACAGAAGGAGCAGTTGCTAATAGAGTATTGTCTGATCTTTCTGTTGTAGGTACTTTTTAGTGTATCCTTCATAGGGAACCCACGTTTAGAAAAAAGGAAGGGTCAACTTAGCAAAAGAAGCCAATTACAATATTGGGTAAAGAAAAGAGGGTTAGAACAAATAATCAAACTCACAGTTATGGTGGCAACATTGTGAAATTTTGTGCAATCTAGACAATGTCTTAAAACAGCAGTAGTAGAAGCAGACAAGCAATAAAAAGTAAATTACTGTGAGGGGAGAAGGCTTTTGTTTGCAGTCTTTTTTGTGAGTTTTATTTTTTTTTTCTCCAACCCCCCCCCATTTTATACAAATGAAGCAAAAATTTCCAATTTACAAGACAGGTATGTACAGTTCAACTACAGGGGAGATAGTTTTCTGTGACCCTATAAAAAATCCAGGAACCTTGCAGAATTTTTCCTTTGCAGCAGCACCTTGGCTTTATAATGTGAGTCAGATAAAACTCCTATGGGACCCAGCAGCTGCTCCTTAATATTCTGAAGACATTCAGATCACACTTAGTCATGCATATAGCATGGAAAATATATATTTTTTTAAATAAGCTGTTTTCCTAAATCCATATTCAATAAGAAACACTTTTGACTTTGAGAACCAGCTAGCTATTCACAGAGCTTCACCCATGCTCAGGGCAAGACTGAGGTGAAGGGAGCTCCTGTCCTTTGCCAAAGGGATCTGAAGCCCCTCAACAGCACTTAGTGCAATCTCTCATGTCTCTGAAGTTACATATGGACCTGAACGCCTGGAAGAAGACAAGTGTCACTGTATTCTCTTTGTTTTCTAACAAGCATGAACAATATCTGCAAAATTCACTTCCTGCACTCAGGATTATCTGTCCTAGCAGACATAAGGTTGTGTGCCTTTGGTTGTCAAAAATTAAATAATGGGCTATACTGTATTTGTAGCCCATGCTTGCTGGAAGAACTGTGCGTAGCTCAGCCAGCCCAGTAATGGACCATGGGATGGTGGCATTCTGCCACTAATAATTTGTTTTGGTTTGCTCTGGGTCCTGAGGTCCAGAGCCAGGTCAAGACGCCAATCTGACAGAGCTGTCTTGGTGGAAGCATGTGGTGCTGCACACCCATGTCCACATGCACTCAAAGCAAGCAAGGCTCTATAATGTAATTGAACAGCATGTTGGACTTCAGGTCAACTGCTCTGATATGCTATAGTCAGCAAAAAAAAACCAAAAAGAGCAGCTTTAAAAAAGTTATTTAGAGCTACAATGCAAGAAAAATTTTTTCCAAGGTAAGAAATAGCCCAAAAAAGGGGATTTGGTTTTTTGATTTCAGGAACAAATACGACCTTTATGGAAGACTTGATTTGTTCCAAAGGTAAAATTCTAATAAAAACAACTTCAAGTTTTATTAGTCATGTAAGTCCTTTTGAAGTGCTTTAAAACCGAATTTATGACAGACATTTATTTTAAAAGGCCATGCTCATGGTTTTCAAGGGCCAGAGTCTGAAATTCCTTGTTTGCCTGCTTTCCCTCATTCAAAAGTAAGTTGCAGAGTCAACAGCATGCCAAGCTGACAGAGTTCCAAGCTCCTTTCTGATGTGACAGTCACAAATATTGTACAAGTGTCACATTTCTGAGGATTCAAAACATTGATATTCTGAAATTCTAAACAAGAAACTGGAGTAAATCACCAAAACTGACACTACAATGCTCACAGACTTCTCTGCATAGTTTTTCACATAATACAACAGCAGCCATTAAGAAACCATCACTGCCAGGCAGTGAGACATGCTGCACGCTCCAAGCCTGGGATAATTCATTTCAGTTAACAGCTGACATGCTGAGCTTTGCTGTATCCAATAAAGTAGATATCTATGACAAAAGATGTACTGATAAGGAGAAAAAGAAACAGGTAATCCCTTACATCTCCTTTATTGGAGTTCTACCATCATATTTCGGGTCTGTAGTGTTGGCAGCACCTTCTCACTCCAGGTCCTCTATTTGTTATGTTTGCCATGCATAAGCTGTACCTGTTGTCTCACAGCAAGCTGTATAGCTGAAATGTGGTCTAAGTTGTCATCCCTATCTTCATCGTGTGGACTTGTTCACCATTCACATCTATCCTGAGAACTCCTGCAGACATCATTTTCTCAGGCCTATGCCTTTGACCACATCAGGTCACCTACACATCACTTACTGACCCACTCTACTCCGCTGTAGCACGCCCACAGTACTTGTCCTGACTTCCAAAGGCTGTTTAATTTATTATAGCTTACTCATAACCTCTTGTGTGCTATCAGCTCTTGATTACAAACTGTGTCTTATCATCTGCAGTCCTTGACTGCCATAATTAGCTTGCTATGTAACTCAGAAACATGCATGTCCCCATCAGCCACTGAGGAACTGATTTATGCTCTCTTACACTCTCCTACATATAATACCTACGGAAACTTTACAATGACCTGGTCAGACCAGATGCTGGCTATTAGGCTAACTTGTTTCAGAATTGCTTGTATTGGAGGGTATCTGGTAACTAGTTAACTTGTTTTGGAATGGTTTGCAATGGAGATGATCTTCCAAAGATCATCTAGTCCAATCCCCCTGCCATTGGCAGAGACATCTGTCATTAGATCAGGCTGGTCAAGGCTCCATGCAACCTGGCCTTGAAAACTACAAATGATGGGATATCCACAAATTCTCTCACCAGTGTGTTCCAGCATCTCACCATCTTCACTGCAGAAATATCTTCCTTACATCCAATACAAACTTACCCTCTTTTTGGTTTAAAACCATTGTCCCTTGAACTGTCACTACATGCCCTGGTAAAAAGTTTCTCTTTTTCTTATAAACCCCCTTTATTTGTTGAAAAGCTGCAGTAATATCTCCCCTACCCTTCTGTTCCCCAGACTGAACATTTCCCACTCTTTCAGCCTATCTTCATTGGAGTTGTGTTCCACCCCTCTGATCATTTTCAGGGCCTTCTCTGGATTTGCTGTAACAGATCCATGCTTTTCGTTATGGGCTCAGGGCGTCAGAGCTGGATGCAGCACTTCAGGTGGGATAATATCTCAGCCTGCTGGCCACACTGCTTTGGATGCAGCCTACAACAGAAACTGGCTTTCTGGGTTGTGAGTGCACATTGCCAGGTAATTTTTAATTTTTTAGCCACCAGTACCTCGAAGTCCTTCTCCACAAGACTGCTCTTAACAGTTTGTAAATTTAATCTGACACTGCTTGCATTGGACTCCATCTGGTCAGAGTAACCTCCTCTTCTTTTTCATTCATGCCACACTCAGGACAAAAAAGATGCCCAACAGTACTGATGGCAGAGGATAAGACTGGTTTATCTTTGGGAAATGTGACCTAAGCAGACCCAGGACTGGAATGTGAACATGCTGAAGAAGGTCATACCTTTGCTGCTGAAAATCCCACTAAACCTGTCACATAGGCTCCATTTACATTCAGTGGATTCAGAATTAATGAAGATATTTATCTGCTGGCAGGAACACGTGAATCAGCTCAATTTGGTGCGGCAATGCCCACCTTGAAGTAGGAGGCTGCAGGCAAGGGCATGGGGCTGTTGGTTTCTCCAACTCCTCTCTGGAGACTCTGGGGAGCACCCATCCCATCCACCGAGGACCTGCTCACATGTGGGCAAGGTCCAACAACCTTCTGTGCTTCAGTCCCCTTCATCACAGGTGGGTAACTTGACCAGGACCATCACAGTAGCTGGTGTTACCAAAAGGGCTGAGGACCTGGGGGACCACTGCCACAAGTTTTAACCAGCTACTAGAATTTAACATAGCAAGTTCTATAACAACAGCAAGTGGGATTTCAGGAAAGATTAATTGGCTTTCTAGTCTGCCTGCCCTGCTGTCAATACACTGCACCCACTGGAGTAACAGGAGGCTTCTCACACACAGCTTGAAGTGAAAGGCAGAGAGCTAAACCATCTCAGGAGTACTTTGATCATGCCTAACTGGGGACTGAAGAAATTTAAAAAATATTCACTATTCTTTTTCTTCTGGACAAGACCACATATTTCAGGTCTTTTTCTTCCCCTCCACTAACTCAAAACCACAGAGACAGCACTCATGCCTGTAATAGACTTGACACAATCTGATACACACTGCAATATTTGACAACACTGACAACTTTATCTGATTTTGTAGAAATATATTGTTTCTGACTCCTTGAAAACCAGGTTTGGTTCTGTGTTCTCACCAAGTAGCACAAGCTTGTATATGCAGGCATTTCTTCCTCCTTGTTTATTATCCATAAGGCTCCCCAAACTCGCACAGTTCAGGAGGAATAAAGAGGCTAAAAAGAGTAGGGCTTGATTTATGTTTTTTTCCCCTGCCACCATTTGGTGCTGCTGTGGCATCACAAACCTTGGCTCTTTATCTTTTTTTTATTAACGTAAATGTGATGGCCAGCCCCCAAACCATGTGATAACTCTTTACATCTGAAAAACTCACCTGCACACATGAGATGAAGTGCTTAGTTCATCTAAAATCACTCCTGGGGTATATATCAGAGTTACCTCACCCTCAAGATAAAGCTGCTAAGCACTTACATATGTTAGAAACAAACCTAAACAGGGCACATACCAAAACAGGACTCCCACCATCAGGGACCACTGCTGGCTGGGTTCAGTGACAGAAGAGTGATTTCCAGCTTCATGCTGCCAGTTTTGGATATTCTGAGTACCATGACTTGAGAGTCAGGAGTCTGTGAGGAGTGAACCAGAGACACCAAATGCTGCAGAAGCCAGTGATGCATGGGTGCATGCTCCAGTCCCTGTGCTGGAGACAACACACCTGACATAAGGCAGAACATCACCCACTGCTTGGAGATGGAGGAGCAAATCGTGGGGCTCCCTCTTGAGCAGTCCCTTCCTCCTGGTGATCACTGGTAAATCAGTGCTTCCCTTACACAAGATAGCACTATTCTACACTATCCAGCCAGTTGGGATGTCACAGAAATCACAGGTAGCCCTGTGTTCCCCACAGAAGCCCTGGTGTGACCACAGGGAAATTTGTCTTCAGAGATGCTCCACGTGGCTTCACTCACAGGAGCTCCATCTAATATCCACTCAGCAGAGACAAACACACAGCTTTTCTCTTGGATACAAGTAGGAGTGGCACAACAAAACCTAGTTTTTTATAGAAAATTCAGCTCCTCATCCACACCACCAACCACCCCCTGACAAATTTCAAGCCTTCGTCAAAATAAAGAGAAGTTATAGCTACTCAAAATCAACACATTTATCAAGATCAGAAAACAAACTCTTTTCCTCCCTGCTTTATTCTCAGAAATTCCTGGCATTTTCTGGTCATGATTTTTCTAAAGAAAATAATTAAAATAATATGGCTTAGGGCAGATATTCATCTTGGAAAAACTCATCACAAGCTGTCAAAGTGTAGCACAGTCATCAGTCTTGAGGGAAAAAAAAAAAGACAAAGGAGGAAGTGAATGAAGTCTTCATAAGAGATGTCATTCCTAAGAATGCTCAGTGGGACTGTGAGTGGACCTGAGCTGAGCCAGTCCTTCCTTCCAAAACACATTGGGTGGTGTTTTGTGGGTGGTGCAAACCGCATGGTGGGTGGTGTGCCAGCCAGCTCCAGAGCGTGCTGAGTGGTGGCTGTCCTCAGGGGCATGGTGGTCAGCACTTGAGCTCTCTCTCCAAGCACAGAATTAGAAGGATAAACTCCAGGCCATATAAATGAATCAAGTGTAGCTTTAAAAGTAAATAGATATGAGCAATTATCTTACAGATACATTTAAAGAGCACTGTAACTGTTTGTCCAGGAGCTTCCCTGCTCCATCTCCACCATAGACTCCCCTCTGCTTTGGTGTGACACAAGGGTTGATCAGCACTCTTCCAAGAGAAGTGCACAATTGTGCCGTGGCTCATCTCCAGCAATACAGACAGACCCCCATAAGACTCACAATAAAATTCTTATCTCATATTCCACAGAATACCTTTTTTTCCCCCTTGTCCTCACCCTTCTCTCTACCTATAAACACATGCAACTTATGAGTGTAATCTGGTATAAAATATGAAAAGTAAGACCACCATGAAGTGCTGATCACATAACAACATTCAGATTTTGGAGATTAAGATTGAATAAAATATGCACACATCCGCACACATCCACACAAACTGAGAAGCTGAACATGTACTCCCAGAGAAGAGACCTTCAAAGGAAAATTGCCTTCATATTTTGTTTCCTGCCAGGCTACAGTTCTAAATGTTGGAAATCTAAGTAGAAAAACCTGCATTACTAACTAATATACATCAGTCTCAACTTATTCTACTCCTCAGGCATTGATGCTTTTGCCCTTTAAGTTAATCATTTAAGAAGACAATATTATGACTTTTCAGAGCACTGTATATTACAAGAAGTGTTGAAGAAAGAACTTCACTGAAAGCCCTTGATGAAACATTCCTCTTAAAAAACCCCAAAAATCAATAAAACCTTTGAAGTGTTGTTTTGAAGTACAACTGGTCTCATTTTCTGATGTGCCAGCATAAAACTGTCTTCTGAGCAATTTTTAAAGAAAGAAATGAGTAGGAATTCTTTATATGAAATGAAAGCCATGATAAAATCAGTAGAAAATGTATACAATCTTTTAGATAAATGCAGTTAACAATTTCAAAAATTAATGACAGAGACAAATTCTTGAACTCAGTGAGGCTTCTTGAACTCAATGTGTTCGGCATTTACCTCGAATTTTGGAATGGGGAAAGATTTGAGCTTCCTGTTCCCAGGATCCTGACAACTGTCACAGAAAGAGAGTTTAAGTGGTCTCTTGGTAGTGCCTGCAGCCTCCCCTGCTTTCCCACCAGTGTTGGTGGGGTTCAGGAAGATGACACACATCCCGTGGGAGAGGGCACACCCAAGCCCACAGCTGCAGCCGCCTTGGCAGTCTGTCTGTGCTTAATAAATGTCAGGTTTTAATAGCATGCATCATTACTGTTAATTCTACTCAAACCCCCAGCAGGGCCCGTGCCCATATTGCATTCATCAATTTGTACAAAAGCTAACAAGCTTTAGCCTCCACATGTGCAAAAGCAGCCTGCGTACCTGGCACAAACCCAGGGAAGCTGCAGCAAGGTGGGAGTCAGCCCATTTCTGCCGGCAATCAGCAACAGGACAAAAGCAAATGGAGTCATGCTGCACCAGCAGAGGTTCAGGTCAGACATCTGGAAGAACTTCTTCACTGAAAGGGTTGACAAGCATTGGAATGGACTGCCCAGGGAGGTGGTAGAGTCGGTGAACACCCTGGAGGTGTTCAAGAAATGACAAGATGTGGCACTTAGTGTCATTGTGTTCTTGACATGGAGGTGCTCAGTCACAGGTTAGACTTGATCTTGGAGGTTTTTCCAACTCTGTGATTCTATGATTTGCATCAATGATCTATTAATTCAACGCTTGACTAGAGTGCTGTATCTATCAAATCATATATTCTCAATTGATCCTAATCAACTATTAATAATTGCAAAGACTACTGGAGTAATTTGGAACCACTAAATGACAATACTACTTGATAGGGCTGCAAAAGACTTTGTCACCCTTCCTTATACAAAATATGTTATGCTACAATGAGAAATTGAAGGTATCCAGCTCACTGTTTTTCTTCAGAATTTCAGCAACATCCACCCATATTTCCAGGACTATCATAGCACTTATGGGATACTCAGAAGTAACAAAGTAAGTGTTTTAGCTGATTAAAATATCACCACATTTTCATGTTGCATTGGTGAGAAATATTATTGATTTAACATCGTGTTTTTAGGCTTGTCACTCCCCTAATGCATTTTCACACAATTGTTCCCTTTTTTTATTTAATACCGTGATTTTTTTATGTATTAAAGTACCTTTGTGAGATTGCTATTCAAAAGGCACTCCTGGAGCGAAGGTTAAAAGCAGTCAGGAGAAGAGACTTCTTCCATTTTCCCCCAAGTATCCATCAAGAGGTGAACAATTCACTCTGACCACTTCCAAGGGACCATGAGCAATGCTTACGTTGCCCCTAAGTATGGATCACTGCCCTGTTCATGCCTCACAGCTCTCACGTCTGCTGAAGAGCTGCATCTACTCCCCTTTTGATGTTCAAAGTATTTTTTCCTTTTGAAACATAATTCAGCATCACCCCCACACAGCAACAGTCTGTGCAACCTCAAAATTAAATAATTTTGAGTACACCAATGGGCTGGCAGCATCGGCATGTCCATGCCACCCCAGGCTTATGATGATACACAGTGTCCCTCTGTCCAACCAGACCTGTCACTCTGGCCTTCAGGCAAACACTAATGTCAGCAACTATTAATTTTGCTAAGTTCATTATGCATTGAGTTTTTTCCTTGAAATTATTCTTGTTTGTAATCTTGCACTGTATAATATAATACTCAGGAATCTATTATTTTCAGAATGGTGTGGAATCCGACTTTGAATATCATTATTAAAAAAACAGAATAGCCATCTTTTTATTTCCTCAGTTTGGAGATAAATAATTGCAAATGACAGAGAAGAAACAGATGGGCAAACACAGCAAGCAGAAACAGACATGGTCTCTGTTTAAACTGTTGCTGACTCATGCCACCAGAACACCACTTGTGCCAAAATGAGACAACATCCCACTCTTCCATGAGCTACAGGATTTCATGCAATCAGGCAAAATGATAGGAATTATGCAGATATTATAATGAAGTCTCAATGTGTCTAATTAAATATGTCATAATTTCATGACTACTGAAATATTACAGGGCTAATTTGTAAAAGAGACATGTCCATGCAGGTAGTCATGGACTTATTAAGATCTCCGGGTTCATGCAGTGGACTCTGTGCCTTCAAAATGATCTTTAAATGCCTAATCTTTTAATGATCTCTAAATGCCTTTTAACACCTTCTGCAATACTGGAGGGTCCTAGTAGGGTTAATGGGAAACAGCTATTCTGAAATAATGTGAAAGCGCTCTCAATATTTCTGTTCCAGTTTGTCCTTAATAATAGGTACAGACTGCATTAACAGTTTTTGTGTCTTAGAACAATTCCTAAGATATTCCAAATACTCAGTCTGTGTGAGTGATATAAGGGATCTCACTGTCTTTCACCCTTTTTCATGCTTCTGTGAGGAAAAAAAAAAACCTGGCTTGATGCCTTCATTAATATTTTGCAGTTCACTAATAAATGCTATGAAATACAGCCTCAAGTGAGAGGGAAATAAATGAAGTTTCTGAGCCACTGGCAATTAGTTTTGAAAGACTGCGTAGATCTAGTGAGCTCCCAAAAAAAGAGAAAAAGGAAAATGTGGCCTCTGTTTTTCAAAAATAGAGTTAACAAGCACCTGGAGAGCAAAGCAATGTGCCTGTTACCCTTCCAAAGGCAGGCAGCTGAGTCCCCAGCCCTCTACTTAACCTACAGAGTGAGCATACTACTTGGGTGTCATATTGAAAAAGCATCAAAAGAACAGAAAATTGACAAACTATACATAGGACAGTGACCAAACTGTGGCATGGAAGGACAGCATTTTTCTGCATCACGACTGCTTTTTCAAAATAATAAGGAACATGGAAGTTAATTTACAATGTAGAAAATCACATCCAAGGGGACAATACTATGTCCCCAAAATAAGTGCTCCACATGAAGTATTTGGCTTTATTTTTAACCCATTTAATAATTTACAAAGAAAGACTATCAATGAATACCTAACCAGAATTTTACCTTCTTGAGTTTCAAAACCCAGCAAGTCTGTCATTGCAAACCATCTGTTAGACACAGCTGGCAACTCCTCTGCTTATAAATCTGACGCTGCCTTTTACGAGCCCTTGCTGAAGTCATGATGATGAGGTTGTTACTTCATAACTGAATAATGCAGTTTTATAGCTTGTAAATTCCCTGCTGAATGGCTTGAGGTGAACTTGTGGAAAGCAGAGAGAGACAGAATGGCTGAAGAAGACAACTGCTGCAGAAATCTGCCATGCCACTGCCCAGAGGCAACTTCACATTCTTGCTCACCAAAGGCTGAGTCTGCAGCTTGAGAAGGCACTATAAATTTGAGAAATATTTCAGATGCAAGACAAAAATGGTGCAATGTGTTTTGTCCCTGTTTTCTGCATTGGTTTGAGAGAGCATTCAGAGGCTGTGCTGTGATTGGCTCATCAAATAACATTTTGCTCTCCAAATTTATTTCTGTTATATTTCTGAGTTACAAACCCAAAATTTTTGCAGATCAGGTCTGGGCTTCTAGAACTTCTTGGATTTTAAAACCACCCTACTACATACAACTTCTGTTCAGAATAGGAATTGAGGGTCCTGGAAAAAATACTAGCAGAGAAACTCAAGTTATTTATAAAGACAAGTAAGTGATTTATTGCAAAAGATAAAGAAGTGAAACTGCAATACAGCATTGCAGCAGAGAAATGCATGAAGTTGAGTGAAACACTACAGCATAAGAGGGAGAAGAATTCACCGAGAAACACAGTAAAGAAAATTATTACAAAGTATAAAAGATTAAACTGTATTTCTATACTACATGTTAACCCCTAAGGTACTTAAGGGTATATATTTGCAGACAGTGTGCCTACACAAGAGTCTAGAGAAAATTATTTCTGTCAATGAAAGGCAGATTTTTCTGTCACCAGTGCTGAAGTAGCCATTTTATTCCCTGCCAAACTACAGATTGCTTTGAAAGAAAAGAGGTTTCCTTTTTATTATGAGGACTCTAAACCAGTTACAGCTGTGCAACAAAACAGATGTGGATCTGCAGAAGTGGAGTAAAGTTCACTGGATTGAATGTAAAGGAAACAATTATGAGACAATACACTATTCTGGAACCTGAAGTCAGTGCAGAAATGCTGACACCTTTAATTGGGTTCCCCCTTCTCAGTCCCATGATCTGCTGACAAATGCAAGCACTGTTGAATTGCATTTCCCCATTCCTGAAAGGCAATGATGCCGCTCCTGCTGCTGGGATGATCTGAATTTTAATGCTGCCCTTTCACAAGAAGAAACAGACAGTAGTTCTTATGATGGTGTCCTGCACTTCCCTCCCATAATTTCCTTCACCTTTTTCATTCCCTACAGTCAAACTGAATACCTGCAAATGGAGAAAAGCACTCTTCCTTTTCCATTTTCCATTATCTTGTCAGGTATACCACATATATTATATAGAATACTCATTCACTGTGTAATCAGAGTACTTTTTCACAGTCAACACTCCAGGAGTCACCAGAGCTCAAGGGAACATATTGGAGCTATCTTTAAATTAGCTATCTCGGCATTGATAGAAGGATAGCTAACATAGCACGCAGCACATCACAGCATGCTGAATATTGCAGCTCCTGGAAACTTACCACAGGTATTTCTAAGAGAGCTATAACCTCAGCAGCATTTGTAAAGAGGGTTTCTTTATTTCCCCCCTCTCCCCCCATATTTACCCTAACTATTTTAAGTTTACAAATGAAGAAGGGAGAATAATGAAATAAAGAGAAGAAAGGATGCAAACCAACATGAATTAGCTGAAGGGAGAAAACAAAAAACCAGGCTTCTTCATCCCTTAAGTCATTCAGGTTATTAAGTATTATTTTTACCATATTACCAGGTAAAATAATCTTTTGGCCTAGATCTGCCCAAATAGAAGTAAACAGCTAAAAATTAAAAAAGAAAAAAAAAAGAAAAAAAAACCACAAACAAAATGAATGGGATGACAATATCAGGTTGAGTGACTTCCCAGGGCTGGGAACTACAAAGAAATGTGATGACAAATGATAGGAAGTTTGGAAAGTCATTACTTTTAGTAAAATTTAGGACTCTGAAAGAAGCTAAATTTGCAGTTATGTAATAGAGTCTTACAAATTTGCTTAAATTCTCCCAGAAAACCAAGAAAGCATATGCTTACTTTCAGGTGAGAGAGGGATGACTTTTCAGGTAACTGAGTCCTGGTCAGTAGAATGAATAGATTTGAGGGAGGCCCTCAGGTATGATGCAAAAAATATCTAAGACTATTTGTTTATTCAAGATAAGAACATTTCCAAGCTATTAGTGCTGGGAAATTGCCCACATCTGGAAATTCATATCAAGCATCATGTACACAACAGAAAGAATATCAATGAATTGACAACATAACTTGCAAAACAAACTTTGAAGTTTCTTACTGGTCAGCCTTGTTTGACTTAAACCACTATCTCAGTGACCCAGTGTTCTGGATCAGAGGTCTTCACCCAAGGGAGTATACATAGACAGATGAGCTGTCAGTCAGTTCCCTCTCCTCCTGTTTTGAGACCTTTGATCTATCTACTTTTGTTAAAGAAATATCCCTACTGACACATTTTCAGTATCTCATTCACCTAATCTTCATTTTCACCTAGGTAGATAACTTTTTCACCTTAGCTAGATAACTTTAATGATCAATATGTTATGAAGCCAAGAATTATCAGAGTATATTATGAAATATCTGGAAGACTTCAATAATGCTACTGGAAAAAGTTTGAATTATGTTCCAAAACTTGCACAAAGTCTCAGAACTTATGTAAACCTGTATTAAACTGAAAACTCTTCTCATTCCACTGGATTACCACATGTCACAGCTCTTGTGCAACCAAAGTAGAGATATGGAATAAAAATAAGCCCAAAAGCCGAAATCTATCACAAGAGACTTAGTTTTTAAAAAAATACTGCTATAAATACCCATGAAAAGCATTCCTGGCAAGTACTCACTAGAGGGAGTGCCACAGATCTAGGAAGAGATACCAAAGATGAATGTTGAAGCTTAATTTTCTAAGAGATATCAGCTTTTTAATCTCTGTAGCCTCTAGACACAGAAAGTGAATTTGATCATGTAAAAAGACGGTGATCAAAAACTTGGACAGTCACAAAAATGTTCTGGGGGAAAGGGATAATACTGAATAACACAATATTGCCCTATGGTCTGTACAGCTTCTTATCAATAAAGAATTTACTTACCTAAACATATCCAGAGCAAATATTCTCCCCAGCTTCACCAAAGCCACTCAACTGAGGTCCACGAGTTGAGACAAACACAGAAAAAGGCAGGATTATGTTATTCACTGCAATTCATCATTTATGAACTGTGCTAACAATATCCACTTGCAACAAAAAAATAAATGGAAATGTCTATATAGATGGTTAGTGGTTAGCTTTTTTATATAAAATTATCTTTCTCTTTTGGAGAAATTAGTATTTTATAAAATAATGCAGTATATTCATGGGTGACTATGTCCTCAGGGAACAGTAACATTAGAAATAATTATGAACCATCTTAATTAATTAAAGCTGGTTTTCCACCCACTTAAGTTTTTAATCTATTGCTGTGGTAGCCAACTGAAAAGTGACACACTGACAATAAGGAACTGATTATATCACCACCAGCACTTTCTGAAAAAGCCAAGAGCCAAACATTGGCTTGTCCTTGGGCAAGAATTCAAGTCTAGGAAAAAAAATCAAACGAAACCTGGTAAAAGCAGTATCAGATGAAAGACTTGAGGTATTTGTGTACTAATGTCTCTTCTCAAAGCCCAGTTTCAGGAAGACATGTCCATACTGGCACAGGTAACAGGCCAGGAAGAGATCAATGTGACAAGCACACACAAAAGACAACAGAACCAACTTAACCTCTCTGCAATGTGAGGGAACAAAGACATTATTTTCCTTATGTCTTTAATTTTGGCTTATCTTTAAAAAGGCTTTTCAGAAAGAATGATGCTCACATACTCCACATTTGAGGCCACACTGTCTCCAAACAATGTTAAAAATTTTGGCCAGGAATAACTATACTGTGGCTCTGCTTCCCTAAGTGCCACTGCATAGAAATACAGGATAATATTTAGTGGATGAGAGAAGTAATGTTCCTTCAATGGCACCTACAAAAACAGAGCAGGCCATAGTACAAATCTTCTGGACCAAGACTTGTGGGGAATGGTGCTGTCAATTTTCATTCATACAAGAAAAATAAAAAGTATCAAATACAAGATACCAATGGCTCAAGAAAATGTAACTAATTTCACAGACAAACTTTAAAACCCCTGTGTCTGAGGATTATTTAGTTACGTCCAGCTCTGCTGCACCTGATCTTCATCAACAAGGACTGATCAGAAATGTGAAGGCTGGGGACAGCCTTGGCTGCAGGACCATGAAATGGTAAAAGTCAGGCTCCTGAGAAGATGGAACATGGTAAACAGTAGGATCACAACCCTGGACTTTGAGAGAATCAACTTTGGCCTGTTAGGAGATCTGCTTGGAAGAACTTCATGGGGTATCATCCTGGAGCAAAGAGGTGTCCAAGAACTGGTTGCTTTCAAGGATCACCTCCTCCAAACTCAAAATTAGTCCATTCCTAAAATGTAGGAAGTCAAGTGCAGGTGGCAGGCAGCCTCCATGCATGATAAATATCCTGCTCAAATAGAAAAGGAGGAGTATAAGAGGTGGAAGCAGGGACAGGAGAAATGCTGAAACATCTTGAATGTGCAGGAATGGGGTTGTGAAAAACTAAAGCCAATCTGGAGTTTAATCTGATTATAGGCAACAGCAAAAAGCTTCCACAAATATATTCACAACAGAAAAGCTAGGGAAAATGCAAGCCTGCTGCTGAATAGGAATTGAGATCTGCTAACAAAGGACAAGGAAACAGCTGCATTTTCTAGCTACAAACAGATGAAGCATAGTCTAGGTAAGTGGACAGTGAGTGTGACTGAAAACTGTCAAGCTCACAGGGCTGTGGTCAGTGACATGAAATCCAGACCAGCCTGAAAGCCAGTGGTGCACCCTATAGTTCATGCTAGCATCTACTAAATACTGCCTAGTATCATCATTAATCACCTAGATGATGGAGGAGAGTGCAACAGAAAGATTTGCTGTCATTCAGAGACACCTCAAAAAATGCAGAAATTGGCTGACAAGGATCCCATGAAGTTCAACAAAGAACCTGTGAGGAAATAATACCAAGGAACAGGACAGACTGATCAAACAACTGAAAAGCAGCTCTTCAGAGAAGGTCCTGGAGGTCCTGGTAAAGCATCTAGTTCAACAGAAGCCAGCAGTGTGTCCCTGTGACAAAGGCCAACAGCTCCATTTGGCAGAGCACTGCCAGCAGGTGGCCCTGCCCCTCTGCACAGCACTGCTGACACACTTGGAGTGCTGCACTCAGTTCTGGGGTCCTTAGTTTAAGGGAGACATGGATATACTGAGAGAATCCAGCAAAGGTGCGCAAAGATGATTATGGTCTTGAAGCACCTGTCATATGATGAGGGACTGTAAGAGTTGGTTCTGCTCAGCCTAGAGAAGGAAAGGCTCTTACCAATGAATGTTAATACCTGATGGGGGTGAAAAGAAGATGAAGCTAGAATCTTGTTCCTGGTGCACTATCAAAAAAAAAAAAAAAAAAAAAAAAAAAAAGGGATAATGAGCACAAACTGAAATGCATGGAACTTCATTTAGTCTCTAGAATGGTCAAATTTTATAAAGGGCTGCCCACAGAAAGTGCAGTTTTATCTCCATAGATATTCAAAATGCAGCTGGTCACAGCCCTAGGTCATCTGCTCCAGCTGACCTTGCTTTGAATGGTCTTGAAGATTTTCAGAGGTGCCTTCTGACCTCAACTATTCTGTGACTTCAATTCTGTTTCTCCTAGTATCCTGATAGTTGCCTTCCTACAGTGTGAAAACACACATTTTAAGAGCACAAAAGCACCAAGTGCATATGTGTTTGCATGCACACAAGCAGTCTACACAAGCAGAACAGCAGGCTTGCAATACTGTGTGGAAGTTGTACCACAACCTCTGCTCTTCTGCCAAGAGAGAGAACTGACCCAAGTTCCTACACAGCAGAAAAGCAGTGTATTCATCATTTTTCAATCAAATGAAAAGAGAGAAAGTGTGATGAGCATGCTGCACAGATCAGGAATGTTGGGACGCAAGCGCCAGCCATCAAACCACATCTGTACTCCTGGTGTATCATTTTACACTGCTCATGACTGGAATGTGCAGCAGCAGCATGGCCCAATTGGCAGCTGGAGTGTCAAGCCCAGTGCCTACATTCAGCTGGCTGCCTTTTCCCGGAGCAGCACAAAGAATGGCTGGCTGAGCAGCCAAATGCCCCCTCCCATGCCAGCTCACAGGCCTGGCTCTGAGGGAGCAGATGGGAAGAGTTTGCTATTTCAAGGTGGAAAGAGAGAGGGAATAATCTTTGGTTGCCCATGGGCTGGGCAGCATACCTAAGGAGGGGAAAGGAGTAAGTGGGTTGCTGCTGCCTGCTGTTGCCTTGGGGTGGTGGGGAAGGCAAGCTCTTGTGCAGGAAGCATGGATATGGGATGATGCTGTTAGAAGAGTGGGTGGTGTTTCAGGGGGAGAAACAGGGAGTAGCCCTCTCTGGGATAACACAGATCCAGCTGTCGAGATCACTGCATAATTGCATCTCTATAAATTCCTTCTAACAGCACTGGTGATGAAATGCCTTGTTTCTAGTATCACAGTCCTATGCTATTTAATTTCCCACCTTCCCACTTCAGGTGTCAGCACATCACTGCCCTGCTCTGGTCGATGCCCAGCTTCTCTGCTACACGCACAACTGAAGCCACTCTGCCATGCAACCACACATGCAAGATCACAAGGATGGAGCTACTAGTCTAGCAGGCCTCTTGCAAACCGCACATTCCTTCTTTGACATAATATTGTTTAAGCACCTTCAGTGCTTTGCCTGAATCCTGTACACAGATAGATTCCTGTAAATAAGAAGAGGCATTAGCTTTTTCTCTACCAATAGACCATTAATAACTTTTACTGGAAGTTTCCTGTTCTTCTCAAGTCAATTTTTCAAGTTAAGTTTACTTTACTATAGCTATGCAAAATTATGAGGTAATTTTCAGCCAATGCATACAAACTTATCTAGATACACGGACATATGAAGTATCAGACAGAAGGGACACAGCATCAGAATTTATGTTAAAATATAGTTAGTAACTTGATTAACCCAAGAGAAAATGTGTTGGACATGGACAATCAAGAGGAAAATGCATTTGAAGCTCAGATTCTACACACTCACTGTGTCCGTACTAACCTCATCACTCCTGGGCAGGGTAGTACTCTGGCCAAAGGCATAACTTTGCTTTCAAAACAAAGGCAAAATCTAAAGCCAACTTGCTTATAAGACAGACTCACAAAGCTAATTCCCCAGAGAGTCTCAAGTGAGGTGTCCATCTGTTCCTCTCCACTGGAGATATACTTCCACAATGATAAACAGCTGCTAGAAAAACTTTGAGAGACAGTAACTGAGAACAATATAAATTTAGACAAGTTATATCAGAAAAGTCACTACAAAACCCCATGCATTTCTGATAACAAACCAAAGGGCCTGCCCAAGATATAAAGAGCTTCTCCAGCTAGTGGCCCCATAATGGCACCCCTAATCCCCTATGATCCACAGCTCCAAGGAATAATTTCTACCCTGAAGGAAAATTATCCATTTCTAATAGCTGCAGGATCCTAGACAGATGGGGAATTAAGGCCACACACTAAAGACATTGAGTTTTGTGTGGCTATCTTTCTTGTTTGTCAGTACAACTGCTATGCCAGACAGGGGGATATGGCCTCAGCTGTCAGGAAGGGGAGAGTCCCTACAGGAGGTGTCTGGAAACAGCTGGGAAACCTCCCCACACTTTCTACCCCATGATAAATCAGCAATAAAACAACGCTTTGTAAACGAAGCAAATACCTGGATTTAGTGTGGGCTTTCTTTCCAGTGACCCTTGCAGTATTGTACTATGATGGGAAAGTGCCACAGCGTTCATTTTACATCAGGGGAACAGGCAGTACTTCTAATGGCAGTAATGGAAACTCAATCCAAAGTTGCAACACTGGCTCCATGGTTATCAAAGAAGTTTTACCATTAATATAATTCTAAATTTCACTTAGTTCCTCTGAGTCCTCCACATTCCTTTCTGCCTCCTTTTTTTGGTATGAATTTGCTGTAGTTTTTTAAGGTGTGGAAAGAGCTCTCTTAGCAGTACCTATTTCTTTTTTACAAAAACACTCAGTATATACCAGGGAAACAAAGACCACTTTTGCACTTCTTAATTCAGGAGTTGTAAGGTGGATATAGAGAAGGAGAAGCTGAGAAAAGGAAAAAAGCCTGAGATTCAAAACAATAACCTGCAAAAAATTATTAACCGCTTTTGCTTGTATTTAAACTGGCAATATGCATGCACCCAATGCAAACATTCTCCATGATATCCCCAGAATACTCTATCTCCTGGATCCACTGGAGTCAATTCTAGGAGCACGGGGCACAAAGATAACACAATGCCTGTAATCATTCATGTTGAGGCCTCTGAAATGAGGCACATGGCAATGTCAGCATCACTATGCCTTGTGCATGATGTAGCATGTCTCCTGTTATTTTCTGTCTTATAAAATATTCATTACTTTTTTTCTATCCTATCACTAACTTCTGCTGGAAGTTCTCCCATATGGCTGACTCTCTCATCTTGTCTTTGATCCCCCTCAAAGTCTGCCCATGACTTTCTGTTCCCACCACGTTAACAATTCTGCCTTCATGCTTCCCAACAGTGCAGTCCCACTGCCAAGCCCTCCTTCAGCTCCATGGACCCCCATCCTGCCTCCTGGCACTTTGATCCTTTCTGGAGTAATTTTGTTGGTTTAACTCCATTAACATTTACAGAAAAACCATGGGACTATTACTTGAATATGGGCTTTGCCAGAAGCTCTGGATTTGGCTCGCTGAGATTATACACCTCCAGCAGAAACCAGCTCATGGATTTAGGCACAGTGCCAGAACACTAATCCTGATACGTGGATAAAAGGTATTTCTTGAATTAGTGTCACAGAAGGGCACCGACTTCTCTTGTCACCACAGACAACCAGAGCACACTCCCTCCTTATTCCAAACTCAAAACCCAAACAAGCAAAAAAACTCAACCCAACCAAAATCAAACCAAACCAAGCAGATCTTTGACAAGTCAAGAACTGTTCTCAAAGGCATCTATGTCCCTAAAGGTAATACCATACCTTTGAGCAACATTGAGCCACATCACATCAGCAGGACCTAATTAATTTCCAGTCACCACAGTGCTTTAAAGAAGGTTGCAGGGAACAATCCTTACAGAAGGAAGATCCACTCCATACCCGGCCAGCACTTAGGGCAGGGCCATCACTCACCATCACTTGGAAAAGCAGCAGTGTTCACCACCACCTCTCATCATGGGCAGAGGAGTAAAGCAACTCAGTTTGGCTGATGCCAGGATGCAGATGTGATGATGGCTTGATCTGCCTGCATCCAGTATCGTATGTCATCAAATACAGTCAGCATGCTACAGACTTTTTGAAAGCCACAATGAGGAGACAGCATGCTCTTCAATGATAGATGACCCTAAATAAGCTCATACATAAAATTAGAAGCCACCTGTAGAACCGCAGTTTCCATTCTCTCATGGAATTGAAAGGAAGATGATTATTATAGCAGCAATTGTTAGAGCTGCTATATCAAAAGGTCAATGTGCAATTACCTACATCCCTCAATACATACACACAGAACAAAACAGCAAACCATTCCCATTTCAAGAGCTTGTAACTCCTCCAGACATGTCATGTAGTGTACAAATCTGAGCCCAAGAGCACTCACTCACCATAGTAAAACTAGAAGGTCTATTTGTAGGTATATTTGAAGCTGAGAAGGGCTTATAAAACCTGGGTACATTTTCATGTCAGCTTGTTCCAAACACTTCAGCAAAACAGCTTTTATTTTTTCTTACTGAGAAATTCTGCACCCTATTAACCTTTTTTTCTATTCTATCAGGAACATGAGCACAGCAACATTATTCGCTTGTGCAGGAACCAGAGGCCAGACTTTAAACAGGGACTGATCCTTGTCATTGACCCTTTCATCCTCAGTACATTTGCAGAATGTAACCCACTTACAAACCACATTCCTACAGGATTGAAATGTCTACCCATAGTAAAAAGTTAACTACTTTACTACAACAAAAACTTTAAACCTGCATTGTCCCTTTAACGTTGCAAAAGCTACTTCTGAAATCAAAGCCATAATATCTACTGTTTTTAAGACATTTTTAAAATTGCTAAATGTTTTGTGATTGTGATCGGAGAAAATGAAATTATTTTATTTCACGTAAGAGCTTCAACTTCTAAAAATATTCTCTATGATGAAATGATATACTAGTTCAATAAGATGCTCCACTACAATGCCCCACAAGAATACCACTGAAATTTTGGTTGATGAACACTGTAATATTGAAGATTGTATAAGACTGAAGGAAAAAATATGAGGGAATCTTCAGTGCATTAAAAGCAATTACCAACTAAACTAAGATCAGTGATGTGACAAAGTACAACATAGGAATGATTTTGCTTGCACTGCTTCATCTACTTTCAAGTTCCAAACAGAAATCTTGGAGCTTTTGAATTTCATGACCTTCTAGTATAATTTGCTTAGTCCACAAAACCTTGCAGATAAATTTATCAGTATAGCTATTTTGGTGGCATAAAACTAGTCTGATCTGTTGCAATTCATTCTGTTTCAAAGCGACAATACACTACAGATCAGACACTGACATTATCTCAACCTAAAATGTACATTTACTCTTGACACCAAACATGGCATTTATTTTTAAATGGCAGTAGCAGTTAGGTCATTATACAAAACTACAAGAAAATAATCTCCAGTTTTCAACAGCATCATAGAGCTTGGGGTCGATGGCAAGCTTTCTGAGAGTGCACTAAATCCCACTGTCTCCTCTTGGACACTGAGCCACTGACTGTAACTCTTTGAATGCAACTATCCAGACAACCCTTTTAAAGCAGCCATACTCCTCTCCCACTCTACTTATGCAGATCTAGTATTTCCTGCCTTCAAATCTCCTCTGAGCTACCTGTATTTGCCATCTGCATAGAACTTCACAGCAAACTATTATTACAGATCTACTGTTCCCCCATAATTATCAGTTTAAGAAGAGAAAGGGGAACTCATATCAGGAACTCAAGCTTCTTTAAGTTTTTAATGAGGAAGGAGAAGGAACCTAGGAAATTAATGTGGAACTGTATTTTGATTTCCAGTTTATGTCTGGCATCTTTTGCCTTATAATGACTGTTTCTACACTAAAAGAGAAGATACAAAGGCCTCACCTCAGTTACAGTCTACTGCCTAAATGCATTGGGAATAATTTTTGTGAAGTGTCAAAAACTATAGCAAAAGCTAGGCCATTAAAAAAAAGAAAGTACATATCTAAATAGCACAGTTATGTTAAGGTTAAAAAAATGTATTGTGGTTGAAGTCTGGCATGTGTTTGGGAATGTAAAACAGAACACACTTGCAGAGGAGACATTGGCAGAGTCTCAGTTATAACACACAATTATTTCCACTATAATATAATTTAGATATTTCAAATATTTCAAACATTTATACTTTTTGTACAATTACAATACTTTTGAAAATTCACTGTGTTTGAGCAGTGCATTTATGGGGCTGAAGGACAGGACGTCGCAGGCAGAGATGACATTCATCAGTCACGAAGCAGAGAGATGCCTCTGCCGGAGGCAATGACACAGTTCTAACACACATTTTTACATGCAGCTACAGAATTTCAGACAACACATAACAGAGTCAGCTTTTACTACCTTTTGTTTAAAATAGCTTTGTCAAAAGGTATTAAGTACCCTGGTCTTTTGCTTCGGAGTAACAATTCTTGCACAGTAGGTGCAATTTCTTCTTGATCACAGCTAACTATTAAAGTAGTATTAAATTTCAGTACAAAAATTACAAGGACCTTATGAGTATTTCCTATTTAAAAATGGGACCAAAAAACCTTGAAGCAAACAAAACTTAATGATAACATCTCTACCTATTCCTATTAAAAGACTAAATTAAAAATAAAACCATTTAAGCATTTAATTCATTTAACAATGAAAATCTTACTCAAAAAAAAGGAAAGAAAATGGAATATATTAAAAATTGATTCACTTTGCACTTGATGAAATGCAGAAGAAACCTGTATCTCTGAAACCAGCAGGTTTTAAATATGACTGTGCTTTGTTTTCTTTCCATGCAAGGCAGTATCTAAATCATTGCTCCACACTACCCACACAGCCAGACTCTTATGCCCTTGCCAGAACCCAGCTTTATTCTTGTCATCTCAAAGAGAATGAAGGCCAAACCTTAGTCCTATGAAATCAAGCTGAAGCTTCCCTTGCTGTCACCAGAGTACCAGATATACACAGAGGATGGTTCACATCACCCAGCAGAGATACTGGTGCTAGGACTGGATGGACCCCCTTACAGAGGTGCATAGCTCTTTGCATCGACTGTGGAGAAAGACTGATGAAGCCTTCCCTAGGTTTGACATGTAATTTTAAAATCTCCCAAACCACATGGATACCAGTCTGGGCAGGAAAGAGATCTGGCACTTGTCACAATGGAACGTCAGATTCCAGCAGTCTCCTGGGGCTGGCTGGTGAAAGGCCCAGGACAGTCACTGGGCTATATTTCTTGGGGCAAGGACCAACCCTAATAGGACATTTACAACTATGACTTCTCAGAAACAGAGGCTGTTCAGCACAACTCTATAACAACTTAAGGGAACCCATAGAAGGAGGTGAGGTACAACAGACACTCAATAAAAAGGTGCGTATGAACGTTAAAAAAACAACCCTTACACTTCAAGTCAGTTCCATCATTCCCTGACTAGCCAAAATTGTTTTACCATCTTTGCAATCTGCTTTCCCCTCCCACATGCATAACTGAACAATGCACCATGACCTCCCTGATGCTACTGACACCAATTTCTTTGGAGCATAGGTAATGGATGTCAATGGCACCAACACAATCCTGCAGTTTCTTGTGCTGTTCCCTCTAAATAACCTGAATTCACATCGTGTCAGTGAGGCCACTGTGAGGCCACAGTGAGGCCACTCCTTCCAGTACAAGTTGATCACACAAATAAAGGTCACTTCCTTGACCCCAAATGCAAAAGATGTCTACAAGAGTAGCACAGCAATTTGAGCTGTGAGAGCCATATTAGTTTATTAGAGGACTGGAAAGTGCCCTGCATCAGTACCAACTTTCTCATGTCTGACAATATACTGCATAGAGTGTTTAGCTCTATATATTTAAGCAAGAAGAGAAACCCAAGACACACTAGTCACTCCAATTACTCACCAAGATGTGAAGAATCTCTCATCTCATGAACATAAACAACAGTTGTAACACATATTCCTCTGAAAACAAGCCATGGTTATTCATAAAGCTTTTGAATTGCCTGGCAAGTCCTTTCTGCTTACCGACAGGCTGTAATTGCTGCCTCTTAGCTAAAGTGAACCTTCAGCCTGATGCCTGACCTTGTCCCTGACCCCTGCTTTAGTATTTTATATTAACTTAGATACAATCTGGGCCCAACACATTTTGTCAAAGTACCACAACTTGATACTGTTTTGCTTTTGACAGGCTTCTCCTAACTGGCCACTTCTGTGGTTTCGCTCACTGCAACTATCTGGTATTATCTGGGGATTGAAATGTGCAAATGGTATGCTGTTTGTAAAAAAAGAAAAAAAAAAAAAAATCCCCAAAAGTCTCCTTCAGGCCAAAGAAAATTCACTGCCTGCCCTTGAGCTGAGCTCTCCTCATTCTTGGTCTCACTGGGCTTGAGTCTGGAGGCAGAGATTGGCTCCAGGTCAGAGCAGAGGCTGCCAGCCCCCAGCAAGGCTCAGGTCTGGCACAGACCCCAGCAGAGACCTCAGCAGCAGGCGTGACAGCTGGGACCGATGACAGAGGCAGAAAGGCTGGAGCTTTCAGAGCAACCCCAATAAAAAAGCTGGCAGTTCTGCCATTAAACAAGATTTGAAACAGATATTCTGGCCACTCTTTGCTCGGACGTTTGGAAACAGAAAGATCATCAATAAGGTTTCTCAACAAGAAAAGCCACAATGAAATCAACATTGCAATGGAGAGGAATGCAGGCCTTTTACAAAGATCCAGGATTTCTAAGTAAAAAAATCCAGAAAAAGAAGGCAAAGCTGACACTTACTTGGTTGCTGATGCTTTCTGAGCAGAAAAATTGAACTGGCTTCCTTATGACATGCAAATATCCCTGACCCAAAAGTCTCCCAGGGGGGAATGGACCTCTCCCGCCCTCTTCCTGCTTTGAGTCCAAGATACTTACCAGCTTGAGCCCACACAGGTAATTTTCTCTCCTCTCTCCCTCTAAGTAGTAGTAGAAAATAATGGATAACATGTTATGTTACCCAAGGTGGGGTTCATCCAAGAACAGTCATCTAAAGCCAATGTATCTCTGTCACCTCAAGGCTTTTTCTGTAGCTGGCCAAGAGGGGCTGCCTTGGAAAGGAGCTCAACCTCCATACACCTTAGAACAGGAGGCATTTAGTTTTACATGGACAAAACTGGATAACAAATTCCTACTAGACTAAGTGTGCAATTTTTCAGGTACCTTCTTTCCTACACAAGACAATTGCGAGGAGTGAAACAGTTGCCAAAATCATACTAAAATTGAAGTGGTCTACATCAGTTCAGGGTAATCCCAGATTCAGGAATTTCTGTAGCAGTGAATGGGAGATCTCTGGATTTCACAATGAGGTCTGTCATCTATGTGACAAAGCTACCAAGCTGTTTCTGTGTCATAGGATTGCTCTTCTAGCCCTATTGCAATGTGTTTGTGGCACTTCTAGGCTGGCAGGAGAGCATACACAGACTGTCTGGGACGAGAATCAGCTGCATTTAAATGTTAGAAGGCAGCTGGCTTCAGCTCTTTCATGCCAAGCAAAGTGATGGAGAAGAGAGACAGAGGGGAAATGCACTACTTTAGCTGTTCCTTGCAGCCTCAATCCTCTGCTGCCTTGGTCCTCATTAAATGTTTTCTCAATCCGTCAAATTTATTCAGCTATTGTTTCCCTAGCTTGGCTGTTTTGCAGGGACTCTGACAATACAACTATTCCTGATGAACATCCAGGATCCCCAAAAAAGTATTGCGGAAGAAAGAATGAAACATAGTACAAAAGAACAAAAATTGGCAAAAGACATTACTTCATCCAAACTGTAGACCGCAAGATTCAGAACCTCTCTTTTCCATGAATGGAAGTGAAGAAGGAAGGCTAAAATGGTACCTTGATTGAGCACTACTGTGCAGACTGCTTTGGAGAATACATACACTTTGAGAGTAGTTTTTATGTATCATAATAAAAAGTGAACTGGAGTTGATACATGATCCCTGAAACAGAATTTTAAAGCCTCAGAAAGGATAGGAAAGGCTACAATGAAGAGGAGATCTAAATAGAAAACACTAACTGATTAAAATAAAAAATCACTAGTAACTGAACTGGGAAGAGTCAATGAAAAGCTGTCTAGCAGAAAAGAACCTGACAGTGTTAGTCGACAGCAGCTGAGCATGAGCCAGCAACGTGCCAAGAGGGTGACCAAGAAGGTGACCAAGAAGACCAATGGCATCCTGACCTGGATCAGCACTGGTGTGGCCAGCAGGAGCAGGGCAGTGACCGTCCCCCTGCACTCAGCACTGGTGAGGCCACAGCTCCAATCCCGTGTTCAGTTCTGGGCCCCTCACTGCAAGAAAGACATTGAGGGGCTGGAGCATGTCCAGAGAAGGGCAACGGAGCTGGGGAAGGGTCTGGAGCACAAGTCCTGTGAGGAGCAGCTGAGGGGGGGTGTTCAGCCTGGAGAAAAGGAGGCTCGGGGGGACCTTATTTAAAAGCAGGTTGTAGCGAGGTCGGGGTTGGTCCCTTGTCTCAGGTAGTAAGTGAAAAGATGACAGGAAATGGCCTCAAGTTGCCCCAGGGGAGGTGTAAATTAGATATTAATAAAAATTTTCTCACTGAAAGGAGTGTCAAGCATTGGAACAGGATGGCCAGGGAAGCAGTGGAATCACTGCCCATGAGGTATTTGAAAGACTTCTACATATGGCACTCAGGGACATGGATTAGTAGTGGATCTGCTAGTGCTGGGCAAATGGTTGGACTTGATGACATTAGAGATCCTTTCCAAACTAAAGGGTTCTATGATTCCATGAATGGGTGCTCAGGGTCCTCAAGCCCCTGCACAAGCTTAAGCTGTCTTTGACCTGAGAACTAGATGGAACTTGGCCCTCCAGGGTGCCTCCTGTCCAACTACAGGTGAGTAAAGGTCAATTAAGAAAGGACCAAGGAGAACATAAATACTACATTTTAAAATTATGCTGTTGCATTTGAATTCACCTGTCTCTAATAACCCTATTTAAACTCAAAATGAAAACAATTATGTCTATTAAAACATATAACATTAACACTGTTTTACTTACACTGGATAATTGAAATAATATGTGCTTGTTGTAAAAGTTTCAAAACAAGTCTAATACCTAAAGCGGTTTATTAGTAACAAGCTAAATGGAAGACAGGCTTAAGCACCTAGAATACAAAGTGCTGAAACCGATTCTGACAGCACTAGTCTCTTCTGCAAATAAAGATAATGTATCTTTCTTGACAGTTTATTTAAGTATTTTTGGTTCACTGAATAATTCATTAAAAGCTGAAACCAGCAAAGAGTTGAGGAAATAAGAACCAAAACAAAAAGCTTCAGAGACAGCTTGCTTTCTAATTTCAACTTGTGAGTAAAAGCACAGGGTGAGAGAATGAGCACTGCAGTTCTGAAGTCTTGAATGCAGTTATTAGAAATAAACACATCAAATCAATAATTAAAATATTCTTTTGTTTAATTAATTACTTTGTTATAAATGATAAAACTTGCAGAAAAAATAGTGAAACATATACATCATAGAGTTTAATTGACTGAAGAAATAGTACTTAAACCAGAAAAAGAAGGTGTCCAAAACTGCTTCTTGCTCCCATAGAAGCAGATTCAAACCTGTAAATGATCACTATAACTAAGTGTAAAAAAGAACAAAATTAAGAAAGTCAATGTGAAGAATTCCTCTTTCAGAGATCATGTTGCTGAAGTATTTGCTTACTGTTAAAATTCTTCAAACTGTGAATTTAAAATATCACAGGTTCTTTATCACTCTGAGAAGACAAATTTACACTGCTTAATTTGTATCCAGAAGAAATGAAGGCAAAAAAGCTTCACCTGACACTCAGTCATACAGTCTTTTCTTAGCTCTGCTGTATTACTGCATAAAAGAGATAAAATACCATCACTGGTGAAGCTTTGAATGCTTCCATGTAGCGAACAACCTCCAGAGCGCTTGTCCTTGAATAGCTCTGCAACAGCTTCCCCAAAGCTGTGCTGGAAATGAAGGCCTGGCAGACTCCAGGAGTGCCTGGCCACTATCTGCAGAGATTCAATTGCTGGAAAGACTCTAAACAGTTTTCTTCAAAGAGACCACTTCATTAAAACTTCAATATATAAATGAAGTTTGGTCATGTCAAACACTGTTTGGGCACAAGAAAAAGACTACTGTGGCAACAGACAAGAAAGTCTGCCTGAATTTCATGGTTTGGCACTAGAAAAATCCCAACCCCTTTCTGTACTGCAAGGAGAGAGCAGCAGCAAGAAGTAGTCAGCGGTGGGTCACAAAAGCTAAATCAATGCTGGCCTGCTTTATTTCCACTAGCAGAAACAAAAGGTTATTCACCCCTTTACCTGTATAAGCAACCTATTTCAACACTTCACGCCAAAAAGTAAAACAAGAGGGTTTACTTCACAGCATATGGCTATAACACGACTTTGTTATTCCTGAGATGCTGGAGAGGAGAGGATCAGTGCCCACATACCCCTCCACTCTCCACACACTGAGCTGCCCAGCTACATTTTGGGGGTCAGAAGGAGGATAAGTGGTCCATCAATCGACTCCAGCTCCCAGTGCAAAGAGAGTCACAAACCCAAAACTGGAATCTTAGACAATCCTAACTCCACCTGACTCCCCATGCTGCCACCACAGGCAACCAATACCTGGCACTTCCAGATACCTGACACAGACCCCTCGCTGCTCTCACAATCTCCAGCATCACGATCGCTGCAATGTTACCCACGCAATGCAGGAGGTCTGAACTCAAGGATCCTTAACTAATTCCCAAGTCCTCAGTGAGGAAACAGAAGCTGCTGAAGCATCTTGGCTTCCCAAGACAAAGCAGGAGTTAGCTGTTTTGTTTATTTTCTTGGCTTCTGCCAGCGTGGCCCTGTGTAGTGTCTCTTGAGCACAAGGAGTTGCACAAACATAGACAACATTCCTGCACCTTTGACAGTATATCTGGTGGGTGTGGAGCCATTCCTCACCCAGACCTGAGATGCTCCTCCCAGCTGAACTTGAAAAAGCAGTATCTCCCAAGGCCAAGCTCTATCCTACAAGATCATAAATTATCTCATTGAGAATCATCGACTTAAGGCAGGATTTAGTCTCTGAGGTGGGGAAAAAAGTTACTTGGGGAGATGCCAGGAGACAGCACCATGGATAATCAGTGCACCATAAAAAAAAAAAAACAAACAAAAACACTACAAAGCAAGCCAGGCTGTAGCAGAGCAGTCCTGCAGAACAGGTATTCTACATCCAGGACCTACAAAAATGTTAGGAGTTCAAGATGAATTACTCTAAAGAGCCCCAGGATTTATTAGAAGGTGTTAAACTTTCTGTCAGCATTTGACCTATCACATATAAAATACTGCAGCTATACAGCTTTTGAAAGTATGTTCCCAATATAACTTTTTGTTTTGTTTTGTTTTCTATTAAAGGTTTCAGCAAGCATTTTATTCCTATAGAGTTTATTTGAGATCCTTGTCTGTTAGTCCAGTGGTGGTCCAAAAAGCACTGGAAAGGCCTCTCAATGACATTTTTCCCTGCACCATTAGATCTTTACAAAAGGTGACACATTCTCCACAGACTGCTGGCTAGCTGCCCAGCACGGGAAAGAGATGAAGCACCCGCCACCTCCCCTCCTACTTCTGTAAGGAGAAGAGAAAGGGAAATCTTCTATCCTGAAGAACATGAGCTGAGCTGCATAGACATGCTATTGCATATGGCTGCTGCGGGAAGACATGAAGGAAGGTCTCCAATGAACAATCAAAAGGAATTAAGAAAAGTGCCATCCTCAGACAAAAGGGAATTCCACCTAAAAAATTAACAACACAGAAAGACCTTGAAATTTTGCATTTAGGGCTTTTGAGCGTTGCTGAGCAATGCTGGCAGACCTGGGAAGATGTTGTACTGCAAAGTTGATGCTGCTGCACTTGTAGGGTCCCTCTCCTGCCAGAGGGACTCATTACTGCACAAAGATCTGCACCAGCTCTGCAAGAAGCACCACAGTCAGAGGGGGTTTGAGAGAATGCCTCCTCCTCCCTGCTTCTTTCTCTTGTGAAAGCTAAGAAACAGTCCAGTATTCAAAGACAATACCAAACACACAACCCATCCTGCTCAGCTTTGTATTAAAAAGAAACAATAGAAACCACTCAGATCTCAATGGATATTAATTTTCACCTTATTATACTATTGCTATCCACCATTTAAAATACAACTGGTTGTGTATTAAAAAATACTTTACATGCGACTTTAAGCTTCTCTTTTTTAATTAGCAAGAGTAAGTGTGTTTAGGAGGCTTAACTAAAACTAACTGAAATAATTGGCTGGTGGTTTTAAGAATTAAATGCTTTTCTATTCCTAGGCTGAAAATGGGACAGCATGTTAGCAACACAGAGGGTGTGGGGAAAGTCAGACACTTCACTGAATGTAACTTCACTTCAGCCTCTTTCCTGGAAGTGAGCTAAAGTGCCACTGACAACTTTTTCTGCCAAAAGAAAGCAGGCCAAGAAATGGTTGGGTTAAATTTAAAATGAAAAGGATATTCCTTTGCTTTCCTACAGCCAAGAAATGTAATGTAAAGAAGCCACTCAACTCCAGTCACGCACAATTTGGCACAGGAGAAGAGGCAAAAGGATGGTCACTGCATGCCCATGCTCAGACAGGTACTCTGAGCCACACTCTCCTAAACCTCTTATCCTCTGCACAGGGACAGGATGAAAGTCACATCACAGTGAGGAAAATGGATATTGTGCAGTACAAGCAGAACATTTACAGACAGCAAAATCAAATAGCTTCCATGCAGCATATAATTACCTTATACAGCTCACTGTAACAGGAAATGGAAAAGGTTTACATGAGTTTAAAAAATATTAGACATTTGTAGAGGATGGATTCATCATAAGCTGTAAAATATGATGGTTTGGATGCAAACTATGGCTCAGCAAGCCTCCATAGTGATATTGATTTCTGAAAGTCTGGAGAGTGTAGCAGAGGAAGTGTCTCCAGCTTTCCTCTGATTTTATATTCCTTGGCTCGACCTTCTATTATTGCAGTCTTTGCACAACTGAAAAGGGCCTCTCTGCGTGCAAGAGGCTACACCATGAAAGCCAGAAACTACTTTGTATTAGGCACTGAATGTCTTTATGGCCCCTGGGAAGGCACGTGACCTCAGTTCTTGTTCTGCCATCAACAACATGCAAGCAGTTTGTCAACAAATAATTTAGCTAATGTTTATATGTCTTAATCATGAAATAGAATTATAGAATCATTTAGATTTGAAAATAGCTTTAAGATCATCAACCATTACCCTGCACTCTCAAGTTCATCACTATAAACTGTGTTCCTAAGCACTATGACTTTCAAATACCTCCTAGGGTAGTGACTCCACCATTTATTTCCCTGGAGAGCTTGTATTTCCCCCTGCAGGGTATAGACAAATTCAGTCCCTACAGTCAAAGAGCCTTCTAGGTGGGATAAGCCATCTGAAGCTTCCATACCATCTAATTCAATGTTTGGGTTTCCTCCATAGTCAAAGAGTTGGAATGTCCAAACATGGAATAAGCTGACATTTTGTGGGTAATAATAAATATCCAGTTCTGGACATGAGATTTTCTGGGTACCAGATGTAAACTACATTTGTACCTCCATACTTCATTCAGGTTGTCTTCTGTTCTAATTGAATAAAGTAATAAAACTATCACTGTGCTATGTAAAAAGCCTTAATGTGGCTGCCAGAGCAAATTAAGAGACAAAAGGACCAGTACTTTATCACATCATTTATTGCTGAGAAAAACAGTGCATTCAAGCTATTACCACTATTATGCTACAAGTTGTAACAGGAAATCAATAAGGGTAAGAAAGAGAAATGTCCACATTCATCCCCAAGGCACAGCAATCTCCTCTTCTTTATGCAAAAGAGGAGAGAATTGAATGACTGCAGAATTACTGAATGATGTCAAAAGGCACAGCTGTTACTCACAGGAAAGTGTTGCCACCACAGCCATTTAGTAAATTTTGAATATTTTAAATTCAGTGAATTTTCTAGCAGACAAGCATCACACTGTAGCAAATGGGGTGCAGAAGCACATCCTCTGCCCAGCAGAGCTCTCCCAGCCCTGACAGTGACTGCAGCTGGCACCTCAAGATGCTGACAGTCCGGTCTAACACCCATCTCCTGTGCAAGTGCTTGGAAAGGAGCTCCCCTCTCCTCCTGCTCTGCTCCTACTCCTGCTTTCCTCTCACCAAGCCCAGCTATGGCACAAGCTGTTCTTCCCTCCCCAGCTCATAGCTTCCTGACCTTCAGGACAGACCTTCACCTTTTGCTGAATGTTGCTACTTACTATTATCATCGGTATACTTAGAAACAAATACATATGTATTACAGAATAGTAGTAGACCAGCAAATAACAGGCCTCTGAATGAAAGGTCAGTTAACTCTCCTTGAGGGAAAAAAAAAAAAACCAAAAACATTAAGAATTACTTTTATGCAACTATGTTACATCCATTCTGGTTATACGGTGGCTGTCCTGAGGATGTGAAGGAGTGAGGTCACTCATGATCATGCCTACTGGAGTCCCTTCATTCCACTCTGCAACTTCTGTTACTGCTCTCATTAACTCACTTTTGCTGCATGATTTTCTTCAGCCTGTGCTGTGCAAGAGTTGAGTCACCAGAGTTGCTTTTGCTAAATTACAAGGAAAGTCCAATTTAACCTAAGATGCTAAAACTATGAGGGATGGACTCAGTACACATTCTACATTCCCACTGATTTTTCATTTATCCTCTACTCTGTGCCTTTTCAGTTTTTTTACCGTTTATTAAAGTATTAACTTCTCTCTAGCAACAAGACACAAACACAGCAACTGGCAGTTTAAGATAGCTTTCAGTTTTTCCAGCCATTTTTGGTCCCAGTTGTGCAACATCTTTCATGTGCTACAACCTCTTCAGAGCAACACATGACCTAGCCTATTCATTTACAAAGACAAAGAAAGAAAGTTGAAAAAATAATGTAAATTAATATCTTTTCCCTGGGGACTAGGGCAAATAAAATAAGGAAAAGAAGGAAGAAGACAGGTCATAGATCAAAGAAATGCCCAAACCAAAGTTTTTAATTGAATGGAAAGTCAGAAACAGCTAGCATGCTTTGAAATGTTAACAGTGGGACACAGATTTCTGTTGCACAAAATCAGTCCCACAGGACAGTCAGAAACTTAGGGGAAAAGAAAAAAAGGGAAGATGAGGGGATTAGTATCATCTTGCCTTAACATCAGTCTGAGGTGTGGTAAAGACTTCTCAGGATGAGCCCGTCAGTGTTCACTGCCTGCAGACAGAACCTAGATGAGCAGCTTCACATACACACTGCTTAAATAATTGAGTGAGATGAATTGAAAGGTGTCACCAACTATGCTCCATTTCAGTGTGACGTTCTTCAGTGAGGAAAAAAAATCTATCTGTAAGGTGGCCTCAGGGAACATCTGTGCAAGTGTGTGACTCTGAATCCGCTGCAAGTTTGTGTTCTACTGCATCTCCCTGTAAACAAGATGATATCACTTTCTATTTTCATCCTCTCTGGCAAACTATTTCATCAGCATTTCTCCTGTAATCACTAACTGACAACACATGTTAGCATTTTTTAGCACAATATTTAACATTGTATACAGAGAGCAGAGAAATCTCTGCCAAAGTTTCACTGTCTTATTGGTGTGTTAGATAATGCTAGAAATATTCTCCAACCAGGAAGCCTGCTACTTCCACTTGATATTCACTCTTTTCTGACTCTGCAAGACTCTCAAACTCTCAGGAATATTACCTTGGTCTTTGAAAGCTTCATTACAACAATTAATAGATTAATATAATTTCCAGTGAACTTCACTACTTCCTTTTTTCATAATGACATTTTAAACCACCATCCCTTGCTTCTGTTAAGCAAGAGGTAACAACTGAGACTAGTTATGTGTAGGGCTAATGAAGTATAAAGCTACACCAAATCTGAAGGATTACCACCACTGGAGACAGTGGTTGTATTCAAATATTTCCCAAACCAAACTTAAACATCTCTCTTCATAATAGGAAAGAAAAAGAAAGGCTTTACATGTATTCCTTTTAAAGTTTTATGTGAGACTTTCTTCAGCAGTAAGGAAGGCAGAGGGCGGCAGATATCAGAGGGAACACAACATGCCCTAACAGGTAGGAGACAAGGAGATAGAGGTCCCCTTTTATTAGTTGGAAAATAGCTAATTCTAGAGTTCCCCTGTACGGAAAAGAACAAACCCAACTTCGTGGGGGAAAAATTTCTTAAAACAACAACCTTCATGGAGGATTCAGGATATAAAGCAAGGTATGTATTTTTGGCAAAAGAGCTGTGTTACGACCATGATTTTCACTGGTAGATCACAAGCTGCTCTGAGTCTGGAAATCATCCTGACACATACCTCACATAAATATAGCAGGGCTATTTGACTTCATGTCACATCTTATTTTAAAGTTTGAAGTGTAAAGTTACCTTGAAAAATCTGAATTCCAGTCAGTCTCTTAAGTGACAAAACTTTATAAAACTGACATAAAGAACAAGATGTTTAATTGCTTTAAAATGCTGTGAATAGTCTTTCACACTAGAGCAAATTCACAGACTAAAAATTTTCTTAACCAGTATACATCTATTCTCATGACTTCTATTCTCACTACCATTATCACAAATATTTATATTTGAGGCACAGCAAGCGGCCACAGTTTAGACAAGCCTAGACAAATTCAGACTGAAAATGAGATTAAATTAACTCCAAGCCAGTGGAATAACTTAACAATGGATTCTAGCAAGTTCAAATGTTTTAAAAAATGTTTTTTAAGTAATGAAACAAAAATTTCCTCTAACCCTATTCAGAAATATGTCATTGCAATGAAGTAACCTTTTGGTGAAATACTGCACTCTGTTTAATGAAAAATGCCAGAATCAATCTAGTGCTTTTTTCTGGTCTATAACTTGCTTACCAGTTCTGCAAGAACTCCTCTTGCAGAATAACTACCCTGTGATAAAATCCCCCACATTTATACCAATCATGTGAGCCCACAACAATGGCATTATTTGAAAGGCCACTGTCAGCATTGCAGCTGTAATGCATCAGGCCTCTCCTTTGTAGTACCCTACTTCTGCTGAAATCATTCAAGTTACAGTGGCGTGAAACAAGAAAAAGGTTTCCAAGACTCAAAAAACATAGCTTTTGTTTAGAAATGAGAGATATGGTGAGATCAGTGTTTAAATTCAACATCCACATGGTGATCAGCAACCACAATGGAAATAACAGTAATACACAGATGGCAAAGAAAGAGATTTCAGTGTAAGAGAAAGATTCCTCAGTCTTTCCACCCTAAAATAGCATTCAAGTTTCTTTTTTTATACTGTTTATGTTAACCTCATTTTTAAAACATATTACTCCCCTCAACAGAAGAGAAAAAAAACAAAACTACCAACTAATAATATCAATTATATTAGGTACTTCGGAAAAAAATGCAAGTATTGATCACATTTCACCCTGCAGTAACATGCAACTTTTGCTGAGAGCCCCTCTAGTTCTAGCTGCTGGCACATAGCAGCACTGTGATCTCCTAAGTATGAGGATTTGACAGTGCATCTCAGGAGATTTTTCACCTTTAGGCCACTGGTTCATATAACTTCTGCTATCAGCCCTTTGTTTAGGATGTACACATATGGACACAAAGAAGCTTAATGCTACTGAAGTCAATAGGATGGAAGTATGTGATTAAGTGTTATCTTGATTCAGGGCCAAAAAATATGCCTCTTGAAAACAAGAGGTTCAAAAAATGGGTGTTGGAAGTTGAGACTCTGATGGAGAATTCTTCTAAGTATTTAACACCCAGTAAATCATGAGTGTCAAAGGCTCTTGCTCACTTTCTTCCACTTAAGCCAACAGAAAATCCCAGAGGTGCAAAGCTTTAGAGTTCTAACACTTAACCACCTCAATGAGTTGTGTATGCCTGGTATTTCAAGAGTATCAACATTATCTCTACTTTCCACAAAAAAACTGTTATAAACAGACAGAGGTAGGAGATCAGCCTTCAAACTGTTTCCACAAAAACTCTTTAGTCATATATATTTTTTGTCAAACTATCTTACTATTTTTAAGTATGTAACACGTTCACTTGGTGAACTATAATTTAGTAATTACACTTTGATTGAAGCATGCACAATAGCATTCAGTAGCCAAAGGGATCCTGTACAAGGCACACATTTACACGCAGAATTTTAGAGCTGGTTACCCATAGAAGCAGACTAAGTCAGGATGCCTCCTTGTCAATACCCACTACTGGATTTTTAGCCTTCAAGCCAATTGGAACCAATGTAAAGTAGGAAAAGAGGCTGCAAAGTACTGGATTTCTGCAAGTTAAGAGAAAACAGGATGCCAGCTAGAAAAAGGGATTCTGCTAATGATCCTGGTTCAGGAAAAGGCTGCACAATCAGAGGACCTTTATCAAGTATCAGGGAATCCACCCAGGCTCCCATCATAAAGGCTAGAAACCCTAAAAAAAACACTTTTTATTGGTTTACTGCTCATAAAACTACTTATTGACATTCAGAAAAGCATTTTAATAGCTTAGCACCCAAAATCTAATTCATCTTTCATCTCTGTAAGTCTTCAACCACTTTTAATATGCTGTCCACTGCCTGAACAGTAGTATAGCCCTCGTGTACTAAAACTGGAGACCAGCGTGCTAATTCTGCATTCCAGAAGAGACTAGGAAACAAAACTACTCAGAACATCTTCCTATTTGCAAGGGTTAGTTTATCAGTAAACAACATGCTCATTTTCTATAAATACACCACAGTGTTAATTTCAAAGAGAGAGAAACACCCAACATGGAGGGAACAGTTCATGTGGGAGCAAAGAGACGAAAACTTGGCACATACAAATCACGGCCAGAATGGCAGGAAGGCTGCTAAGCAGCTTTGTTACAGCCCCCAAGTAGTGCCAGCAGTAGCAAAGAAGATACTATTTTTAAGATGGAGTTCAGTTGACTTGTATACAGATACTTGGACTGAGGCAACCCTTTCAACTGCAGCGTCAGCAAAAAAAGGGACAAAGGTGAAGTACTGGCACAAATGAAGTATGTGAATTTTAGCAAAGGATTTCATAAAAAGTGTGAAGAGCAAGAAATTACCTTAGGAATATTGCTTAGCAGGAAGACAGATGCAGCTTTCTTAATGGGACTCATACCTCAGAAAAATTAGTTTAATACAGCATAATAAAAAAGGCGTGAGAAGCGAAGGACAACTTGTAGGTAGCATGAGGTGGTACTTACCCCTCCCGAAGGATACAAAGTGGAATGAGCCACACAGGAAAACGAAGGACAGTAATAGTTCAGCTGAAGAATGGGAGAGGGCAATCAAGATGAGGAAATTCCAGGCATAAGGCAAAACAAGTGGACTACTGATTAGGGTAGAGAGACCATAGACTTGCAAAACATAAAGGACACCAAGTAATCTACTCCCAGGATTCAGCACATTTAAATTTGTTGCTATATCTGAGTCACAACTCGGCATTTTTAAGCCAGAAAGGAGGAGAACACCTAAAAATTGTGAACCTCATGAAGATGTCAAGTGAAAAGATGAAGAGCTGCAAGAAGAAAAAAGAGTACCTTAGCTTTACGTTTAATTCATGTTGAAAGTCTTCGATTTGCAGACTAAAATTTAGATATGAAATGCTATTATTCTCTTCAGTTCCTTCATTCTGAACTAGCCTTTCACCCAGAGGACAGCTATTCAGTCCAAGAGAGGACTGATGCTAAAATCCTTTGGTTCTGATCACTTCCAAGTGACTTTTTCAGTGTGTCAACAGATAATAACCAGATGAGAGGAAAACCAGTTACAGCTTGTCGAAACCATTATCTCCAACATATTACATATATCTGCCTTTGCTTTTCTGTTTAATCTAAGCACAATAGTAATAAGAGCCAAGAAGGAACTCTGATGAAACAGGTCAAATCAGTCATTCAGTCTGATAACTCTCTACTGATAGTGCTTGTGCCAAGTTCCTCAAAGGGCAACTTAAAACAACAACAGGCATAAGCAATTCTGTAACATTAGATAACAAAGGAAAACATCTTTTGGTTCATGACTTTTTCTTTTTTTTTTTTTGCTTTAATTCTATTTGGACTCCTAGCCCTATAAACATTTGGTTAATTTAATGACAGCTTCTATTCAATTTCATTCAAGGTCCAGTAGAGAACTTTGGAAACAAACATTATCTTCCAGGGCATATGGTCAACTCCAGAAGTATCTTAGTATTGCTCAAAATATATTAAACAATTTGTCTCACATTAGATGCAACCAAATACCCTTTAGGAATATTCTGAATCAAACCTTCTACCATTAGAACTTCTGCAAGTGAATTTATTGAGTAAATAAATCCTTATGCGATCTCTACAGAATTACTGGTTTTAATTTAAATTGGGTTCCATCATATTCCCAAAGAGGGTCAAAGAAAGAAACCCATTTATATATGAATTTATAAGAATGCCATTTATACATCCTCTCACTTCTGCATTTCTATTTACTAGGTCTTTTACTATTATTATTATTATTATATAGATATATACACATTTTTTTTTCTTTTTGGTGCAGTTCATTTAACCAAATAAAAGCAGTAAGACAAAAAAAAAAGCAGCACTCAAAGTCCCCATTGAATGTTTCTGTATATCAGCTTTTCATGCTTAACTTTGAGAAGACAACTAGCTAATAGTTATACCACTTAAACTACAAATTATTTGTGGAGACAAACATCCAAGTTGCAAATAGGTTTTTTAACACAAGTAGTTGAAAGAAAATAATGTAAACGGCTGGGTAAGAACCGGCTGTGTGTTTTCTTGAAATTAAAGAAATGGAGCATGCTGAGTTAAAAAATTTTAGTTATGTTGTAAACTCTGCATGTGTGAACCAGAAACAGTATTTGGATGGTCAGGGAACACTCAGTTTCTAGCTGCAATTATTTTGGTCACAGAGCCATTGCACAATGCTAAACAAACCTTATAGATTCATGGTGTTCCTAATACAATATAAATCTCAGTCTAATATCCAGAATGTGATTTACCTCTTGACTACTTCTCCCATGCAAAGAGCCATTTATAATATTATGCATCTATTCTACTTTTAGATAGGAATTATACATTAACTACCTTTACTGGCAAGTTTAGATATACAACCTTATGTTCATTCTTAATGGAACAGAATCTCTCCAGGCTCTTGCTTTCATTAATTTCTTTTGACTATTACCATTTTAAAGAGACATTAATTTTCTCTGCTTGAAAAACAAGAGAAATTCCCTACCTTCTATGACTCTTTGTTCCTTTATGTGTTTAAATTCTAGTATCTGAAATACTCATAACTCTCTGAGAAATAAAAATATGACTGGATGGGGATTTCTGAAAGCTCCCAATACTCTATTCCCATTGAAGTCACCGCTAGTTTATTCTACACTCCTATGAAATGAAAGCTTAGGCAGCATTGAAGCCTGATTTCATGTTTCCATAAATGGACTTCTAGGTATACACAAAATCTATTTTTAATCCATAAGCACTCAGTAACATCACCAGTGTGGATTTGCTCTATGCCTATATTCCCACTTGTGAGTTTCCCTAACAACTGTTGAACCTGTTGGCTAAATTGAGGATAAAGCCTCAAAGGTATTTCAATTCTTAAGGCTCTCTGAAGACTAGCAGGAAAAGAGAGAGAAGAGAGACTGTATTAATGTCTCCCAGGGAGCTGGGAAGAGCCTCATCCTCACTGCTCAGCAGTCAATCCAGAGAATATGATGGTATGCCTTAATACTGGGAAAAGCTTAGAATGCAGCTCATGTTCACAGAAATCAGAGAATCACGGAATCACAGAAACAAGTGAGTTAGAAGGGACCTACCAAGATCAGGGAGTACAACTCCCAGCCCTGCACAGGACCATCCCCAAGAGCCACAACATGAAAGAGTATTGTCCAAACACTTAAACTCTGTAAGGCAGCATATCAATGAGGCAAAAAGCCTTAAGTTTGCAATACTTCAAATGTACAAAGAATTACACTTGATGTGAATGAAATAAACTATGTTTAAGCCTCAACACAGTAAGATTTAGACGTTTTATATCTGCATTTAGATATAAATGATAAATAAATATTCTTCCAATTTAAGGAAGAAAATGCTAAAATGAATTCTAAATATATTTGGGATTATTTATTTTTTCTTTGCTTCGTATCTTCTGATCAACAAGGGAAAACAGTATCTTACAACATGTGAGTGGCAGATGGGTACCAAGTATCTCCCACTACACAGTCTAAGGTGCAGGAACACATGTAGGAGTCAACGACTACATGCACTACAGCTGCTCCAGGGAGGAGATCTTTCAGTCAGCACTATGCCTGAGTGGGTTTGGTCAGGATGAGTTAAGAGAGCGAAAGGGAAAAGAGCTGGTTGAACAGTGAGACAAACAAAACTGAAAAGATTCAGAAGGTAGAGATGTACTGGCCTCAAAAAATGTAAATTCATGTTTGCACTTACATGTTCATGCAACCAGCCCACACCCAAAGTATATTCCTATGAATGTTACCACAACAAGATTTATGATGTTCTTTGCACTATTAAATCAATCCCTTTTCCCTCCAGCACCTGCAACTCTGCAGCAACCCCTGGCTGTATTTTTGTGACTATGTACCTTCAAACAGTTGTGGCCAAGAGCTGCTTCCTTACAAGCAGTGATTTTAGACTCTACCAGAAGCCTCTGATATATTCATTCTCCATGAGTCAGAGACTAATACCATTATAAGGTCTAAACCAGCTGGCAGGAGTGAGACATATTAATCTCAGTTGACCTCTGTACACATAAAAAATTGCTAACATAAGATCTGGTGAAATATATGCTGGCCTTAGTCTATTTAATAACTGCCGGAGATCCTAGGAAAAAGAAAAAAAAAAAAAGGAAGCCAAATCTAATCCTAAATATTCTCATACTCCAGCAGTAGTGTCAACCATCCACATTTTATCCCAGAAGCAGTGGTAGTGAATGTTTATTCTTGAAGCTTACATTTTGCAGAGTAATGGACTGTTACGACTTGCTAGTCAGAAATAACTACTATAATGCCATTGCTCATCACGCTAAAGAAATCTTTAATCTTATCCTAAAAATGCAGCATTTTGAAGAGATCTAGAAGATCCAAACAGAATAAAATCCAATAAAAACAGAAATATTTTTAGGTAATTTTGTGAGCTTGCTGTGCTAGTGACCTACTTGCCCTAGACTTGCTCTGAGTGCAAAAAGAAGACACATGCAGAAGGTAATTCATCCCACCTGAAGGCGGACATCTAAAACAAATGAGATGAGCAGTTCTCTGCAGGTATCTTTCTCTCCCCCTCAATTATAAGGGAAGCTTTAGCAGGATGTCCCATTTTTCAAAGCACACAAGTTTTTTAAAATGAACTTTTTTTTCCCTCTACCAGTTGCATTTCAGGCTCATTTAAAAGGTAAGGCAGACTGAATCTAAATGTAAATGTGTATGAATCCCTTAAGCACACGGCAAACCAACACATAGATACAGATGGCTGTAAACATACATATACACACACTTTTCAAAGACCTGCAGCCAAGACAGGAGATGAAATGACTGACTTCATGACAGATTTTCTGATCTGTCATGGAGATAGACAGAAGGATTGAATCACATCTGAGATTTCAGCTCAGTTCTGAAGGTACAGGTACAAAACCTAGCTTTATATCTTAATTTTATTCTGAGTTTTCATTTTTACTTTTCAAGATTGGTTGTTTTAAAAGAATATTTAAAGACACCACCATCAAGAACATGCTGTCTGCAATTAAATATAACTTAGCACAAGATCAAGTAGTTCTGCTCCCCAGGAGGATGAGCTATGTTTAATAATATTTAAGTCTATTTTGTCTCATCATGCATATATTGTGAAGCCTGAATTTTGTGATTTTAAAGATGTCAGAAAACATATTCATAATAAAGTTGTTTTGACTATGGTAAGCTCCATTTAGACAGAAATCAGAATTCAATTAAAATTTGTATATCTCAGCATTTTAAATAGTTCTTAGTTAAGAAAAAACACCTAATGGTGTTGAAAATATCAGAAAAAATAATTACCATAATATGTTTGACCTAGTAAACAAAGAAAATTTGCCTATTAATCAACTCCAACTGCTCCTATTCACCAATAGCAGCCATATTTCTGAAATGATTCATGGCCCCCAAAATAAAATGAAAATTCATATCTTTTTGAAAGCATCTGTGCAGGTGTGTTCCCATTTTTATTTTGGATGTTCTTTTCCGCAGTAGTGACTTCATACATTTGGTTTTTACTTATGGACTGAAAAAGAAAACCAATTGTTCTGTTTATGATCTGTTTGGTTTGGGGACTTCCATAAGCCCAAACTAACTTCTCAATTTTGAGTGAAATGAACAAAATGAAAAATGAATATTCACTCTACAACTGTCAGGTAAATTGAAAACAGGAATAATGAAAGCAAAATTTCTCTACCGTAGCAATTGAAGACTGCAAATTTTGAAAAAAAGAAATGCCAAAACCATTATTCAATCTACCGTAAATGTGGTAAAAATTGATATTTAATGAACTACATCTCACTGTGTTATAGTTGCAAAACTTGGGCTGACCTCAAGAGATAAAAGTTCTTCAATTCCATACATAATTAAGAAAACAGCAACATTTCAAGTAGAATTTAACAGGTTTCAATGAAAACCTTTTGCAGTTATCCAGTAGAGTCTTACATTTTGCAAAGTATTACATTTTGCTCACATCTTCAAAGAAGCTGCCATGATTTCAAATGGGTTTCTTTTTCAAGCTAGATAGCATGCAGTTTTTATTAAGAGTGTTATTATTACACAGTGGAGCCCTAGGTTAAAGAAAAATAGATATAATCATGAAGAAAATTTTGCAGATTTTATGAAGATTTGTGCAGAATAATCTGCAGAGTGTAGCAGCACCACCAGCATTCAGTTTGCAATGCAACAGATGTAAACAATACAGAAAAAGTAAAGAGACCATCAAAAAGCTACTAATTTCATCAAGACCATATGATATCAATTCTTCAAAACAACATAGAATTAGAAAGATTTTCATTGAAATATAAACCAATATTATATCTAAGAACAACACATTTAGGATTACAGCATTAAAGTTTTATGTCCAAATAACTCAAAACTGTAGAAGCAAAAAAAGCATGACCTGCTTTTCAATGTCTATCAGAACAATAAGAAGTCCTGCATAGATTTTAAATAGAAGGTTGTAGGGCCTGTTAACAAAATTGTACCATTTTGACACCTGAATTCAGAGTTAGGTCTCAGGTATTGAGAGATCAGCATCAGCTTAAGACCATGCATACGAACAGGGATTGTGAAACGAATCTATAAAATCTAACTACATGAGACATATCAACTTTCTCACTGGCTGACAGTGTCACTCGGTCTGTCAGGAATTCTTTGCAAAACAAAGGCAAACAGAAAAGGATTATTCTGAAATTGTTCTGGCAGGAAGAGCCAAAGGAAAAATCTAAAATGTTACAGCATAGAGACTGCGTATTATCTTTTTAATGCTCTATGGAAACAGGTATTTGCTCTAGAATCTAGCAAGAGTGCCCACTGTTTGATTACCTTTCCACAGACAGACTAGCTGCTATGCACATGGGCACAGGAATCACCTCTCTTAGACAAACAGGATGTGGGAGAAGGTAGCAGAATATGGTTAAGGTCTTAAAACTAGATCCATCAGAGCACTAGAAACCAGAGAACTCCAGAGAATTGCTAAAACTTCCACTTGACACCCTCAGCACTGGCATGATGAATGCAAGCCTGAATCATGTTGCAGCAGAGGATTTCTGTATGAGCAGCTGTCTGAGGTATTCCTTTTTCAGTTTAGAAGTTACCAGAATAATCGTAAGGACAGAGACAGTAATCACTGAAGGATAATAAAAGAGTAACTCGTAATTTACATACTTAAAATTAGACAGAATCAGCTGCTGCCCCAGTATTGACTGAGTGATCCTCATGAGACACAATGTATTCCTCAGTCAAATGTTTCTTTGCATGCAGGACAGCATTCATACACCAAATCTAGAGGGGAGCACACATAAAGACATTCCCTCTCATGTTTTCTGTAATGTTCCTTTCTCCTCTGTCAAGCACAAGGGAGAAAAGCCATAATTGTTATATATACTATTCCTTCTCTTCTCTACTGAAAGTCAAATATGGATTCATAGAGTATGAATGTAAAGATACCAGATAATACTGAAAAGAGAGACCTCAACCCACAGTGGCAATACCAGCTTCATTATAGTTTGACTACTTTTAGCAAAGATGTTTAAAAATTGACAAATTTGAGAAACTAATCAGTGTACTGGGGAAATCAGTGCTAATTAAGCACCTGAACTTTTGCAACACAAAAATTGTGAAATAGATTAGCATTTTATTTACCATTCATTATTAAGAGGTGAGTTGCAGCTGAAATCACACTACGTTAATAAGGTCATAATTACAGCAAATTACTTTTTTGCAAATTGAACACAATCACACAATGCTTAAAACTGAATTATTCCCAGTGGTGGGGACAAGGTGAAGATAGGATCTACACCTAGTGTCCACAGGAAGTAAAAATGGCATGCATTGACAAACAAATGCACAAAACATACATGTATGTCACATGAGGCATACACGGACTGTCTCTCCCACACAGCTCATTGAGGAATACAGAGACTGAACACATAATTTCTTTTTCATAGAATCATCTAACCATAAATTGGTTGGAAAGGACTTCTGAATGTCATCCAGTCCAACCACCCTGCAATGATCAGGGACATCTTTTTCTTAGCAAGAGCTGCAGTACCACATGGAGGAACTGTGAAAAGTTAAATCTGACAATATATCAGATTGCTGGCTGACACAGGGCTAAGATGGGGCTTCAGTTATACAGACACGGGTGGAGAGACAGGAGAGAGCCCCATCCAGTGCACACTGAAACAGGAGGATGCCCTTCCACATTCACCAGCAAGACATGGAGCAGTTACTCCAGCAGGAAGTAAGGAGGAGTCTTAGCACACTAACCCTCTTCTGGCCTCTCTGCCTTAGCAATCATTTACAATGACCCCCCCCACATTTCCATTGCACTGTGTTGGTGCACCCAAGGGGAAGATTATTTGGGAAAGTGAGGCAGAGCTGAAGCTCTTCATCTTCCCTATGACACTCAGTATATGGTTGGTGATGCATCTGGCTGAACATGCATGGTTTCACCCTTTACTCCTGCTGTGACTGGCCCTACAATGCATCTAACAAAAAAACCCAAAACATAAAAACCGCCACCACCACCACAACAAAAAAAAACTTCAAGTTTTTTAGTTCATCTGTTTTATTTATTTTTAACATTTAACAAGGCTGCGTAGTCAAGTCAACTTTGTACCTAATGTGATTTTGAATTTTTTAAAAAGGTTTTCAGGTTTCAGGTTAAACCCACATGTTCAGTGATCCGACAGTGCTTTTATTTTTTGGGTTTTTTAATGCCCTCTCAAAATCCAAAACAAAAATGTCTCTGATGCTTTCTTTCTTTCTGGCTGCTTTCCTTTGCTTTATTTTAAAAGCAAATATTTAGTGAAAAGTCTGTGAGAGCAGTGCTTTGTTTTGAATACTGTAAATGTGTACCTGTACAGTAAATGTACAGGTTCGAGAAATCTTCAGCTTCAAGTATTGCCAGTCTATTCTCAATTTTCTTTTTCTGAGCCACAGATGTCAGCACCAGTTGGAAAATTTACCAGCTTTTTAACAGAAATGCTGTGCATATGTGCAGGAGAAAGTGGACATTCTATGTGAAATTATTTAGTAATCATTATGGGTAAGAACTCTTTACTAGTGTCCATCATAAGCAAGCAGAGTGTATGTCTTATGTAGCTCTCTGACAGAGGTTCAGTCAAGCCCCCAGTGGGAGCTCCTTGGGTTTCTTCGAGTCAGCTCTTTCACCAGGCCCAATCATGCTCTGTGAAAAGCTCTGCCAGCTGCTGCTGCACACACAGGAACCACTGTCAAAACCAATTTAGAGAACTGCCTGGTTTCACGTGCTGGCATCAGATCCTCTATTTTATCTGCCAATTTTAAGCAACTTTTAACTGGAAAGAACATCAAGTCAGCAAGATAATGATAATACTGTGGAGTTCAGAGTGGTTTGTCTTTTAAGAGCAGGCTTTGCATTAGCCACAGTAACTGTAAAATAAAAATTTAAAAAATCTACAATACTGATTTATAATAAATAACTGAAGGAAATGCTTCTCTCCCACCTTTGGAAACAGAAGGGAAGGAGAAGCTGCATTAGGTGACTAGGCTGGGTATCTCCCTAGAAAGAAACAAGGCAGCTCACAGTACTTTTGTTCTGGTTTGGCCAAATGCCTTTGAATGTACCTTCAAATACCTTTTTGAATTTGATGTGCTAGCAATTCATTGTCAAAACTGCAATGACATGTACTTAAATTTGCAATCACTTCACTGTAGAAGCATATATAGAAATACATTCTATCTCACTTCTGATAAGAAGAACAGGTGACACTATTTTCCCTTGCCTAAAGTAAGCTTTAAAAGCAATCTGCTTGACAAGGTTTAACTTTAGATCCTGCAAAGGTTGGTGATGGCACAAAAGATAGCAGGAGAATCAGGAAATGGCACAGTCATTGGAGAAAAATTCTGAGACAAGATCCCTGTACAAAAATAAAAGGGAGCTCCTGAGAGCCTTGAAAAATATCCTGCACACATTGATAAAAAAGCCTTTAAAGTCTTTCTTCAAAAAAAATAAACTGAACTGACATATCCAGTCATTGTGATTTCTTCTTCATGACCTTCCTCTATATCCTTATACACTAGATGAAACCAAACCCAGGGAACAAAAGTGCAAAGTAACAAAACCAGAATAGCTTTCTCTGTTTTGTTCCAGGGTTTCTTTAGAGAAGAGACTGCTATTTAACTCCCATGCCACTGAAGTCATATTCAGGTAAGCATGTGAAAACCAAGATATTTGATTTTTATACAGGACATCACACTGTCATTTTGTGTCATTCTTTGTTCCCCAAAACTGGCTATTCATGTGCCCTGTTATTTTACCTCACATATGGCACATGGCTCTCAGTCTGCAAAAACAGTGGCAGCTCTGAGCAGTAGACAGGAGGTAGGACAGCGCAGACAGCAGGGCTACAGTGTTTTAAGGATGGCTGCACTCTGGTAAGGATCTCCAATTTTTGCCCACATGCAGCTGTAGCTGTGAGTGGCACTTCTGCCTCTCCAAGCTGCCAGGGCTCAAACCTGACATTGAAACTAAAGGTATTTACATAAAGTGGTATTGCCTGCAGGAAAATATTGTCAAATGCATGTACACTGCCCAGGAAAGGCTTCCTATGTGTGCTGTGACTGGTGAGGAGAATGGGGAAAGAGCAGGCTGAACAGCCATACTGATCCATCTCATCTTCTTTTGCTTGCCAGTTTGGGAACAACAAAGGTACAGGATCAGTCTTCAGATGCATTCTAGAGTATAACATGGGTTCCCCTGCGTTGCAAACAAGTTTATTTCTGGAGTGATGCTTGTGTTGTCACATGGCCAAGAGAATTCCTCATTTCTTGAAGTCTGTTGGGAAGAAAGGCTGTATATATGGAGATCAGGCTTTGCCATGCAGGTCCAAGAACAGACTCAATACACTTCAACATTACTCAAGGGTTCTGCAAAGATGGGGCTGTCAGTGCAGCCATTTCTCAGAGGCGCCACTCAAGACATCCTGAGTATACTGTAAACAGGGTGTGTGCACTGGCAGAGAACTGACTCTGGAGGTTCAAACGTTTGCACAGGCTAATTATGTAAGAGCAGACCACACACATGCTAGGAGCAGCCAGATCACTACTATATATGATGCTAGAATTTTGTATTTTGCTTAAAAGAAGAGTTTAATTTTCCAGGATCTTATAAATGTCAGGAACTGGTGAGAAATGAATATCATGTCAATAAGCTCTCCTGGGTGACAAGTATTAATTCCAAACAAAAATAAAGCCAAGCCTATTCAGGTACAGAACAGTTTTCTTCCATTATTAGAAGGATAAAAAAAAACAAAGAATCCTTTTCCCCTTCTCACAATTTCAAAGACATCTTACTAGAGTAGCAGTGATACATATATACCTGGGGGTTTGGGAATCCCAGGTCACACCATATGGCCAGCAATGAAGCAAACCAGCATCCCCCTGTGCAAACTGCCAAATATTCAGAAACCTAACAAAGCCATGTGAATGTGGCCAATGGAGCACGGGAACAGGCTTACAACCTAATTCACAAAGGGAAACAGTGGCATAACTTTGGGGCTTTCTATCAATTTCAAAGCAGCAAGTTCCCTGTAGGCTTCTGCAAGAAGGTCTTAAACCCTTTTCTGACATCTGGATGCATGAGTGAAATCATTCCTATCAGTGATTATCCCTGCTGTGGTATCATGATTAAGAAGCTGTGTCGGTCCATCACCAAAAAGAATGCCAAGGCATTATCACCACCTACTTGCTGTTCTCACTCAGCGTTACTGCCACTGGTTTGCTAAGGCAAAGGATTTATCTTTCAAGAAAATTGGCTGAAAAATTAAGGGCAGAACAGTACATAAAGTGTTTCTAGGTTCCACAGTACTTCTGGTGGTCAACATTCTGTGTATCTATTTTTATTCCTTCTCTTTAGCCAGTCTGGGTCTCTGCTTCACCCTCAATCCAGTTTTTGTGAGTCACATCAGATTAGAAATATATTCAGCTATGAGAAAAATCTTTTGCAACTGATCCAAAAAGAAACAATAACAGAAACTCACGCATATTACATTTGGAGCCTCTAAAAACAAACAGAAACAATGCAAGACACTGAAAAATATGGACAGGTTTCCTCACGGTCTTGTTTAGAAATGTACTGCAGCTGAAGTCACTTGTAGGATATCCTGTGGGTGACACATAAGGTAGTCAGTATAGGAGAAAAAGAAACCGGACATTTGAATACAAGGCTTTGTTCTGCATTTTTGCTACACAATCTGTAACTACATCTGTTACCCCTCCATCTCTATCAGTGCAAAGCATTTGTTTGGTTTGTCTCAGTGTATGGACACTAACCGAACATCCTGACTTTGAGTACTGTACACAAACCTCTCACTACAAGACAGAAAATGAGGTGCTGAGGCACACCCAAAGAGAAACAAAGCTCAGGAAGGGTCTGGAGCACAAATCTGACGAGGAGTGACTAAGGGAACTGGGGAAGCCTGGAGAAGAGGAAGCTCAGGGAGACCTTATCACTCTCTTCAACTCTCTGAAAGGAGGGTGTAGCCAGGTGGGGCTTGATCTCCCAAGTAACAAAAAAGCAATAGGACAAGAGCAAGTGTCATTAAGCAACACCAAGTGAGATTTTGATTGGATATTAGGAAAGATTTATTCACTGTAGGGGTTGTCACAAACACTGGAACAGGCTGCCCAGGGAAGTGTTTGAGTCACTACACCTAGAGGTATTTAAAAGATGTGTAGATGTGACACTAAGGGATATGGTTTAGTGGTGGGCTTGGCAGCGCTATGTGGCCTCAATCTTAGGGTCTTTTTCAAATTAAACATTTCTACGAATCTTTGATTATATTACAAACTCATCACTGAATTCCTCTGCATTTTATTTTATCCTGTATTAATTCATGTGAACTGTGTGTCAGGCCTTGCCACAAGAAGTGCTGATGGAAGTTTTGCCATTGATTTTAGTGCAACAAAAGTCAAGATGGTTATTTTTCAAGTTTTTCATGGACGTACTGCTTTTAAATAGTTTTACAGAGTCTCAACATCAAGTCCCAAGGCACAGCAGAGCTAAAACACATTGGCATGAAGCTTGAACAGAAGGTAAAAGTAAAACACCATCTCCAAATACACAGAGCTCTAATTAACAAAGCAGAAACATGGGATGTTGGCCTTCACAGCATGGGACACAGATCAAAAAGGAAACATGAAACTGAAGATTACTCAAGTATAATAGGAAGCTTAAGATCATAGAGGATTTATTCACCACCAAAAATATTAGAGCCAAACCCAAACTCCCAAGAGAAAGTATCTCCAGTTTCACACTAAACAGGACACTTCCTTAGCTTTGTAAACAGGAGACTGATATGAAACAAACTGCCAAACAACTCTATGCAATCCAATATTTCAGCCAAGAGAATCTCACCAGAAGCAGTGATATAAGTGCTCTCTTTTATCCAAAATGTGGTATAATGTAGTCAACCTAATAAATACAATAGCGGAATTTTGGAGGCAATTCTTGAATATAGCTTAATAAAGATTGCTAGATTTCCCTGCATTAGTGGGCAAAGTCTTACTACAGAGAATGCCAACACAGAGCCTTCATGGTATTTTTTAGGACTCTTTTAGTATCCTGATGTCAAATCCTTGCAGCTTCACAAAAGCCAGAGCAAGCCAGGGTAGCCCTTCTTTGGGGTTGAGAACATGCTAAAAACTTTTAAGAATTAAAATAACTGAGATGGACTCAATGATCATTCTTGGTCCCTTCCAACTAAACATATTTTCTGATTCTGTGATAGGTGAATATCTATTTTGCTATATTAGATGGTACTCTAAAGATAAATTATATTTATTCTGCAAATGCGTGTATAAAAGATTCATGCCTACGATACATATACTTTTTTATTTTGATAGACAAAGTACAACTGACAAAAATATAGCAACAAAGCCTTTAGAAAAGCCAAAGTTACATATGCCTTCTTTGCCTCAGTCTTTGTAGTAAGACCAGTTTGCTTTGGGTATCCATCCTCCTGTGCTGGAAGAGAGGGACAGGAAGCAGAATGAAGCCCCCACAATCCAAAAGGAAATGGTCAGTGACTTACTACACCACTTAGACACAAATCTATGGGGACAGATGGGATCCACCCAAGGGTCCTGAGAGCTGGCAGAAGTGCTTAGCAAGCCACATTCCACCATTTACCAACAGTCCTAGCAAATCTGGAAGGTCCAGTTAACTGGAGGTCAGCAAATGTGACACCCATCTACAAAAATGGCCAGAAGGAAGATACAGGGAAATACAGGCCTATCAGCCTGACCTCAGTGCAAGGGAAAGTCATGGCACAGCTCATCAATAGTGTCATCACGCAGAACATGCAGGACAACCAGGGGATCAGGCCCAGCCAGCACAGCTGTAGGAAAGGCAGGTCCTGATTGACCAACCTGATCTCCTTCTGTGTCTAAACCTACTCAGTGGATGAGGGAAAGGCTGTGGATGTTGTCTGCCTGGACTTTATGTAGTGGATTTACCTTGGCTGGACACCAAGTGTTATAGCTTGATGTAAGGCACTTCACTAAACAAAAAAAAGAAGCAAAAATGTTGTGTGTATAAACAAAGAGAAAAAAGTTTATTCTCTACTTTCCATCAGGGGGTGATATCCAGCCACTTCCCAGGAAGCAAAGTTGCAGCACATGTAGTGATTGCTCCAGAAGGCAAACACTGTAAAGTAACAAATATGCCCCATTCCTCCTCCCTCCTTTAGCTTTTATATCTGAGCTGATGTCATATGGTATGGAATACCCCTTTGGTTAATTTGGGCCTGGTTGTGTCCCCTCACAGGACTTTTCCCACTCCCAGCCGCTTGAGAGGGGCAGAATGTTAAGACAGACAGCCCTGATGCTGTGCCAGCACTGCTCAGCAGTAGCCACAACTGCTGTGTCATCAACACCTTTCTAACTAACAATGCAAACCACAGCACTGTGAGAGCTGATGTGGGGAAAATTAACTCTATCTCAGCCAGTTCCAAGACACTTTAGTAATGCTTCTGACACCATATCCCACAGAATTATCCTGCAGAAACCAGATGCTCATGGCTTGGAGAGGTGCACTATTTCCTGTATAGACAACTGCCCTATTGTCCAAGTCCAGAGAGTGGTGCTGAATGGAGTTCAGTACTGGGGCCAGTCCTGTTCATATCTTTATTGATGCCCGGGATGAGAGGAGCAAGCCTGCAGATAAAACCAAGTTGGGCAGGAGTGTTGGCTTGCTGCAGGGTAGGAAGGCTCTGAAGAGGGATCTGGACAGGCTGAATTGATGGCCCTAGGCCAATTGTGTAAGTGCTGAGTAAAGAGTTGGGCTTGATAATCTTGGAAGTCTTTTGCGACCTAAACAATTCTACCATTCCTAATTTTGCAAATACTTAGTACATTTGGTTCATAAGAAATACATAGTTATTTTTACTCACCTCATTTACATATAAGCTATTCGAGCTTTCTTATTACACTGTCCTGTATGACTTGAACCACTTGACTCTAGCAGAATTATGAAGATGGTCAAAGTTGAGCACATGATGAATATTACTGCATTAATGATCCCCTGTGAATTTTTTATTTATGTCTATTCCTAGCTGTTTTATGAAACACAACATCTCTGTGGCATGACAGAACTCCCAACATTTAGATTTTCAGCACTGTTCAGTTTCTACAAATCAAAGCAATACAACTATCAAGTTTTCTCTTCCAGCCCTTTAAGAATTAGCTGGCCTAATTCAGTTTCATAGTAATACTTTAAAAAACCCCGAATTAAAACCAAGAAGTTTCAAGAGACTGTCTGAAGAATTTATAGTGACTTACACTATGATATACGTCTGCCTGATAAAACGTATTTCAAGTTCCTTTAGAGAATTCTTTTATGCTGCTTGCTGCTGACTCAGGGTTGGAATTCGCATGCAGTATGCTTTGATATTTCAGTCCAAACTGTTAATTATACAGATAAGAAACATCATCAAAGTCAGATAATTGTAGACCAAAGTGCATTACTGCAGGGAAATTAGTAAGGCTTTTTTTTTTAACTGATGAAGCCTGAAATACATATTTCTATACAAAATCTAGAAAACAGGGAAATAAAGCCTGTCAAAACCAATTTATTTTGGCCATTTTACAGTTGACACAATTTTATGTTACCAGAGTCCTCTAAAAAATGTATACAAGCCTATTAAAAAAGAACTCAGTAAATGCATTCCAAAAGTGCTGTTCTATACCACTAGTGATACCAGAGACATTTCATAGACTCATGGAAACATAAAATCACAGAATCATGGAATGGTTTGGGCTGAAAGGAACCCTGAGGGTCATCTAGTTCTAATCCCCCTGCTGTGAGCAGGGACACTTTGCACTAGATCAGCTTGATGAAGTCCCTTGAACAGACCTCTCTGGGCAACTTGTGCCAGGGCCCCACCATATCCACAGTAAGGAATTTCTCCTAATACCATAAAATCATAAGATGGCTTGGGTTGGAAGGGACCTTAAAACATCTAATCTAAACCTGCTCTCTTTAAAAAACTAACCAAACAACCAGAAAACAACAAAACAGACACTTAATATTTGTTTGGTGAGAAAATACTGCCCAAATCACCATATACTTTTTCCCATGATTAGGCATCAGCCAATACACAGAAGAAGAGGGTAGAGTTAATGGCATACATCCATTTGGATCAGGCCTTAAAGAGCCAAAAGCTGTTGGCAGTTCCCCAGAATTATAAAGTAAGAGTTTTTTCTTTGCATTTTGGTGGTGCACAAGCAAAGCAAAGTTTGGAAATTCCAGATTTTTTTTGGATTCATAATGAAAACCACAAGAGCGTGGAATCTTATCACGAGTCATCTGATGTTATGGTTTCAAATCCACATCAGAAGATACTGGTTCCATGGCTTTCAGTTGTTTACATACTGAAATGACCTGACACTATGCTGTCTCTTCTGTTCTGTCTTTTCTCTGAACTCTGGAGTTTGAAGTTTAAAGTATGTATGGTGATGCTTAGTCTGAAGATACAGACTAGACATACTTCCCTATACTACGCAGATGTTTGTTCAATAACTGATAAGAAAAAGTATGTGATGTTTCAATTAGATATTATATAGTAAATAATATTATTTAGCACTTTTTATCTTCTACTTTTCAACTCCAAGTACACATAAACAACCGAAATAGGAAAAGCAAAATATCAGACTTCTTGTAATTAGGCAGTATTACCTGCATACTGCAAACTGGGAAACTGAGTCAAAATAGAACAATGGAAGCATCTGGAAGACCTCTGTGTTATTCTGATGAACTTCAAAGTACTTAACTTAATAGCATTAATAAACACTCTAAGTGAATACCAGTACTTGTGCTATAAATGTCGTTGGCACCTCCAGGACACTTCAAAAAATTGATTAGTGCTACACAGGACTGCTGAGTCATCAATGACCGTCCTTCAACTAGGACAAGAGGATGTCTTGTAAGCAAGTTATTTATATTCTTAATATCTTCAGCAGAGAGTACAGGCTGGTTAGGTTTGGTAGTCATTAAATAGCAATTTTTATATGTGCTGCCTCATCCATAGATTTCTTATCAGATCAACTTCAGTCTTAAGTAAGAGCAATTACAAATAGGTCAACTTCTTTTAGTCTGAAAGAAGAAATGCTATATTGAATCATGCACACTGCAAAGGTTTGTTTTGGCCAGAAGCAAGACCAAGCCTCCATATTAAACTCTGTGTATGCAGTACCACTAGTTTATCCTGTTTGGTACTGGAACTCAAAAGATTTTTTTTCTTTTAATAAAATGTGCAGGTGGTCTTGGACTTCCCAAGATATTTTATTGAAGCTGAATGGGCCTTGTTTCCTCTTCAGTATTTCTTTTAATCTCAAAACCTAATAATCATGATCATCAACATAATATTAAACTACTTTTTATCTTTGCTGTGTGTTTTGAGAGAGACTGTTGTAACACATTTACCCCAATGAATTGCATGTTCTCAGATCCCATTCTGTATTGTCATATCTGCAAATATTTACAAAGCAAAACATACTGTCTGACTCAGCAACGCAACTCACATCTTTCATGCTGTTCCATATCATTGCTTCGGACCAAAACAACAAAAAAAACCACTGCGAATTATAAAAGACAGAAATACTATTAGTGGCCTACAGCCAAGTGTGGTCTAAGCATTTGCTTGTGAGCCTGTCACATGCATGTAACACTTGGAATACTGCTCAAAACCTTTGGTTGTACAAATATAGACCCTCAGTCAAGGAAGTTTCATTCGAGTAGAATCGGGGATCAGCACCTGATCTGCTTTAAATGTTGCAACCCCACACCAGCTCCACTGGCCACACCAGAACACATGGTCCTTTGCAGAGAAAAAGCAACAGGATTCCCAAGCAGAAGAAGAGAGCAAAGCTGCAGCATGCAAAGGTCTGCACATAGTCTTCCTCGAAGTCTGTGACCCTTCAGTATATTCATAACATCCACTCAAGAATTGCAGAAGTGTCTGACTTCAGCATGAACATGTTCACTGTAGGCTACAAGGCTCACTAGCATATGTTCCAGCAAAGATGAAAGGTAGGATGTAAATGCACATAGATCTGCCACCTTCCAACAGCCCCAGAATTAGTCCACCTGGTATCCACAAAGATCAACCACTACAAGTTGCTTCAGATAATTTTAAAGGTGCAAAGCTTAATCAAATTGTTAAATTATCACAACTAGAAAGACAGCAATTAACTAATCATTTCAAAGGCCTGTTCTCTTCACCACTGCAAGAAGCAATATCACCACAGGAAGTCTTCTGAGAAGTAAAACACCCACCATACTGCCATTAATATGAAAACTTTATTTATATTAGGGATTAATGATTTCTTCATTGACTATACAGAGATGATCAGAGTAATACACATTTTGATCCTCTAAGTATGTAAGTTTTCAATCAAAAAACTTGTTTGAAGTTTGAGCTGGATGGAAGCTTGCTTAGCTTACTTCAGAGATGGTCTCAGTTATTCTATGAAGATGGCCGGCTAACAAGTCATGAAGCTTGATAAAACACAGAACAATTTTAAAGAAAGAAACAGAAATAACATATATGTACTTTTATTGCAAACGCATACTTTTTTCTTTAATGAGATTAAATTTAACTTGTGTATCAGCAAGAACTGCAATTCTGTCCTGCTTCCTGACTCAACATTTCCGTTATAAGAAAAAAATCCTCCACCTTCTCTTCAGTCTTCTTTCAGTGACAAGAAAAGGCATAAAAAATATTATTAAGTTCAATATGGCTCCAAACTTTAAACAAAAACATCTTCCTAAACCAACTGTATACCCATTACGTGCATTGTATACATGCTGGGAAATAAACACTGGCAAATACAGTCTTGGAAATGGCTCAAGGGCCTGGGTTTTTAAAAAGGGTTTATAAAATATATGACTGCTGTCAACTGGAAGATGTTAACTTGAACACTGATGTTAACTGTTCATCTGCATGGAGAACATCCTGCATTTCGCCATCTAAAGTACAGGGCAATGTGCAAAAGCAAGCTCTCCCACGTGAGGCTGGAACATTCCAAGCTGCTCCCTGGCCAAAGGCCCATCACTCTTCCCAAACTGAAAGTCAAGGATTCTAGAGGTGAATTTCAGCAGCGCTATTTTTATGCAGTCTCCCTGTTCACTCCGCGTGGGACCACGGCAAACGACCGCGTTCACTCGAGGCACCTGCGTCCTGCACTGCTGCGCTGCAGACCCTGGGCAGCACCTCGGCTGTCCAGGACATCCTCTGCCGGCAGCTCCTGGAGGGAGCCGCACCGGAGCTCAGGCTGAAAACATCCTCTCTACGAGGCAGGCGATGTCCGCAAGCCCACTGCCGCCCTGATGGGTGTGCACCATCCCCGGCCATCACAAGGGACGAGGCCAGTCCCGGTGGGGCAGTGCCCAGCCGCTCCAGGGCAACACCAAGTCCTGGGCTCAGACCCTCCGCTCGACGAAGTTCCGTAACCCGGCGAGCAGCACGCCGACAGCCCTTACAGGAGTCGAAGGCGGCGAGGCTGTGGCAGGGCCGGGAGACGATCCCGCTCCCTCCAAGGAGCCCTAGGGCGACGGCAGCGCCGCCGACACACCGCCCCGAGAGCCCTCGCAGCGGCGCCGGTGCGGCCGGAGACGCCACGCAGCCGCCGCTCGCCCCGCTCTGCCCCGCCGCCGGCACGTCACAGGCACACGGGGGACACGGACCCAGGGGTGCCGAGGGACGCCCGGCGGGGCTCGCCTGGGCGGCGGGGACCGAGCACTCCGCGTTGTCAGGGGCAAGGTGCTCCCCGAAGCCCAGACGGGCCGCTGGGGGTACCTCCGACTCCCAGGAGACCTCCTCGAAGTTGCCCCGAGAAGTTTGGGACCGCCCGGAGGTGCAGCCGCCGGGCAAAGTCGCTCTCTCAGCCCACGCCTCCCTCCTGCCACCTGGCCACACGCTCCCGGATCGGCCGCCGGGACCGCACCCCGGAGACCGACCCCACGACCTGGCTGAGCCCCCCGGGACGGGAACCCACCCGGACCGACCCCAGTCGCCCTCGGGGCACGCGGCCCTCGCTCCCGGGACAGGGGAGCGGCAGCCCCGAAGGCGCGCTTAAGGACTACCCCCGCAAAAGCAGCCCTTGGGAATAAATAAAGCAGCAGGACACCTACCATCTCGCCTGATGTTGGAAGCCCGCAGGGCTTTTATAGATCCGCTCTGGGCAGGGGCGGTGGTGCCCTGACGGCTGCAGAAGTTCGCACAGACGACGGCGTAGAGCAGGAGGAGGATGAGCAGTTGCATTGGGACCAGCAGCGAGCGGGACCGTGTCTCTGCGAAGAAACGGGCTCTCCTCTCCCGCCGAGGGTCCTTCCCTCGCTCGTGTTCTTTTCCCCCTTACCGACTTTATGATTGTTGCGGGTTGCTTGTGTGTTTGGGGGAGTTGGAGGCGGGGGGGGAGAGGGAGGGGGCAGAAGGCACAATCCCTGCAAAAAAAGCACAAAACCCCAGAGCACGCAAAGCAGGGGTCACCTCCACCGCGCTACTCTCCGAGCTGCCTCAAAACTTCCTGCATGCTGAACTCTCGGCTGCCCTTCTGGGCCGGCCAAGCTCGGCAGAGGTGCGGAGCGCCCGGGCCGGGACCGCCGCCCACTCCCCTCGTCCAGCACGGCCGTGCCCCGTAGCAGGCGGGGGCTGCCGCAGCCGCGCTCCCCCGCGGCCGCCGCCGGGCTGCACCGCGCCTCGCACCGCCCCGCCCGCCGCGCCGCGCCGCGGGAGCCGCCGCCGGGGTCTGCAGAGCCGGGGGAGGAAAGGGGGCCCGGGGCAAGGGGGCGGGAGCGGTGCCCGGGCCCTCCCTGAGCTACCGGCCTTGCCGTCTCCACTCCGGGCAAAAAGTGGCAGGAGGGATGGTGCGAGGGAGGGGCTGTCCCCGGTGCGGAGTGAACGCTGGGCTCCCGGCGGCTGGGTGGGACGGGAACCGTGTGCCAAGGGCTCTTCGCCAACACAGGGGCTACGCACCCGGCGGTTCCGTCAACCTCGGACCCGCGGTGGCCACGTAAAAGTCTTCGCTGGTCCGAATGCCTCAAAACTCCGAGCTCTGCCAGGGCGGGTGCGGAGACTTAGTGGGACAACTGGTGAATAACCCACAGTTGTCCTCGGGAGAAATATATGGGCTTCTCCTGTTATGCCAAGCACTGTCCAAAGTTTTTCATAAAAAGTTAGTTCTTACTAATTTAAACCCTTATTAAATTGAGTCTAGTTAAAAGATTGTCTTACTGCCTGCAGTTTAGGTCTAAACCAAAAGTATGTGAAGGTTGTAATCAGATTGCTAGTTTAATACTCTTTTTCTTTCCATTAGTTGCAATGAAAATAATCAAAAGGAGGATGCAAAAAATAAAAAAAAAACCCTCAGGTTTTAATAGTTCTCTAATAAATTTTTCCCTACTCAGTTTATTTCTTACATTTTATGCAGTCTTAGCCAGTCTAACAAACTGTTACATGCTGCCAGATCTTTAACAACGTGAAACATACATCATTAGCAGAAGAATGTCAATATGGTGCTGTATCAGGAGTCTTGGAGGAGTCCTGCTACACTGTGAGTTCTGCCTCTGGCTGTGTGAAGCATTTTCTCCAAGAGTGTGCTAGGATGACAATGGGACTGAAACATCTTGTATGTCTTAGGAAACCAGTAGGGTGCAATTCTGTTATGCATAATTCATGCTCCTTTATCCCTTTCATGTTCCCCAAAACTGACAGCGAACCTAATCCTGTTCCCATGTGGTAGATAATGGAAAGGTTCCAACAGTGCTTCATTTGTGAGCAGATGTGCCTATATTTAAGGTGCCCATTTCAGGGGAAAACTGGGTGAACAGAGGGAAGGTGGCCAATTCAATCATCCTAATAGAAACAAAATGTCAAATAGAGGACACAGAATGAATGAGTATGGGCGGGCTTGGGAGATGTTCTCTGTTCATCCAATGTGTCTCCCCCTCTTCAGTTACCTTACAAGGAACTGCCAGAAAATGCCAATAGAATCCCTCCTCCCCAGCTCACTTCTAACCTCTACCACAACTTGTGGTGAAGTCTTGCCTTTCTTAGTGCCTTCAGGTCCTCCTTCTCTTTTAGATTCAGGATGCTGGAACCTGTAATGGTTCTCTTTGGGGAAGTGGTCATTTTAAGCTGGAAGAGAAAGAAGGACAGATTACTTTCCAGCCAAAAGTCAGACGACAGATGTTTTGACAGTATCTGAGCAATTGCACAATTCAGTCAAGAAATGGCAGTATTTCCCAGGCTGTTTCTCTTTCTGTATTGAAATTCATCCATATAAATTTGCTTATATAAAATTCATACATCTTCCCAAGACCTGAGTTTAGAGACAGTCTCTCTGGCCCCATGCCTCCCTGGCTGCAAAGGTCTAGCTTTAAAAGAAGAGTAAAAGAGACTTTGTCTTAAACATTCCACAGCTGTTTGGCTGACATGCTCCCTGGCTTGACTATAAGAGACTATAAGTTTAAACTTCCTCAAGCTGACCAGGGCACAGAAGTGAGGTTTCCTCAGCACTTTTTTTTTTTTTTTTTTTTTTTTTTTTTAAGAGTGCATACTGTTTTGGTGCATAAGATGAAATTCCTGTTTATGTAGCAGAGATACCTGGTTGCTTAGAGAATTCTCAAGAAAAACAGCATGAGCCCTCATAAACTAGACAATTATGGATATAGGCAAGTGTATTCCACCACCTGTGGCTTTGATACATACTAAGAGGAGCCCTGTATAACTCGTATCATATGCTCAAGGTACATTTCTGTTTCTCCCGGTGCAAAGCCTAGGATAGTGCCACTCTTAAAGCAAAAAAATATTTCTGTAGCAGACAAGTTTCTTTCTCAGGTCAGGAAACAGGGAATAACATTGTGGGGTCCAAAACGGAGGCCTAGCTCTATGAATAATCAAATATTTGTTTTAGTATCAAAAAAACCCCCCAGATTTTCCAATTTGATATACAGGTGGACAGAAAGATTTGGTGACAGAGAAGCAAAATTAACATGCATTGGTAGACAGTTAGAGGAAAGGCCTGCATTCCAATGACTGTTGCTTCAGCTTCTTAGTTCACTTTTAAAACCACTAGACCCACTAAAAGCCAGAAAAGTATCTTTATAATAAGGTGTCATAGAACCCCCATCAAAAAGAGAGAAGTTTGGATTATACTCAGACAGTTTTATAAGCATATCACTGGGTCTTTACTTTCTGGCAAAAATTCTAGCACATTGGCTAATCTGCATTCTAAGTGCTTGGGATAATTTAAAGCATCAGGTGGCTTCTATGGGAAGAGCTATAGCAAGTCATGGTTGCTGCATAAAAGAACACACTGATGTATAAGTGTGATAACCTAGGTAATTACAGATTTGTCAGCTCAACTGGGACCCTAATAAAAAAGTCTTCACATGAAAGTCAACTAATAGAAATAAAAAAGAAAATAATATAATTATTTTCTATCAACCTTGAAGCCTTTTTGACTGGTATGCTGTTACTCTATATGGGCAGATGCCTGAAGCCTTCTGGAGAGGTATGGTGTTACTCTGTATGGGTTGATGCTTCAGAATGGGGCTCCCCTATCAGAGGATCCTCTAGCCCAGAGGTTTTAGGCAGTTATGCTGGGGTGGTTTGGAAGGTCCAGTTTCTCTCCACTGACTATGGAGACAGTACAGGGAAAAAATACATCCATAGTTATAGGATAGAATATTTAATCACTGTTGCAGAAAAAAAATTATGGAGGTGGATTATCAAGAAAGTCAATGGACTGTAGCCATCTCTGTTATCATTTGTTGACTGGGAGATGCTCCAGAGTCATACAGTTTGTCTATGGAGCACTGTTTGTCCAGAACATTTGAATTATGTTGATTAAGTAGCAAAATCCAAGGTCTCTGAGTTTTCTCTGGGATCCTTGAATATTTATTTAAATAAGAGAATATCAGTTAAGACTAGGGGCATTATGCCTTCTTCTGTTATTATTAGACTGCTGCCTCAAGTTCCTATGAATAAAGTCTTAGAAAGGATCATAATAAAGTGAGAAACACTGAGAGGAAAACCACAGGGTTAGCTGGAGGCTGAGAAACATGCCATTCAGGGAAAAACTTAAAAAATCAAGGAGAAAATCAGAGGGGTCACAGCTACCTCCCAGAGGTAGGATATTGATTCTAGAAGGCTATTTTCTCTAGTGGACAATGACATATCAAGGTGAAAGCTGGAGATAGACAAATTAAGGTTAGAAGTAAAAGGCACATTTTTCTCTGTGGAAAGCTATGGAAGTATCAAAGTTCTTCGCCACTGAAAATCTGAAAAGCAAGATTTGATGTTTTCCTAAAACCAGTCAATTGATTTCATGCTGTGCTTAGGAACTCTTGGGATCTCTTGATCACTTCTAGAAAGCCTATAAAGGCAACAGAGGCAAGCATGTTTATATGTTCTATACTACAAGCCACAGAAATTTTTTTAAGTCATTCTGCAGTTTCTTGGAAAACAACAACTAAAAAAAATAAATCTCCAAGGATTAATTCCAAGTACTGTGATTTTTGTTATGTAGGTGGGCAGTCAAGAGAGGGCAACGACTTCATCCCCTAATTTATAATCTGTGGCAAAGATGTAAGAATGAGCAGAGGTACATAGAGTAGGATGGAGAAACATCTCAAAATTGCTAAAATATGTCTTAAGTAAACAACTGTAACCATGATGGAAGACCAAAAGAATGTAAGGAAAATTAGACCAAAGCCGTTATATGTCTGGAATTAGAAAACACAGGCAGAATCATGTGTTACTAAGAAAATTGCCCCAGGCACTGTGACATGAAGAAAAAAGTGCAGCGTAGGGCTCTATGGCCAGATTTACTACCTGAGCCTACAGGCAGTGATTCAACAACACACACAGAAAATCCCCAGTGAAACTGATTACTTTAGGTGACCAGACCTATTGAACACAAGCTCAAGCACTGCTGCCTGGTATCACTACAACGTAGCATTGATTTGTGGAACCTCATGTTAAAATACTGAACACTAGAGTTGGGTCACAGACATGCAAGTCGTGCTGCTGTTTGTCCTCCTCCTGCAACCAGCTGTGCAAGGTCACTTGTCTGGCCCATTCTTGAGAACAGCTGCAGGCAGCTTTGATTTATCCAGTCTTCTGATTTTCCTTTTTGTGCCTGCACTGCTACAGGTTGCTGTGCCCTTCTCCCTTTCATATACCTGCTTCTGGTCCCAACTCTTAAATTACTTTTGCTGACTTTATGTAACTTTTAGATAGTTTTCAACTGCAAATGTTGAGACAAATACTGCACCAACATGCACATAGGAAGGGAGAGAAAAACAATATCCCAAGCTAAACATGCTGATATATTGAATTTTGAGAAACTGACATATCACTCAGTCTGTCTCCCTGGTACCTAGTGACAGTACCAATTGACTTATGGTGTGCATGTGATATTCAGAATCAAGCTTTCAAAAACTGAATATAATCCACAATGAAATAAGAAATGTTGCCCTCGTGAGGTTAAGTAGGATTTTAACCCCCTATTTATATCAGTGGAACCAGCATTTAGACATAAGTTCAGGTTTAAAAATATTGGGCTGTGTTTTCTCATAAGTTTTTCATAATAAGAAAGTAATAGCTTCAAAAAGACTGCATTTCTTCTGTAGCCCTGTTCCCATGTTTGTAGATTAAAAGATAAAGAGACCTTTCTGACATGGTATGTTTGACTTCTTGCATTAATAAGCCAAACCATTTTGCTGCCTGCTTTTTTTTCTTAAAAGTGTAGTATCTTTTAGAAAAAGAAAATATAAAAACTTGATTTTAAAATAGTAAGAAATCAATTTTACACTATCTTGAGACAGAGAATCACCCACCATCAGTGCTGGGTAATTCAAGTGATAAATTACTGGTTTTATTTTTTTTTTTCCCCTCTGGATCTTGTGCTGTGAATGAATAATAATGATTTATCAGGATCCTGTTCTTGGTCTTAAATATTTGGATGTAAGTAATCTGAAATTATTGGTTTGGATTTAGTAAAAGAGCTGTCCTCAAATCCTTGTATCTTCTACCTATCCCCTTGTGTTATTTCCATGATCAATTTCTTTGCACCTGTCAAAATTATGTCAGATTTTATTTGTCTTTGATACATTTGAGTTAGAAAACTGACATTTAAAAATTTAGAGAAATTCTAGGAATGTTTTACTACTGGAAGTATGAGATCGCTAGGATCTGAGGTTTCAGACTTGGATTTTTTCATGATAATTCCTGCTTTCTGTCTGCATGTTGCAGATACTACTTTACAAATAAAGCAATGAGTTTTAGTAAGACAAAGAACAGTATGGTGTAGGTTCTCTGTGTGTAATACTGCCCATTCCTTCTGGACTGCTCTGTGTTCTCTCCTCTGGGGCACGATGCATTTGCCTTCCCTTAATTTCAGCGTCTGTTTTCTTCAGCATATTTTCAGCATGGGAACACTTTTCAAATTCTGTAAATTATTATCTTCTAAAAAACTTAGGAGATATCACCCAAGCATTGTTGTAAAGACTGAAATGCATCTTGATGCTGAAGCCTGAGAGCAATAACTTGTGTCTTGGCATAATCAAGATGGCACATGAACTTCTTGTCATCTACTGTGTTGCAGTTTGTGCTCAATTCAGAATACATGTAAGAGATCAAGTATCTTCTTTTGGTGATTGAAGATTTCCCCTCAATTTCCCAAGGCTGAAGTTCTGAGCAGCCATCATACATATGGGTCCTATGTAAATTCCTCTACACAGCCACCTAGATAATCAGAAGTTTATTGAAATATTTTAAGGATTTTTATAAGGACAGAACCTTCTAGTTATGCAAAATTTTTTCTTGTCCTCCTGAATTACAACTTGTCTTTAATAATCTAAGTTCAAAGGAACACCATTGACTCATATTGCTGACAGTGTTTTAAAACTGCCAAGCCATGATGCTGGGCTTTTTTTTTTTTTCCTTCATGGGTAATTTAATTCCTTTTTGAGGTCTAGGCACACATGTGCAGTGGACATACTTCCTAAATCTGATCATCCAAGAACCTCAGCCCTTATTTTTTTTCTGTTTCTCTTTCCCACTCAAGAATTTTCCAATAACACTTCATAAACAGGGAAGATTCTGGCTTGCAGTGAGAAATGTGCAATGCAGAATGGAGAGCCCTTTTTCCATTGCTGACCCTCTTGGTACTGAGTTTAGTTATGTTAGAAAGCGAACTTGTCATATTTTATCTTTATTTGCCTGTATTTCACAGACATGGCAAAATTAAGCCTTTACAGTCATTTCACAATCAATAATTTGACATCATTAAATGGAAAAATCCAGAACATAAAAGTAAAAAATGCAAAACTCTGAGGCTCAAAATTCAGAGCTTTTATCATAGACTCATAGAAGGGTTTGAGTTGGAAAGAGCAGTAGTGATCACATAGGGAAGCCTCTCTGCTATGGGCAGGGACATCTTTCAGTAGATCAGGTTGCTCAAATCCCCATCCAACCTGATTTTCAACATTTACTGTAGTGGGATAACCAGAACTTCTTTCAGTGACCTGTTCCAGTACCTCACCACCCTCACAAAGGAAAAAAAACGAAACAATTATTCCTTACATCCAATCTGAACCTCCCCTCTTTTGCTTTAAAACCATTGCCCCTTGTCCTGTCATTCCAGGTCCTGGTAAAAAGTCTCCCTCATCTTCTCTATAAGCCTTGTTTGGATATTGAAGGAAGTCAATAAGTTCCTCCCTGAGACTTTTCCAGGCTGAATATTGCCAGCTCTGTCAGGCTTTGTCCATAGGAGAGATATACCAGCCCTTGGACCATTTTCAGGGACCATCTCTGGACCTGCTCTAACAGGTTGCTGTCTTTTTTGCACTGGGACCTCCAGAGCTGGATGCAGCACTTCAGGTGGGATCTCACAAAGGAGGAATTTAGGGGGGAAATTCCTCCCTTGCCTTGCTGGCTATGCTTCTTTTGATGCAGATGAGGATATGGTTGGTTTTTTGGGCCATGAGTGCACATTGACAGGATATCTCCATTTTTTCATCTACTGAGGAAAGTCCTTCTTCCCAGGGTTGCTCTCAATCTGTTTATTCCTCCAGTTCCTATTGATACTGGGCATTGCCCTGACCCATGTGCAGAGCCTTCCAGTCACCCTCGTTGTTGTAAAATGTACCTCTGCACTTACAGTTTGGGTCTGGTTTTTTTAATGAAGATTGTTTTAGATCATAAGAAACCCAGAACCCATATATAACTGATTAAAAATATACAAACAGCCAGATTTTCAAATGGAATTGCTTTATAAATATTGGAGAAAGCACACAAAGCATACTTAAGATTTTTTTTTTTTTTTAATATTTACAGTTTTTAAATCAGCTTTCTAAGAAAAAATATTTTGAATCTGCTTTGGATGGCAACGAGAGTCTTCAACTTATCTTAGGGGCACCAGTGAGAAGGACTTATCTCTGGTTGCAGATTAGTGGGGATACATTCAGGCTGCCCAAATCTTTCTTGAGATCAGATTGTCATACAGAGGAGTTGAGTTCACAGTTTCATGCATGCAACATATTAACACAAACTAGTTAATCACCTGGCACTGGTTAAGCAGAATTTATACTGATACTGTGCTAATGACCTTGCACTATCATTAGACTAAATCAGTCTCCTGGGGGAGAACCCAACCAGGCATACTAATTCAATGCATTCCTAGGAAGTAGCATGTACAGTAAAATATATTTTGTCATTTATTGAGCTCGATTTTAATTCAAGAAGTATTAAATTAAATACCAAGGCCTCTCCAGAGACCTCTGGAATGGCAGAAGAAGATAAAAACATGCAGTAGAAAAATACAAGGAAAAGAAAGATTTGTGCACACCTACAGCAACTGTGGACATTTTAAAATACTGATGTACTCAATAAACAAATGTCAGAATAATCTGCTCTAAACAGATTTAAAAAACAAAACTTAGAAGGGTAAACAAAGCTTTGAGGGCCAAATCTGATGTAGACATGGTATATTCCATTTGCAGTCTGAGAGAAAAGGAGGTGCCACTAGAGGGTGCTTGATCTAATATGCCATTTTCATAATTAACTTAGGAAGTGTTGAGTTCCCCTTGCCCTTCCCCCACCTCCAATGGCTTTCTTTTTGCCTCGTAAGACAAATGCAGATGATTAGCACAGACTTAGATGTTTATCTTAAGAAAACCTAAGTTACCAACCATCTTGTGTCCTTGTTTATATTAAGAAAACCTAAGTTAGAACATTTCTCAAATATAACACTTTATGAAACTTATTTCAGCCACCTTTTTGCATACATAGGGCATATGTTGTAATTACTATGTGTGAAAACTACTTTTTTTAGAGGATTAAATATACCTAATGGAGATAAATCATGACATTGCAGTACAAAGAGAGATAGCCTATACAACCTTTACTTTATTTGTTGCGGTGCTTAAAGTCATGAAGTGAGTGGGGCAGGAGGTGGATGGAAAAGCAAACTGAATCCCTGAGGCAGTTGAGTGATGTGGAAGGGTTTCTACACCCACCTGTGTGTTGTTACACAGATGACACAAACCAGATTTCTCACAGCTGGTCTTCAGCTCTATGTTTCTCATTTTCTGGATGCCCAGCTGGAGACAGTAGAGTCTCATTAGAAAAAGTTCAGAGCATGCATAGCTATATTTGAAGTTAACAATTTCTGTTCGCTGTTTTTTGAATATGTATAGTGCTATATAACACCAAACATTATAAATCTTAATGTCTAGAACTAACAGCAACTTAATCTTTCTGCACCCCAATCCTATTTGAGAAAAGGGATGATGTACTTCACTATACACTGTAGCACCCAAATTAGAGACTCATATATGATCTGCCAAATAAAATCCTGCATCTAACCCTAGATATATCTGTTACATAGACAAAAGTTGATTGTTTTTGAACAGGGTTAATGTGTCTATCTAAGAATAAACTGAGTTGCACCCTGGAAGTACCTTTTCTTTTTTTTTCAGTGAAACTAAGGGAAACACAAACTGTCTACTTCAGCTGTAGACATCAGGGCTGCAGGTATCTGGAGGCAGTACAGGTGAATCCTACCTTCTGTGCTGACCTCCATTTTGGGCACTGAATGAGGCAGAGACTATAAGAAAAAATAGTCCCTGATCATGTTATTTGTTAGTTGTCTTTGTAATAGCTATACACAAGGGACCAAACTAAGTTTGCACAGAATGTTTTTTGAAAGTTTGGTGTGGCAATTTTAATAGCAGAATAATAGTTATTAAGTGGGAATGAAAAGACATCAACCTGAGGCAGACACTTGGAATGTTGCATTTCAGTTCAAACAGTTAAAGTTTGAAAAGAGAACAAATTGATAATTGGTAATTTTACCAGCTCTCCCTGAGAAGCTTTCATTATTTCTCAGTCCTGTGGCATGCAACAGAGCTTGCAGGGCAGCCCTGTAGGCCCATGCATGTCTCAGCTCTAGTACTATGTTCAGCATTCCTCTAGAGTTAGTAAAGACATTTAATTTTCAAGAGTTTTCACAAAAATGGCCTAATCCTCAGGAACTGGAAGCTATCTAGATGTTTGTTAACATTCACACTGTAGAAATAGGGAAAACATCAACTGCACTTATTTGTCCAAGGTCGCATTGCACAAAATTATCAGGTAACAAATGGAAGTACGAGTCAGTGTACATAACATAACTCATTAGGCTAACATTCCTTACAAAGTTTTCTCTCTCTTCCTGACAAGGCTGCTTTGTCCCATTGCATATAGGCAATAACTTTGCATGCTGATGTTACAGGCTTGTCTAAGAGGAGAAGGACCTTGACTAAGCCCTGAAAACTGTGTGATATGATCATTTAAAACAGCTCAGGGATTACAGTGTCTGGTAGGAGGTGATTGTGCCGCTTGATTCACAGCTCCTCAGACACAGTTTATGTTAAGCTTACCCAGGCATCTTTCATGTGTTTTCCTGGTGTAAGTCTTGTGGATATTTGATGAGCATTGAAAAGTCTTTCGATCTCACCAAACAGCATTAGATACCATTGTACTTCCTTCCTAAGTTTTTCATCGGCACTTTGGTTGCTTAGAAGCTGCCCTGGATGTGGGGAGTCAGTAAGATCAGGCATTACAGGCTCTGCTGTGGGGTTGCTCTGGCTGTGTTGTGATGAATACTTACTTTAAGCAGGGGTATGCCATATGAGCTCCTTATTAGCCATTATGAACCCACTGAACAGTGTATGAGAATTTGTGATCTTCCTAGGCAGGGCATAAACATCTAACATATTGTAAAAGGGCTTTGGAGACATCAATTCTGAGTCTGACTTGATTTAGTTTACCACAGGACACCAGAAAACTGATTTTGACCTTTAAATAAAGGTCAAACCCAAAACTGCCTATTAATTTTGGAAATCTGATTTTCAGAAGAGTGTGTCATCTTCAGCCACAGTAGAGTAGATATTCAGGCATTACAATTATATCTCTATTGGTGCTGCAGATTTACTTGGGAAGGAAAAAGAGAAATGGACCATGACCTTTTTAGTCATTCTATTAACACTGACCAAATCAGCACATTATTAAATGTATTTGCATTACTACCATTCTCCACCCACAGTTTAAATAAGGACCATGGGACTACTCATTGAGTCACCAAGATTTTTTGGAGAACTGCTGTTTGTGTGGCTATACTGGCAGCTAGTTTATATCAAACGTCACTGGAGGTGGGAATGAATTGTATTTATCAATTTGATATCTGAATTTACCCTAAGCAGACCTGCAGGACAAAAAGTCACATACTGATGCTATACACAGACAGCTGTTTTAGACTGAGCACATCAAGGTTCTGGTGCAGATCTAAGACACCAAGCGAAAACTTCAACAAAGTCATTTACAGATATGTACTGATGAAAGAAATATCCCTGCTTTAAACTACAGAATCTGCAGCTCTAGTCTTCAGTCAGGTGTCAAAGTAAACTAATCTGGAGCAAAATCAGCTGAGTCATTGAGATCTGAAAAGAACAATTTGTAAAAGGAAAAGTGATCAGTCTCTTTCTTGGATTAAAAGATAAAGGAGGCTTACTGCAGGTTTTACAAAAGCATTGAGACAATGTTTTCTGATCAAATCTCACAGTTTTAACAGAGAAGGAATTTGTTTAGGTAATTGAAATGGAAGTTATGTGCCTATTTTTATTGTATTCTTACAGGTGACACTTTTACTTCTTCACACCTGCACAAACACACACAGAGTCATATATTTGCATTAGAAAGATCCTATGTCCCTCATTGGATCTAATCAGTAATGAAAAGGACCTCCGTTCTAGTAATGTAGCTTTGTGACAGTGAGGCAGGTAACCAGTCTATAATTTACAATCTAAATATTTTTCAATCACGTTTTCTTAGTGTTTTCCTAACAAAATAACAATAATAACTACAGAAGCAATAATAATGCCTTCTTCTAAATTTTGTTGCTGAACACCGAAGAAAAAGCAAATGAGGTGGAAGGGGCAATTTTCTGTTTGTCTGAAAGTGCACTTCAAAGTCTGTTATATTTTAAATAGTGTAAACTGAGATTTAGATGAAAAATTAGAAGGCCTCCTCTTATGTTAGGTGTTTGAGAAGCACAAAGAAAAAAAAAATGAATCCAAGGAAGATGAGCATACTTAGCTTGGAATTTAGTACATAATTGCAGAGGAAGGAGCTATAGTTTAAAGAAGTAAATCAGCAATGGTAGTTCATAAAAGTTGAACAGTAGGTGATTTTAATGCTTGACTTCCTGTTGGTATTTTCAGTCACAGTCTCAATGTGATTGACAGCTGAGCCTGTAGTCCAGGTAAGTAATTGTTAGTTGTAGCCCCACTAGCCAATTATTAATGTATGTTGAACTACCCTGAACAGCATTTATGTGTTACTTTACCTTTACCCTGAGTTTTAAGATACCCAAGGTGATAATTTTTCCCTTTCTGAAGGAGTGATGGAAAGGGCCTTGGGCTTATTTACAAGCAGTGCTGATTCATGAGCAGTAGTCTATTTGAATTTTTTTGTTCATCTCCATAAAACCTTATTAATTTTAAAAATGGAAACACATCATATTAGACATGCTTGGTTTGGTAAGAATATATCACATTTTGAGTAAATTAAGCTTTGGGGATCTTATAGCAATTTGTATATTTTCAGAAGTACTGAATATGAAGTGACAATCTACCTGGTAACAGGATGAGGTGTCTCAATATGTTCCATACCCACTGAATTACTGTCTTAGGTAGAGTCTGTGATAGTAAATTCAGACCTGTGTAGTTTGTACAGAGGTGACAAACAGGTATAGTGAAATAATAATACATTTGTGCCTTCCTTTGATTTATAATTAACATTCCTTCATTTTCCTGCTATCTCCCAAAATTCACTTTTTTTTCCCTTTTCTGTAGCTATTCTTGAACTTTGTTATGCACATCTTAGTTTTTCTGAAGGCAGGTATATTGGCAATGCTGCACTAATCTTCCATAATTGATTTGGGATGTGTTCCAGTCTCTTTTATTATTCTGTGCTGATATCTTTATATGACTGGCTTTTATCCAAATGCTGACATCTTTTGCATTCTCTTTATCCTTTTGCTCTTTTTGTGCTGAGAGACCATATTTTTACCCTTTGAGTGTTGCCCCTTCTTCCC